>NC_083278.1:49404974-49716423 GCF_963506605.1 Zootoca vivipara | reverse complement strand
CGTAGCATTTTAAATGTTACCCTCAATATAAATATAACATATGCTTACATTAGCAAAGATTTGCTTACATTAGCAAAGATTAGCAAAGATTAACAGTTAACTGCAGAATAAACAGCACAATTTGAGGGATGCTACTGAAACTCACACTAGGCATAATTTTATCATTTACAGCTCTGTATTCAGAGCACTTTCTACCAACCTAGCAGTTCGAAAGCACGAAGTGCAAGTACTGGTAGATAAATAGGTAACGCTCCGGTGGGAAGGTAAACGGTGTTTCCGTGTGCTGCTCTGGTTCACCAGAAGCGGCTTAGTCATGCTGGCCACATGCCCCGGAAGCTGTAAGCCGGCTCCCTTGGCCAATAAAGCGAGATGAGCGCCACAACCCCAGAGTCATCCGCGACTGGACCTAATGGTCAGGGGTCCCTTTACCTTTATTCAGAGCACTGTTCTTGCATATTTCCCATTTCCTGTAATCAGAAGTCTTACAGGTTGAGTGATTTAAAAAAGCTAACAGTTATTTTGCAGCAGTACACTATAATAAAGGGATCCTACTTTCGCTTAAAACATACTTAAAACTCACAAGAAAAGATTCATCTAGGAAAATTAAGATATAAGAACAACAACCTAATAAACATTTGAGAGAATGTGAGAATCATTTTGTAAAATCTGAAAATGAGCAGTAAATGAAATGAAATGAATCTGCACTGTGATGCCAATTTCAAGAAAGCCATTGCAGGCTTGAGACAAAAGTACTAAGAACAGAAAGATAAGAACTCATCACAATTTCTGCTTAGACTGAGATGATCGGTTCCTGCAGTTTCCACAGCACTGTGAGATCATGCAAGGTCCTCAGCATTCAAAGCAGCTGAAAACACAAGTTCATTTATTTAATTCAATAAACAAAATAGAATTTTGTCATGTTTCCACTAGAAAAAACTGACCTCATTTATTACATATTTTACTTGTTGAAACAACTGAAATATTCAAGTTGACAGCTTTTCCATACTCAGGGTTGCTGGACATAACACAGATTGTTTCAAAATACATACTTTCATACATTTTCCAATGGCAAACAGAGCTGCAGCAAAAATTATGTGTTCATTGTCAGCACCTGCAATAAAATCAAATTCTTCCTACTAGAAAAAAACGAGCAGTAGCCAAAATTTTGTTTGCCCACTGTTCTCTATTCCAAATGTCACTTTCTACGCTGTTGTGACATGGAGTTCACAACTATTTATTATGTACTGCATCCAAAGTCACTGAATGCAAACCAATTCCAGCTGTTAGACTTACTATGAATGGGGAGTACCAGAACATATTAGCATGCAGGGCTTGGGGGAAAAATAGCTCTGCCGCTGCTACCACTAATAGACATTAAATGTACCATCACAAAACTGAAGCTAATCAGAACCACCAATCAAGCTATAGTTGTTAAATGTTCACACACACAATAGAGTCATTACAGAGCCAGCTATCAAAACAGCAAAAATTTTGTTTGCATTCCTGGTGGTCTTTTCAAAAGTAATATTATTATTCCTTTCCATAAGCACAACCCTTAGATAATTAAGCATCAATCCTACGCGACAATCCACAAGACTTAACCATAACCTGAAATTCTATTGCTTTAAGTACCATTCACACACACATGCTTCATTTTCTTTGAAGCACACTTTACCAGTTCACTCATAGCTACAAATTCAGATGAGCTTATATAAGAAAAACAAATGTTAAATAGTTGGTGGAAAAAACTACTTTCATTCTTTGACATGCTTCTATCTTCCTTTAAATTGTCCTGTGGTTCCTTGGAAGGAGCCTCACTAGTATATTTGATGAGAAAGATGAAACCGGAGCTGAAAACATTGGAAAGAAATATTTTTACTTCTTTGCATCCCTATTTATTAACTTAACTTTAAAAAATCCATTAAAAGAGTATTTATTTTATAAACAAAGCGAAGACAGTAACTTTATATGAAAAAAATTGCTCTATTATATATACACATACACACACACTTTTAAATTGTATTTTAAACATAATAAAGTCTGGTAGAAACTAACAGAATTGGGTCCATCTATCATGTTTGTTTCAAACTTTGCGGACTTTGGCTTATCAGTTGATATTGAGAAATTAATGCTATCCCTGTCTTCTTTACTTTTTGCAGACAGGGGAAAAATGATTCCTCACAAAATAATGTTCTATTGATTCCAGCGTGTTGATATTAAAAAATTTAGCTAAATTTATTTTAACTAAATTAATTTTGTGTAATGGTGTAATTTATTTGCGCCATTGCTGCTCTGTGGTGTTATGGTTTGTTTTTAACTTTTTACCCAAGTTTTTTTAGTGTCATGCTATTTTGTTTTTAATACTATGTACAACTCAAAGGCCATTTGGGACAGATAGGTGACTAAGAAATGACATACACTTAGGCAGAGCTGTTTAATTTTCTTTGGTACCAGTTATTTATTCAAATTTGTAGCTGATTACTGAGGAATGTAAACATTGCTTAGCAACAGATGTCAGGAGTTCTGAAAGGCAAAGGGCAGAAATTCCTCATTTCAACACAAAATCTGACTAGGACCTTTGGATATTGCATAATATGGTATCTTCTTTTCCTTATGAAATTTCTATTTTAACAGTGGCTAAGGAGCTTCAACAATGTTTATAATAAGTGTTCATGCACACTCTATGAACTTCAGAGGTGTAAGTCGAGAATGATTTTTTTAAAAAATTAAAATAATTTGGGTGACAATTTACCAGACAATATGTTTCAGCTCTAAGCAGGATTTGAACACATCTGTTCAAGATAAATACAGAAACAGACCATTGGTCTCTCCCTGCACCTCTGCACTCTCCAAAAGCAGCTCACACCTTTTCCCTCCACGCTGTTTGCAAGGTTGTTCACACTCTCCAACTGCCCCTCTGAACACTCTCTCAAGGTGAGTGCAGTGGTGGGTAGGATTGCTGACATTTTTTTTCCTGGACACCTATTCCCCTTTAATTTTTTTCAGCCAAATGTATAAAGTTGAACTTGCAGGTGTTAAATGAACATAAGTCACAGTTTATCTGTACTGGACAAAAAAGGAGGGAAAATTTCCTTATATTTTCAGAACTGACCCTTAGTTATCTCTTAGGAAACTGACGAATAGAGTCAGACCACTGGTCCACCTAACTCAATATCATCTCTTGACCTGGTTTGCACATATCAAACCACAGTTTAGCATTACATGTTACTTCAGTAAAGCACTTTACTATGGTCTGTTAACAAAAAAGCCATAGTTTGTTGCTGACTTTAACTATGGTTTAGCATTATGTCTGAACCCAGACAGTTCTTCAACCATGGTTTCATGGTTATTGGTTGGCTTGCCCCACCCATATTGCTCTTCAAGCAACTGAGACACCAGCCAAGAGCATCTGAAAAATGAAACCCTCTCCATTCTCAGCTCTTCTTGTCACTTTCTCCTATGCTGATATCACCATTAATCATATACTTTCTGCTTTCTAACCTCACCATCCAACCTTTGATTCACAGCTGCGGCAAACACTTGCAGATGAATTGGTTTAATATTTTGGTGTATCTTTTACTGTTGAAATATTGAACTTATCTGTGGGTGGGTGGGGGAACTGAATGTTTTGTTGCATGCCTTATTTAACCTGCAGAGAGCGTCTCAGGAAAAAGTGAAGACAGCAAAGTATGCCTATCAACAAGGTCTGTTCCTGGAATTCCTTCCCTCCACATTCCTCTTTGTAGCAGTGGCTTGGAACATTTAGAAAACTTTCATGGAACATTTCCAAAGTCTGCACTGCTTAAGAAGGAACCATTCCCCCCACAAGCAGCAATTTGTTTCCCTCTTTTCTTTCTACTCTACCACTGAACCATGACTCTTCTTCAGATGGGAAGATTATAACTGGCACAATGTAAGCCAGTATACAAGAAACCAGCAGAAATTTAGCAACCATTTTATGCTTGCTATTCCCTGAATTTCTACTCTTAGAGTCCTGTTAAGAGAAATCTGATCTGAGGTTGGCGCAAGTCCTGAAAAAGAGGCATTCCACAGGGACGCTTACCCATATGTGAAACTCTGTTCAGCTTGGTCACATGTCCTACCAGCCCAGCATAACTCATACTTATACATACATACATACATACATACATACATACATATCTGGTAAAACATACATATCTGATCATATTAACAGTGAATTTTGTGTGTGTGCTTCTTATATTGGGTGACCAATATATTATATATATTGGCATAGGCCAATACTGTGTTTCTCCAAAAATAAGACCACGGTGGCTTATTTTCAGGGGATGTCTTTTTTTTTAAGTATGGTACATTTTAACCTACAAGGTTAAACTGCCTATCACTATGGCTTATTTTTGGGGTATGGCTTATTTTCGGAGAAACACGGTAAATGGACCTAACTGATGTTACTACACTGCTGAGAACCCCTACTAGGTTTGGCACGACTATTATATCATTGCAAACCACAAAAGCCCCCAGTTAATAATAATAATTTATTATTTATATCCTGCACATCTGGCTGGGTTTCCCCAGCCACTCTGGGCGGCTTCCAGAAGGATAATAAAATACAATAATCTATTAAACATTAAAAGCTTCCCTAAACAGGGCTGCCTTCAGATGTCTTCTAAAAGTCTGGTAGTTGTTGTTCTCTTTCACATCTGGTGAGAGGGTGTTCCACAGGGCGGGCACCACTATCAAGAAGGCCCTCTGCCTGCTTCCCTATAACTTGGCTTCTCGCAGTGAGGGAACCGCCAGAAGGCCCTCAGCACTGGACCTCAGTGTCCGGGCAGAATGATGGGGGTGGAGACGTTCCTTCAGGTATACTGGACCGAGGCAGTTGGCTTATCTATGTGGCACACTCATGACCAAAAGGCCACCAACAAAACTACCGTAAGCATGTGGTAACAGTAGGTAAGTGTGCTTGTCCATCGATTACAGTGGCTGACAAAAGAGCACAAGGAAAGGGCTGTAACTCTTTCAAGCAGAATCTGAAGGTTCCACATAGCCAGTATGATTAATAGCTATTGATAGACCTGGTTCTGTGAATTGTTCTTATCCCCTTTTAAAGCCATCAAATAGTGGCTATCCCTACATCTTCCTAAGTTATTTATACATTGTGGGGAAAATACTTTATGTGACTTGAATCTCTTTCACTGAAGGACCACAAATATTGAAAAGGGGGCAAGTACACAATCCACGTTCTTTACATTACCTATGTTATAAACCTCTATAATGTCCAAAACAGTGCAGCAACTTAAGCTTGCCAAGCTTCAAATTGTGCACAAAAGACTGGACTATTGGTGTCAAATAATCTAGCACTATTATCTTTACTAGATAAAGCATTCTTTTTAATATACTTGCAGCATAACCTAAACTGCAAACACATAAGATGTGGTGCTTGTATCCTTATAAAATAATGTTGCTTTAAGTGTTAAGCTCCGGTCATTTCTGAGGTCTGTGCTGGAAGGGAAACACAACCTGACAGATATTGCTGGTTTCCAGACAAACTGATGATTATTGTGACTGGAGAAACAGAAGGGTTAACATTATTAACTGGCCAAGTGAAGCAACGCTTTCCATTTGTCATTCACTCCACTGAACACTGACATATCTGGATGGAGGGGAAATGATTAATACATTCTACTCCGGGTTTCAGGTTTGAATAATGGCTAGAGTCCCAAAGTTTCGTCTCAAAGGAAGGGCGGGGGGGGGATCAGAGTATGAGTATAACAGGTATCAGACATGACGTTCCAGGTATTTCAAGTTTTGACCCACATATACATCCCGAAGCGTGAGGGTGGGTGGGTGTAAAACACATAGCTACGCAACAGTAGAAGCAAGGCCCCTTCTACCGGAGGCCCTTTGCTCAACAGCGCCCGGGTTTAACCTTCATATTATAGGGGCTCCTGCGAAAGCAGTTGAGCTCCTCACCTGTGGCAACGGGCGGAGCAAAGAGAAGAGCACGGCGGTTTCCACTTCCGCAGAGCACGAGAGTAGCCCCGCCCCGTCCAATCGGGAACACGCTCAGCGGCAACCGCCCTTTTATAAGCCGCGCTCCATTCATCTTTCTCTCCTCTGCACCGCCCCCCACCCCGCGCGCCCAGAGGAGACGTTACCTTAGAAGGGCCTTGAACCCCTTCTCTTATGTCTGTGCCCCATAAATGTTACCGGCACCCGAGATTCCTCTTGTCCTCTGAAGCGCCCCAAAGACTCACCTTTTCCTACAGACAAGCGCTTCCGAAATGGCGGCCAAACATGGACCCTGATCATGAACAGCCCCCACCCAAGCCTCGAAGCTGCCCCGCCCATCCGCGATTCGGCATTCCGCAGGCTTCTCTCATTCCCACCCAGGCCCGCGCGACCGAAAGCCGAGCCACCGATGCCTCCTGTCACTAAGTAGAAACCAAACTCTCGCGCTAAAGCTGGAGGTGGGAGGGGAAAAGAAAGCAACAGCCCGCCCTCCCTGCGCTTCTCGGTCGGCACCGCCAACACACCCCTTCCGTCACCCAACGGCGGTGGTTGGGTCCGTGACATCATCATCATGGCAACAACAGCTGCAGCCAAGGAACTCCTGCTTTTGACCATGTGAGGCGTACACAATCGCCTTGGCTGGGGCGAGCTTTGCCCGGGCTTGCCGCCGCTGCCGTTGCCTCTGGGCTGGAGCGTGCGCGCGCGCGCGCGCGCACACACGTCGGGTCCCTCCTCCCCTCCCATGAGTGCTCCGCCCGCTCGTCCATGCGCACGAGGAAGCGCGCGCGGCGGGCGGGTGAAAGGGAGGGGGCTGCGCTCGAGCTGCGGCGGGGTGGCAGCAGCCGCCGCCGCCGCTGCCGCCTGAGGAGGCGTAAGTGCGGGGTGGGGGGGCGGTGCGCCCCAGCCTCGCGGTGCGCCCAACGGTCGCCCTCAGGGGCGCCTCCCCCCGCAGTGGCGAACATGTTCTCAGTGAGGGTCGTGACCGCCGACTACTACATGAGCAGCCCTCTGCCCGGCCTGGACCCCTGCCAGTCCCACTTCAGAGAGGCGCCCGTCAAGAAGGTGCCCGTCGTGAGAGTCTTCGGAGCCACCCCGGCAGGTAAGAGAGAGAGAGAGAACCGCCCAGATGGGGGGTGCAGCAGGTTCCCCCTCTTCCGCCCCATTGAGAAACCATTGGCGGCTCCGGCATCTTGCAAGCGCGGCAGCAGCAGCCCTTTTCTCGGGGCTGCCTCTCCTTTTTGTGACTGGCTGAGTGACAGGCGCTGCCTTTCCTCCCTGCGGTGTTGGCGCGCTGCAGCGGGTGCCTCACCTACCTGCCGCCGCCACCCCTTTGGCCGCTGCGGTTGAGTGAAGTCGCCCATGGCCGGGGCCCCGCCTGGTGGTGGCGGCGGCGGCCGCGGAAAGCAGCCCCCGCCGCGGTGTGTCTGTGTATTATTGTGTTCACTATGGCACGCAGGCAACGCCGGGAGAGCGCCTCCTTCCCTTGTAGGGACTGCGCCGCTGACCCCTGACAGTTGCACAGATGGGAGGTGGTCGGAGGGTGGAGGGCGCTCTACTTGCTGCTGGTGTGTCTCGGGTGCACTGCTAGTGTATCCTTTGCTTTTTGCTGCTGGAAGTGGATGGATACGCTCCCCTCCCGCCCCCGTGTATTACAAATGTTATAAGCCGTAATGAAATGCAGCTGTATAAACAGGGCTATTTTATACTAGTGGCAGTGCTGAGCAACAACTCATCTTGGGAGGGTTTTTTATTGTTGTCTGTCTGTTTTAAAGCATAACCTCCTCAGCTGTAGAGTTTCCACACCTCATGTAGGAAGTTCCTGAGCCTGTTCTTATTTCATGAAAGGTTTCATTAAGCATCCATAATAGGGACATTTTCAATCAATGGTGAAACCTGCCTTTAAATTGCCAGTCTGCAAACTTCATAAATTCGTTAGGGTGGTAAATAAGAGCTGTTGGCTCCACTGCAGGAGTACTATTCTAATCCCTCAGAAAATTTCTAAAACTGGTTTTCCTTTCAAAATTCATTGTTAATATCCATATATTACTACATTCTGTTCTTTTCATTTTTTCTCTACTCCGTCATCTTCCTGCACCGCCAGTCCAGCTAACCACTGTTACTGGGTTTTTAATAATAATAATAATAATAATAATAATTTTCCATTACTGTTTTAACAAACCAGTTTTAGTTGATGTTATATAAACCTTTGATAGCCATAAAGTTACCTGGACAACTACACAGTTTGTGTTTCAGCTGGGCCATGTATGTATTGATGATTCCACATAGTGATAATGATTGCATGGTGAAAGACTGGACTTATACAAGAAAATGACACAATAGTTCAGACTTAGGCCAAATATTGTAATGAATAACAAGGAAGTAGGTTGGACATGATATGCTAGTGTAAAACATCAATAGCTCTTCTACAATTCTTTGCTTGTGTTTAGTATCCTACATATTATTGGCAGTAATTAATATGTCACATGTTATTTTCACCTACTTTTTTGAATTAGTTTTAAGACTAATTTTATGAAGGGAGAATATTTGAGTGTTATGAATTATGAAAACAACTACCCAGTTTACCTAAGTATGAAGGAAGCTGTGGAAGCAGCATGGTTTTGCATTAAATGTAGCTTCTTGTCCCGTCCCGCCCCCCCCCCCCCCGAGTACTGTGATCTATGATGTTTCCTTTTGGAAATTTTTACACACCCATCCACAGCAGCAGTGAACATCCCTGCATACCCAGTGCAGAGAATGGGGAGGAGAAGCAATATATGTCCTGTGTAAGCCCAACAAAAGACATAAAAAGCACCCTCCTTTTCTACCAGAATTCTCTACAATTCATGGGCAACTTGTGAGATGGAGAGGATATTTTATTTCCTTCTCACTGGACTTTTACAAAAGGGGGGGCAGTACTTCAGTGCCTTCTAGGAATGCCCAGAATCACCTCTCTGCATATGACACAGGGCATGAGAGAAGGGAGGCAACCACAAGTGATGGCTGACCACAAGCCAAGATAAAAATTGTCCATCCCTGTATGACAATGGAACATACTATGACAAAGCCCCCCCCCCCCGCACAATGTAGAATAAAGAGTAATTGAATAAAATTTCCTGATAACATGGGATGCACTTTTACATGGCCTGTGAAATAAGATGTTCTTTCTTTACTTCTAAAAAGTTTAAAGCTTAGCCTGATACATCTCCTTGAGAGAGCTACAGAATGGAAAAAAGATTTGAGCAGCACTTCTCAACATCCTTAAAGCTGCCTGCTATACAATCTTACTTGGGAATAAGCCAAATAATATTCAAAGTGAATTCAGTGGAAGTTACTTTCAGTAAATCTGCATAAGAATGGACTGGAAGTCTCACTGAAATTGAACAGAATTTTCATATAATGACTGCATATCTGGCAGTACAAAAATTGTCAAGTTAATATTTTGTCATTGTACCATGCTTCAGTATACCTGTATTATATAGCCGTGCTATTGTAACCTTGTCTTTGGAAGACAATCTTACTTGGCTACCAAAGAAGAAGATTTAAAAATCTACAGCTAATGCATTGTTATCAAAGTTTCATGCCTCATCAGTTTAGTGTTCCCATGACTTGCATAAGATCCAACATGACAACAGTGACCAGAGTATTCTTACAAGAGAGTCCCCCAAATACATCAACCCACAACTTTTTTTACTAGTCTCTGTTGGCTAGTCTTTGTAATACATTGCTGATTGGAGGGGGGCAGCTCTTCCAATTTACAAAAATTTCCCTGCCTGGTTCTAGGGCAGTGGTCATTTAAAGAACTGCAGTACCAGTTTCTTTATGGAATCCTCTACATAGCAACTAATCTTCTGTGGGATGTAGCATGCAACCTCACAGTGAAGTAATCAATATATTGCATAATATAATACTAGTGTGATTATAGCCGGATAGGGGATTCATACATGAACTACTCGATTTGAATTTTGGTAAATACATTGTTTCCATTATTGAATCTTGTGCATTTCATTGGTTGGGGAGCATTTCTATTTTCTCTGGATGGGAAAGAAAATGAGCAGCCAACCATGTGAACAGGCTGGAGATAAGTATTATCATTGTTGCTTCTTAATTTTATATGCAGACTGACACTAGAAAGTTTCCCTTTGACAACTTTATTGCCTTTAACAGGAAAATGAGCTAACCTCTAATGGGGAGTAATGAGGAGAATATCAAATAGCTATTGAATTTCCCTACTACATGTATATTCTTTGGAAAGGCATATTCTTTAGCAAGATTTTAGCTCAAAAACCTTGTAAGGCCTAAAATATAAAAGAGCCTTTGGCTGCTGCTAGAAAGACATCAAAATGGGCACTAAGTGACACTTTCTGGGAAGAATATTTTCAAGCTGAGGCACATCCACTAAAAGAGTTCTTTATCCCACCATACTTCAGATATTTACCAGTATTTTATTTTATATATGTTGTTAAAAAATATAAATATACTGCTTGATTGTTGAAAACAAGAAAGCTCAAAGTAGTTTATAAAATAAAACATTAGAATTATTGCGAAAAACAATTACAGTCGTACCTCGAAAGTCGAACAGAATTCGACTTCCAAAAGTCCATTCGCCTTCCAAAACATTCAGAAACCAAGGCACAGCTTCTGATTGGCTACAGGAAGCTCCTGCAGCCAATCGGAAGCTGTGTTGGACGTTTGGGTTCCAAAGAACATTTGCAAACTGGAACACTCACTTCCGGGTTTGTGGTGTTCAGGAGCCAAAACATTCGACTCGCAAAGCATTTGGGATCCAAGGTACGACGCTATAAACAAGTATTTAAAAATATTCAGAAGATGTTTAAAATCAACAATAGTTAAAAAGTTATAAAACACATATAACTACTTGTCTGCCTAGGCATACCTAAACAAAAATGTTTTAAGTAGACAATGAAAAGACTATAGCAAATATTCCTGCCTAATTTTATTTTAGGCAGGGCATTCCAATGTGTTTGTGCCACTATGCTAAAAGATCAATTTTGTGTGTGTGAGTGCTGAACGAGTATTATGTGCCCTGTAACAGTGCCTGTTCTACAGATCAAAGCGATTGTGTGGGCATATATGTGGTATAGCAATCCTGTAAGTAAACAGCAGGGCTGGGCAATATCTGGTTTTCAACATTGTGACATATCACCAGCTAAACGTCACGATATATTCATATATAATGATGTCTGAAATAAGGATGGAACTGTGTAGAGACAAACACAGATCCCAAGTTGGTAAGGGCTTTATTTACTAATAGTAAATCCATAAACTTGGCCCAGTAGCAAATGAACACCCAGATCACAGAACAGAGGAAGGTCTCACTCCTGTCAGCAACTGTGCTGCAGCATTCTGCACTAACTGCAGCCCCTAGATTGAGCACAAGTGCATTGCAGTAAACCAGATATTTGAAGATGGCTATCTTATCTCCTCTCAGTCTCTCCTTTTACGGGCTAAAGATACCCAGCTCCTTCAACTGTTCCTCATAAGGCTTGGTTTCCAGACCCTTGATCATCTTGGTTGTCCTCTGCACACTTCTCTCTGACCTTGTGCTATTCACTATGTCTAGAGTCTAGACACCTGTATAGGGCAAAGAGCATAAAACCTTTTTATGTCCTGTATAGCACTTGACACATTAGCAACAAACACCTTCTAGTAGCAGTAGGGTGATAATGGTAAGGGAGAAGGAAAGCAAAGGCCTACTGGTAGCTGCTCTGAGGTACGGGGACAAACAAGAATCCTGGTGAAGAGGGAATTTTGTTCCATCAGCTGCCGCCGTCTCTGCACAGCAGGGTCAGTAAAGTAAAGGGGCTTAATTTCTTGAATATCCACTGTATTAGGGGAAGACGGGGATAAGAACTGTACCACATATTCCATGACTAATCCAGTGCAATAGCTAGTAAAGGAGAATACATGTCTTGGATTGCTGTATTTTCTTGTATGTGGAACTACCATTGAAAATGGTCTGAAAAATTAAGGTACCTCCAAACCAGGCAGTAAGGTTTTTAACCGGGACTGTTTAACATGACTGAATTACATCGGTACTTCTTCATTTGCACTGACTTCGACTCTGTTTCCAGGTCCAATTCAATCATCATCCGAGCCCTTCTTCATGTGCCTCCTCCATGAGAGGTCTGTAGGGCATCAACACGAGAACAGGCCTTTTCTGCAGTGGCTCCCCGTTTGTGGAATGCTATTCCCAGGGAGGCACAGAAATTTTAATAATAATAATTCAAAGTGCTGATTTAATTTTAAATAGCTATGGCAAGGTGACATGAATTATCTCCTCCCATATATACTTAGCCAGATTCTGAAGGACCTTTTCCAGGTGCCCTCACCAAATGATAAGCAACTGTTGGTTGCTGGAGGGTGTGTGTTTTGGGCAGTGGCACTCCAGTTGTTGAATCCCTCTCCAGAAATGCTTACACAGTACCCACTTAAAGCCAGTTGAATATAGTTTTTTTGTTTGAATCATGTTTTAATGAAATATCAAATATATTTGTGTTGGAATCTTCATTGATTTTGGAAAAATCAGGTAAATGCTGAAGTGTTCATTTATGTAGGAGAAAAGATTTTCTTTCCAGGATTACTGTGTTATATTGGACACAACGAAATAATGGAAACATGAGCATCAAATACATTGCTGCACCAATTATATGTTTGCATGTGTATGTAAAGCATTTTACATGTACATCTAAAAATGTAACGAGTGTTTGCAGCAAATGTATGCTTCCACTGTTCATATGATATGGCTGTATACGCCAGGGAGTTGAAGTTGGTCTCAGTTGGTCTCAGCTGGTCTGTCTTCCCGCCCTTGTACACAAGCTGGTAAACATAAATTTACTGCTGTATAATATAGAAGTAGCCCTCAGTGTTGCTTTTACTGGTTTAATACTATTTTCATATAATAGAAAAGTAAAAAAGATTAACTAGCTTTTAATGGAAATGTGTATTCCAGTTTCATAATTTATAATAAGAAATAAACAAGTAGAGAAAAGTAGTTTTAAATTCTTGAGAAAGTGTTTTAATATTTGGTTCATCTTTGGCTTGCATTTTATTATCAGTCATTTGGCCTATATATAAATCCTATGCATGCCAAAAAACACTAAATTGGTAGAATGCTATACTTTGCTTTTACCAAACTGCAGCCACATGCCAAAGGATTTTTATTTATTTTTTGTTACATTGCTAACTTGCCTTCACTTGAAGTTTGGGTAGTATACTGTATATGAGGTCAATTCCCTCTGTCTCCTTCCCCCCTCCCTCCTTGTTTAAGCAGTATGAATGGCCTGATTCTTGATTCTGTGCTCAAGACTTTTTCTAAAAACTTTTTCTCCAAATCTCTTAAACTGAATTTTTATTTGCCTCTTTGTTTCTGGAAGCTGCTGCACCAAAAAAATATTGATTCCTCACTCCAGTCATGGTTTTCAGCTATACATATAAAGCTCTGGATTGCAGTTTAGGAGATAATCAAAACTGTTAGCACCTTAGATATTCCCACCCCCAGCCCTACAGGGAGTACTAGTATAATTGCTGTTTACTTAGAAAAAAAGGATCCCTTGATACCAAGTAGCAGCCACAACAAGGAAATGCTTTAAAATCTTGTGATTTCAGGTCCTTCCTATTATTTTGCTAACATGTCCTACATGTTTATTTTAATGGTTATAGATTGATTGATTGATTGATTGATTGATTGGATTCATACACTGCTATTTTGTCAATGCAGTGTACAATTTTGGAATTATTCAGTTTTACAGTTCTCCCACCCATTCACCTGCAGATACGGTAAAGCAAACAAACACAAACAACCCCGCCCCCATCCCTTTTTCATTCTCACAGAGCTGATTTTATCTGTTGGTCCTGTGGGAGGAAGGAACAGACTCACTGGCACACACGCATATGGTAACATTTTTCTGCAGTGGGAAGGGAATTCTCAGGTGCCTGATAGCAAACTTGGATTTTTCCAAAATCTGTGATAGTGTCATGGAATTGAGTATATGAGCAATAATCTTTCTATCTATGTTATGAGGGTTTTTTGTATACGAAATTCCTTGACCTACTCTGTTGATATACTGGACAGTCTAATTTTGTTTTAATTAGGGTCATGCATATGATTATCAAATATGATAATTTTCCTTTGAAATAACATGGCATAAAAATACATAAACTTATATTCATGTATTTTCCCTATGCAGTTAAAATATAAAGTAGTGCCATTGAAAAGTATTGTACAATGGTACCTCAGGGTTACAGACACTTCAGGTTACGCGTTTTCAGGTTACGGACCGCGGTAAACCTGGAAGTACCAGAATGGGTTACTTCTGGGTTTTGCCACTCGCACATGCGCAGAAGCGCTAAATTACACTTCGTGCATGCGCAGAAATGCCAAATTGCGTCATGTGCAGACGCAGCACTGCAGGTTATGAACGCTGCGGGTTGCGGTCATGCCTCCGTCACGGATTACATCTGCAACCCGAGGTTCCACTGTATATGACTGTCAGGTCTATTAGTTTCATAGGTCTACTCCAGGCATCCCCAAACTTTGGCCCCCCCAGATGTTTTGGACTACTGTACAATTCCCATCATCCCTGACCACTGGTCCTCTTAGCTAGGGATCATGGGAGTTGTAGGCCAAAACATCTGGTGGGCCGCAGTTTGGGGATGCCTAGTCTACTCCAAAAAATGCCACCAATAGCCATACAAAGATATTTTGCCAAAACAATCAGAGCAGCATCCATATCTCTCCATCTTGTGAATTAACATAGATAAACAGGGACCACATAGCCAAGAAGCCATGTTTTTGTATTCTTCCTTCATAAGTTTACATTGCTGAGTTAATTTTTCATCCAAGTTGAAAGTGTTTCCAGCCTTTGAGTTTTGCACTATTTCCATAAGCGCTGCAAGGAACACTTTGAAGATTAAGTCCTTGCATAATGATTACAGTACAGTATTTGGTTCCCCTCCCCTGCAAAAAAGTGAAGGCACAATCTAATTGAATGGATTGCTGCTCTGTTTCCTAGTACAACCTGACTGAGAAAAGGTACCACTTGAATCTCAGGCCAAAGTTATGCCATGTTGAATTCCTACCCAATCAGGACAATTTAATATTTTATCCAGACATATATTTCTTTCCTTAAGCCTTTTAACAAGGGATCGAAGTTTATCACCTCATTTGTAAAATAATCTTAGTTATAATGATAGCAATGTACTGAAAGCTGCTGAATTTCAAAGTCAAGTATGAAATGGATTTTTGCAAGTGCTTCTGCACTAAAAGTGATAAATTAATACAAAAGATAACGAACTTTGCATAATTATTTTAAACTAACCACTTTATGGAAGCAGTCTAGTTGGCTTCAGTGCTGAAAATGTCAGTACGGAGTTCAAAGTGTTAATAGCACATAATCAGCAAAAAGACTGATTCATAATATGTTTCTTATCATTTATGTTTATACTTTGAAATCCAGGAGCCACTTTATGTTTTTGAACTAATGCCTCTGTTGCAGTTGAAAGAGGATTTGGGACAGTAGACACCCCTGTTTGGTGCTCTAGGTCTGTTAGGATGAATAAGAATGATTGTAAATATTGCATTGTTAGAAATTTCATAGAAACAAACAAAAATACTATTGTGTAGTAGACTTCAATGTTGATGAAAAACAGGTCACACAGTAAACCTGTTTCTATGAACTATCCAGCTTGTTTAAGGTGTTCATATCTCACATATACTCATGAATCTATGTTTATAGGTTACTTTCAATAGAATTGGTTTGGTTTTCTATTTGCCTTAAAAGTTAATCATATTAATTGTTCGTTCTTTTGGCAAATAGGTTTGACAACTTTCTGGACTCTTCCAGTTTTTTGATTCTCAAATATTGGTATCTGGTCCTCTAGGTCAGAAGACTTGCCTGCATTTACATGGCATTTTTCCTTACCTATATGTGCCATATGATGGTTATGGGCAGCTGGCAGAACATTATCTGCGTCATTTGGCATTCAGCATTGACCGAGCACTGAATGTAGCTTTAGGAAATCCATCCTCTTCTGTTCAGCATGTATTCAAAGTGTCACTAGTCTATGGAATGTAAGTATTACTTTATTATCCCTTTTAAATTTGGTGGGTTGTGGGGCGTGAGTTGCTGTTGACAAAATTTAAAGAAACCTATAAGGTGTTCAGGTTATAAAGCACTGTTAGTTAATAAAGGATTTAGAATAATAGAATTGTAGAGTTGAAAGGGATCCTGAGAATCACCTAGTCCAACCTCCTTAAATGCAGGACTCTCAACTAAAGTATCCGTGGCAGATGACCATCCAACCTCTGCTTAAAAACCTCCAATGAAGGAGACTCTACAACCTCCTGAGGGAGTATGTTGCACTCTCAAACAATTCTTATTGTCAGAAAGTTCTTCCCAATGTTTAGTCAGATTCTCCCTTCTTGTAACTTGAAGAAAGGTGTATTAAAAAATACCGTACTTCTGCAAAGGCTTTGAGTTGACAATACTTGTTAGTACCCTTATACACAGAACAGAACAACTTTCCCCCTCCCAGTAAGTCATTTCAACTTCCACTCTCTCACCACTTTAGTTATCCTTTTGATGCCATGTAAATGTGATGTCCTGAATTTAATTCAACCCCAACTTTTCTTTCTCTGAAGATGTTTTCTTAAAAAGTGGGCTATAAATTTATCAAACAAAATAATTAAATATATTGTCTACACAGGTTTCCAGTACACTTGTGCTATATTCTTTAACTTATACTATATTTTTGGTAATATTTCCTGGATAGTTTGAGAACCATATGTGAAAGATTTGTTTTAAAGCCATCTAGGATTGTCTTAGTAAGCAAGGTCTTATTTTTCAAGTACTGTGATTCACTCTGGTCCATTTGCTACATAGTTTTTGGATGATAAAATGCCCCTCATATAGGACTAGCAAACAGCTATGATTATGATGCACAGAGGATATCCAAATCTAGAGCTTAGTGGAAGGTCTAAAGTGCTGAACTGCCATTTACTAAAATAGGGTTGTTCAGCATACAGATCATGGGACAAACAATAACATTACACCTTACTGAATATTTGTTTTCCAGACCCTTTTATGGTTACCATGAAAAAGAAAGACAATTTATGAAGATCTACCTTTATAATCCTGCTATGGTGAAAAGGTAATGTAGTAAAAATATGATGTGTCTGCTTTAGAAAATAACACTTTCCCTGTTACCTTTCAATATTGCACTGTGCCAGGGGCTGCCTTTAAAGACAATTTAGAAGCTGCTGCTTATAATTCTAATCTCTGGATCACTGGTGGCTCCTGGATCATAGTTTGGGAACTTTTGGCTTAAACAGATGCAAACAGCTTCTTTTAATATCTGCTCCTGCAAATATAACATATGTAAATTGGCTTTTTGGAACATGGTTTTAGTGCCTAAAAATTTGACTGTTTAGCTGTAATTCTGTGTGCTAGAAAAAGTATATTTTGTACTTTTGGCTTGTGTTTCAATATTGATCAGCATTATATTTAAGCCAGCATTATGTTTAAATCATCATTATATTTAAATAACATGGTAATATGTTTCATTTCTAACTTTTTCCCATTTTAGAGTGTGTGAGCTTCTACAAGGTGGAGCCATAATGAATAAAAACTATCAACCTCATGAAGCTCATATTCCCTACCTCCTTCAGCTCTTTATAGATTACAACTTGTATGGAATGAATCTAATAAACCTGGCTGCTGTCAAGTTTAGAAAGGCGAAGAAAAAAGGTATGCAGTTCCAATTCATAAACATTATTTAGCCGTTTTTGACAAATCTCTAGAAGAGACTTTGTGTGACACAAGATAGGATAATTGTTTCTGCCTTACTAATAAGTGATGTATTTTCCATACTATTCTTCACTGTTGGTATGCCATGTAATCGTAATGTGTAGAGATGTAGTTTGAATTGAGGAAAGAAACAGTACTTTCCCACATTTAGAGACAATTTATTCAGCTTGGGGTTCTCTTAGGGTTATTTTTGTGATGATAGGAAGTTAGCTGGCATATACAGAGCTACATTGGAACTACTGCAGCCTCATATTTAAGCATTAGCCACTAGGAATTCCATGCAGCTGAATACAGTGGAACCTCGGTTTACAAACGCGATCCGTTCCACGGAGGCATTCGTAAACGGAGGCATTTGCTCCCCGAAGGCACGCTTCTGCGCGTGTGCGAAGCGCCGATAGAGCGCTTCAGCGCATGCACTGCGCAGATCGCATCTGCACATCCGACGCCGCAAACCCTGGATGTAAACACTTCCGGGTCCGCGGCGTTCGTAAATGGAGGCGTTGGTAAACAGGACTGTTTGAAACTGAGGTACCACTGTCTGGTGAATTGCTTCATTTTTTTTCTCTGTGCCTAGGATAGACACCAGGTAGGCAGCTAAAGGAGAGAAGCCCCCTCCTCCATGCCTAGCATAGAAATGCTCCTATATGAGATGTGATGATCAATCGAGACAACCTCCCCAAACGTATGGAAACACTGGTAGAGACCTAATGGATTAGAGGCTTTAATAAGCATTATAAATCAGTTCTAAGTAGTGGTTCCAACTTTTCACACTTTTCACAATAAATGACAGACTAGCTGCTACAATTGTTGTTTATTGTATTTTAGATTATTTTAGATTTTAGATTATGTTTATTACATGTGAAAAAGGATTAAAATTCATTAAAAACGAATGCAGTGGGATGATTCAACAGGCTATTAATTCTGTTTTCAGGCTAGTATTCACAAAGCTGTGCTATTTGGATCGTACAACTGCCCTACATTTGTTGTAAGGCTGATAAGACAACAACCATCTCATGCATTAATTGAATACATGAGGAGGAAGCAGGAACACTCCTGTCAGCCCTGCCCCAGATGCTGACACATTCTTTGTACATCCTCACCACCCCAGCAGCTGCAGGAACATAGCCAGCAGGCAAAAAAAGCATTTAGTGCATATATATGGGGGAGCCTCTGCTTTAGGGAATCTGTCATAGGCAGTAGCAGACAGTTGGGTGTAGTGGCAGTGCTTACCCAGCAGCAGAGACCAGGAGAAGCCAGATATTTTGGGAAGTTGGTTTTGTGCAATGCACTGGCAGGAGTGCTGTATCCGCTCCTCTTCTGAGTTTGCACCGTGGCAACTTTCCTTCTGCCTTGTTTCTCCCACTTTCCAGAAACAAACCAGTAAAAACTGGGAAAATGTGGGAAGTCCCATTTTACCCCCTGGGCCTTCACACCAATAATAATTGAAACTGTATATGATTGAGGCAATGTGTGCACGCAGAGATTTTTCCCTTTCCCCTGTAGGACCTCGTTAACATTTCTCAAGCGCCTCCTTCCATGAATGTCAATAATTATCTTTGACTCTCTACCGTGACACTACTTTTCAACACTGGGAGAGCAGGTTTAGCCCTTTATTTATTTATTTAAAAAATTACATCCTGCTTTTCACTATCGAAATCTCAAAGCAGCTTACAACGATAAAAATATACATTTAAAAAATAAATTAAACCCCAGATATTTAAAACCTCAGAAATATAAACAAAGAAATTTTACCCCAACTGCTAGATTGCGACCACTTCAAATTCTCTGACAGAAATGTTTGGCTCAGATTAATTTCTTACAAAACCATACTTTTTTATCAGGCAACAGGAAACTAGTACTGTTGTGAGAGGACAGTTGAGTTATACTAATGGGCATTGTTAGGGACCAATCTGTCAATACAGAGTATTGAGAGCAAATAAAATATGTGACCCAAGCAAATAAAAGCTAAGGCCCTGGAAGCTCAAACTTTGTTGGAAAGTATTGAGATTTATTAGTAGGTTCTCTTCTACTTATGCTACACCCAATGTTCTCTGAATCTGAAAAGGTCACATGGGCCAAACAAATGGGATTAGAGAGTTTTAAGACCATAAGACAAATCCTGCTGGATCAGAGCAAAGGCCCATATATTCCAGCATCCTGTTATCACAATGGCCAACCAGATGCCTATGAGAAGCCCACAAGCAGGACCTGAGCATAACAATAGTTTCCCCGCTTGTGTCCCTAGCAGCTGGTATTCAAAAGCATATTAACTACTGATACTCTTATATTGTCTCAAGCACCCTTTCTTAAACTGATTTTGCATTTTTGTTATAGGATTCTGACTTCATTCACAATGCAAGTGGAATATATGAACTGTTTTGTTAAAGAAACCACAAAAAAATCACTTTCAATATAAAATGTTTAGAGTGATAATAGTTCACAGTACTTGAAGCTTATCTACTGTTATCTGTTTGTAGGTGATGTATTAGAAGAAAGTGGATGTTACAAATACTGTTCGTCAGGACATTCTGCTACCAGAACCCTTCCTCAATGGGAAAACAATCAAATACCAAGGTTAGCATATCTGAATATATCTTTCTAAATAGTCTTGAGACCACTTAATGTCTAAAAATAGTTATGCCATAAGCTTTCATAGACGGCATTCCACTTCATCAGAGGCTTGAAGTATGACCCTGAGGTACAGAAATATATGCATATTTGGGGAAAATTGTAAACAGTACAATAATGTCAAAAGGAAAGGAAATGCTAAAAGTATAAAAGGTAAAGGGAGCCTGACCATTAGGCCCAGTTGTGACCGACTCTGGGATTGTGGCGCTCATCTCGCATTATTGGCCGAGGGAGCCGGCGTACAGCTTCCAGGTCATGTGGCCAGCATGACAAAGCCGCTTCTGGCGAACCAGAGCAGCACACGGAAACACCGTTTACCTTCCCGCCAGAGCGGTACCTATTCATCTACTTGTACTTTGACGTGCTTTCAAACTGCTAGGTTGGCAGGAGCTGGGACCGAGCAACGGAAGCTCACCCCATCAAAGGGATTCGAACCGCCGACCTTCTGATCAGCAAGCCCTAGGCTCTGTGGTTTAACCCACAATGCCACCCGCGTCCCATGCTAAAAGTATAGATGTTGATAATTATGTTATTAACAGTGGCCATTGACTAAAAACAGTTGGAAATGTACACCTCCAGGCACTGGGCAGCTAATTAACACATGAAATGTGAAAAAAAGAAAATTTTGCCCCAGTTCAGTGTCTACTTGATTCAGGACAAAGGTGGCTGGATGGAGGAAGCACAGATAGGCCCAGTTAAGCCATGTTAAGAATATGGTTCTGACCAAACACGATTTACTAAATACAGTAAGCCTTCAACTTATGCACATTTCACTTGTGTGCTTTCAGCTTTACACAAGTAGCAAAAAATAAAAATAAAATAAGGGGTGGGGTTCTGGGAAAAATTACTTTGGCAATCCCAGTCACTGCTGAACCCAGTGTGTTTTGACTATACACAATTTTGACTTTAGGTGCAATCCCTGTGTGGTAAGAATTCACCTCTACACCACCTTGTTTGTTAGCCAGTTGAGGAACAACCACCTTTTGAATAAACAATGGACCCAAGGAAACTATTTCCAAGTCCAGCATCCAGATTTAGGGACCCAGCATTTATTATAGCTATTGCAATAGGACAGAGATCACTCAGCTTAATCTGCCAGTTAAGAAGGTCTGCCCCGAGGCACTTCGGAACAAAAGTTTATATAGTAGTTCAAACACAGCAAACAAAAAGTCATAAAACATCTTCACATACATCAGGAAAGGTTACAGGTCATGAGAAGTAAAGTACACATGGCTGCATACTGGTATCTTCACCTCCGCATCACCTTGGAGTGGCCCCGATGTGCCCAGACCAATTTGAATAGCCGGGTGTCCGGCATTACCCTGGCAACCTAGCCTTCAGTGAGGGAAGAGCATTATAAAATCCTCTTCCTGGGTCTTAGATAGCTTCAATGATAGCTGATTTAAACTCTGCTGCTAAAACATCCTGCCATTTGTACTACTTTCAGGGGTGGATAAGGTTAGATGGAATGCAGCATAGGAAAGGGGAGACTCACAAATGCAGAACACACGAAAATCAAGCCTAATACATTCTGAAAAGTTAAATACAATTAAAGTGAAACCTTGAAACATAAAATAATTAAAATATACACCTGGGGTCTCTAATTCTTATATCACCTGGAATGTAAGCCCTGCATAAATTGCAGACTTACTATATTACTGTTTAGTTGATTATGGTAGAAGAACGGTTAATATTTCCAAATGTTGTAATTTATAATAGGCTATACTCTACCCATGTATATTTTATGGTTTCCTGAACTCTATATCCCCTAAAATCTTCTGTGTTATCTCTTATCTTCACTGTCAACCTCTCTTTCTTATTTATTTATTTATTTATTGAAATATTTATTGAAATATTTATATACCACCAACTCATAGAAATATCAAGGCAGTCTACAGCTATATATATAAGTACAATAAAACATCAAACACAATAAAAAATACAAATCTTGCCTATATTTCTGTCATTGTGAACACATGAATCTGTCTCTCCCTTTCGGTACATTCACAAACCACTGTCCTCTTATTTAAATACATCCTGACTTAGCTGTATTTATCCCATGGGACATATTCTGAACTTAACTTCCTTGTATACTCTGCCCCCTGCTGCCTGCAAATCTCTATGGATACTTTCTTTCAGTGGTGTTGTTTATATAAAATGAGAATCTTTCTCTAGGTGTCATTAAGGTTGGGAACAGGTGATGATTTGCATACATGTTCCATCATTCAGGGTGCATTACTAATGTGCCTCTGCCTACCATCTAACTATGGCATAAATATCATGACTTTAAGATAAATTGTGATTTAATATTCAGTTAGTTATTTTTCCTACTAATAGAATTTAAGAGAATATAATTTTAGTGGGAAGTAACATATTTTAATCATCCTTTAATTTTAATATAATTGCAGTTCTTTAATACTGGAGGGTGTCGAACCACAGAGTACCTGTGAACTGGAAGTAGATGCAGTGGCTGCTGATATTTTAAACAGATTGGAAATTGAAGGTAAACAATTTTGCTGTGTGTAATCATTTAGGACATTAACAAGTTTGGTTTTTTTATGCATGCTTAGCACAATCTAACCCAGCTACTCCTCCAGATATTTTGGGCTGCATCTCCCATCAGCCCCAGCCAGCAGAAAAGGAAGGCTGACATAGCCCAATGCATCTTAAGTGGTATTTAAAACCTCTAAGTTACAGTTAGCCTAGTAAGTAAATACAGTGGAACCTCGGTTTATGAACACCTCGGTTTATGAATTTTCAGTTTATGAACGCCGCGGACCCATCTGGAACGGATTAATTCACTTTCCATTACTTTAAATGGGAAAGTTCGCTTCAATTTATGAACGCTTCAGTTTATGAACAGACTTCCGGAACCAATTACACCCATGTTTCAGTTTATGAACGCTTCAGTTTAAGTACTTCGCGGACCCGTCTGGAACGGATTAATCCACTTTCCATTACTTTCAATGGAAAAGTTCGCTTCAGTTTATGAACGGTTACTCCGCGGACCGTCTGGAACGGATTAATCCACTTTCCATTACTTTCAATGGGAAAGTTCGCTTCAGTTTATGAACGCTTCAGTTTATGAACAGACTTCTGGAACCAATTGTGTTCATAAACCGAGGTACCACTGTATAACTGAAGGGATTATATAAACAATTGACACAAGGGGAAGGCAGGAACAGGTGGAGGGGTGCTACACCACTACCCTCCCAACAGTGGCATTGCTGTCACTTACTGGGAAGGTACAGGGACAGGTACGCTAGTTGAGCCACTCTGGTATTGAAGACAGTGTCCTACCTTACTCCCACAGCATTATGATAAACAGCAGTAATGGTGCTGCTGGGAGGGTAGCAACATAGCACCCCCTCACCACAGTAGTCACTTTGGGAAGGCAATTGTCTGAAAAATAGTCAGATTAATTCTTGCAGACAGCATAGATTGTACAGACAAGAGGTTTTGCAGTTTACATTTTAGTAATCGTGACACTCCTGTTGAATTTGCTGTATTTTTCACTTTTTCCAGCCCAGGTTGGTCGGAACCCAGGTTTGCAAGCGATATGGGATGATGAGAAACAACGGCGTAGAGAAAACAACGAGTCCTCTCAAATTAGTCCTCCTAACTCACAAGGTAAACAGGGCAAAGTTTGTTGTTGTTGTTCTTGTTGTTACATACTGTATATTCCTGCGTATAAGACTACTTTTTAACCCAGGAAAATCTTCTCAACAGTCGGGGGTCGTCTTATACATCGGGTTATATTTCTTATACGGCGATTATATCCCAAACTCTATATTTTAACTGGAAAAGTTGGGGGTCGTCTTATACACCCAGTCGTCTTATATGCCGGAATATACGGTATTTATTTCCTCAGTCACAATTCCTGGGCAGGTACGTTTGAGGGTCAGTACTCAATTAAGCATTTGCTGCTTGTTAGATTGTTAATTTTATCACAGCAATCAGAAAGTCAAGAAGCTTTCCCATTCTTCTAATACAGTACTGTAGTTAATAAAATTAATGCAGACATGATAGTAAACTTTACATTCTTTATGTAAGCTGCTGCTCAAGTAAGCAGTGCCTGGTTCGTTGATTAATTTAAAAATGGTTAATTGGTCACTGCAACAGTTTCAGGACTGCTGACACATGGTCCCATCAGATTGCCCCACTTACCAGCCTCACTTCAGACCACCTTCAAGGACAACCCCCCACACAATGCAATACAGTAGTCCAGATGAGAAGTAACCAGAACATGGACAACTGAGGCCAGGCTACCTGTTCCAGGAATGGCCATAGCTGGCAAAGCAGCCTAAACTGGGCGTAAACTCTCCAAACAACAGAAGCCACTTGAGACACTTTTTTCAAGGCTTTAGGTGTATTTCCATTCCTTTGTGAGGCATTCATCACTCCTTGGACCCATACCGTCAATCCCTTCCTAGATTTTACCAGATCTTATGGGCAGAAATTGAGAGAGCATGTAAGTCAGTCCCAATACTGTAAGCATCCCATTCACGTCCTTGGGCTGCAGCAACTGAAACTGAAACCACAAGCTATAATTTGATAGTGCTCTAGGATCCTACAATCAGTTGTGACATCAAGTAGTGGGTGATACAAACGTTTTTGAGAATGTTTGTGCAAACAAAAGAATTCCTCTGGATTTAGAGTCAGTTTTTTCACACAGTGCTCTGTCTCTAATTTGGAAACAGCCTTCTGTGAGTGGGAGAAGCTTAATTAGTAGAACAGCACATTTGTATATAATCAACAGATTATATTCCTTATAATATTTTTATAACTATATAGAAAGCATGGTAAAAAGAAAACAACCTTTTAAAAATTGGCTCAGAGCTGCTCGAAATTCTCAGACTGTTACTTGCTCTGAACTTAAAAGTATTAGAAAAAGTACATAAAGAGAAGGGTAGTAATTGTTAATAGAATGCCTATGAAGTTTCAGTTTCTTATTTAGGAATTCAGTAGTCTTTGTTGCTGTATTAACCATCCTGTATAACCTTTCCCCCTTAATTAAAGATCGTGGATTTGTAACTGCAACAGAAAGTGAAAAAATATTTCAGAAGAGGCTTAAAGAAATCCTCAAGCAAAGTGATCTCTCTATGTAAGCATTCATTTAGCAATTTTAGCTGTTACTCTTGTTTTTATTTGTGAGTTGTACAGTCATTTTAAAAGGTTTTTTATTTATTAATAAGGACATTATCTGGATCACTGGACTACAGTAATGGATCACAGGAATTCTCTGCAGAGTTGACGCTACATTCTGAGGTACAATCTCCTAAAGTTGTTCCGTGTTCACCAGCAAATATGGTAGAAGTACACAGAGATAAAGAACTCGGCAAAGGTTAGTAGTATTAATACAGTTGGCTTTTAAGTCAAATACAACTCACCTTACATGAAAGCTTGAAATCCTAGCTGGAATTATTTTTATGAAAAAACTGAGCAAAGGAGAAGAAAGAGACATAGAAGAATGCACAAGGAATAATCTTAATAATAACAATTATTATTATTTATTATTTATACCCCGCCCATCTGGCTGGGTTTCCCCAGCCACTCTGGGCGGCTTCCAACCGAATATTAAAAACAGTACAGCATCAAACATTAAAAACTTCCCTAAACAGGGCCACCTTCAGTTGTCTTCTAAAAGTAAAATAGTTACTTATTGCCTTGACATCTGCTGGGGGGGGGCGTTCCACAGGGCAGGTGCCACTACCAAGAAGGCCCTCTGTCTGGTTCCCTGTAACCTCACTTCTCGCAATGAGGGAACCACCAGAAGGCCCTCGGTGCTGGATCTCAGTGTCCGGGCTGAATGGTGGGGGTGGAGACGCTCCTTCAGGTCTGTCTACAATATTCTCTGTTCTTTTCTTTCTGTGTCATAAAACAGCTGAGAAAAGCAAAAGTGAAGAGATGGAGAAAGAGAGAGAGAGAGAAAGGCACAGGAAAAAACATTTCTCCCCCTGCGTGCTTGCATTTCATTGTTTCTGTGGGTTTGGTAATGACGAGGAGGAAGTGGCACCAAGCAAAAGTTACCTTCTGCATTTGCTTTCCCCAATAGTTTTTTTGGGCAGGAGTGGGGGGGGAGGAGAAACTTTTGAAGAAAAAAGAGGTTTAGTGCACATCCTTGTGCCCCATCCTCTTCCAAAAACTCCATTCTCTTTCCAGAAATTGCTGGGAAGAGGAGATCTGAATTGCACCCCTCTGTTCTCAAGTGCAGAGTGTGCTATTGCACTCAGGATCCACTTTCAGGTTTCCCATAGGTATCTGGTTGGCCACCATGAGAACACAATGCTGGACTAGATGGGTCATTGGCGTGATCCAGCAGGCTCTTCTTATGCTCATGTAATCTTCTGCTACTTCCTCTGAGCAAAATCCCTGGGAAGAGGCAACTTGTGAAAGGAGTTGATACCCTTTGGAAATGTATTGATCTGCTGCAAGTTCCATTAAAAACGGTTTTAAATAACCACAACTGAGTTTGCTCAAATAGTATTAAGAAAAGTCTTGCCACCATCAATTCCTATCTCTTTCAGACTGTGTAAGTTGTATAAACTTGTGCATCTCAACTAGAACAAGTATCTAACTATCTTTTGAAAATCTTGTTCAACTAATTTGAATATGTTAATATGTTTAATAGTCTTCAGCGACTACTTTTGTGGGGGAAACGTGATTGGCAGCTCATGTGCAGAGTTTTAAATCTCATTTTTAGAAGAGTCCAACAGGAAGTATAAGGAGGAGGAGGCGCTTATTAATGAAGAAGCTATTTTGAACATCATGGAAAATAGTCAGCATTTTCAATCCTCATCTCGGAGACTGAATAAGACCCCAGTGTTCAGTAAGTACAATATAAATGTATTCTCTTTTTCCAGAATAATAGGTTATTCTTCAACATGCTGGCAGTTTTATCTCTAGTGGTCCATGCAGTTTATCTAAACTGAGTTTACTCCTAAAATTAGATTTCTGTAAAGTATTTCTAGTTTAGTTGTTCATCAATAGTGGTGTTCTGTTACTGATTGAAAAGAGGAGCCTTTGAGTCCCAGTGCTCTGCAAAACCACTTCCCTTTGGAAGCTTGAAATTCAAATATACACCGCAAAAGTGAGATATTATCAAAAGGTAGTAAGATTCTCAAAGGACAAGGGCATCAAAAAGAAGATACAGTACTGTAAAAAGTTTTGTTTGTCTAATATTTGCTTTTAAAATATTGTGTTCAATCTGCATATGGAAAACATAGGTTATTTAAGAGAACACATCACGAAGAAAATCTTGAACTTTTTAAGATATAGGCTATGTCTGAATTATTATTTTTTTCGTTCAGTGGACAGTAGTGCTGATCAAGCCATGATTCATCTCTTGGCTGGGTTGGAGGATGATGGATACGCAATTGGAGGACATGGTACATTATCACAACACTTCTCCTCTGGAAGCTGTAGAAATCCCCAAAACAGTGATGATGAAGAAAATGAACCACAAATTGAAAAGGAAGAAATGGAGCTCAGCTTGCTAATGTCCCAACGATGGGACAGCAGTCCTAATGATGTGAATGCAAAGAGAAGGTATCTTCTGTTTGTTGAACCATAGCTCTAAAGGAAATGGTACTAACTAACCTAGACTGAAGTTCTCATACTTAATAAAGAAAATCAATGTGGGTGTCCAGACTCCAGTATTCTATGAAGAGAGGTGTTTATTGGACAAGAAATGTGATTGGTGATTTAATTTCATGTGACTCAAATGAGCAGGCAGATAAGGGTTTACTAGACTATCAGAGCTTGAATGGAACGAGAGAGATTTGTAAAGTGTGTTCTGCAATGACTGCTCCAGAATTCTACTCCTTATTGTGTATTGCTATATTTGTTCAATGAGTATATTAATGTGTGTAAGGTACTGTGAGGAGGAAGGAACAGTGCTGCTGTGTCTGTGTAAGTTGTTACAGGAAGCCCCACCAGCAAGAAATTGGGTTTCTCAGCATGCAGATATAAAACAAAAGCACTGGCGGGGGTGGGGAGGTGTGGACTTGATGAGAAATTACAGCGAAGATCGCTGAGAGATGCAGGGGAAGGAGAGGAATTTTCAGGCCATATATCCTACTTTCTGAGTGAACAGTTTGGGGGAATAAATAAGAGAAGGTCCATTGGAGAAGGGAGCACCCATACTTGGTGCAAATAAGAAGGCAACAAGAAACAGATATATTGGAATCAGGGTCTGGAACACAAACTCACAGTAGCATGCTTGTAACAGAAGAGTGGTGGAAATTTTAGGGGAAAGTAGGATTTCGGAAGCAGGATAAAATATAAGTCCAGGGGGGAGAAGTCCTGTGACGAAAAGAGAATCAACAACAGCCTCAGTCAATATAATCTGATGTAAGATTGTATTGGCACTCTGAAGATTCACTGGTGGGTGGATTTCAACCTCTGTTGAAATTTGAACGCTACTGTGATTTTCATGAAATATTTTCATATTCTCAGGGGAAGAAACCACTTTATGATTATTCACTTTTGCATCCTGTCAGTTTGAAGTACAGTTTAATGACTGTCTTTAAAATATTGTATTAGACCACATTCTGTAGTGTAATAAGCTAATGTTCATTTTTAGTAAGCAACACTCAAATGCTTTGTATCCTTCCTCCCAAAGCAAGTTATCATGTATTAGCACCATAACCAGTAAACTCTCAAGTGGCTGACCAAAGGTTTTTATATACCTTAAATAAATTGCACTTCCAGGTCATTGGGCAGAAGTAGGAACCAGAGCTCAACTGAAGATGATGGCACTTCAGAAGATGATATGGACTGGAGTGAAAACAATTTGCTTCTAGCAAGCCTATCTATACCTCAGTTAGATGGAACTGCAGATGAAAACAGTGGTAAATCATAATTTTGGATTTTCATATACCCATGAGAAAGTAGTTTTCCTTTCTTGATAAAAAATATCTCAATAGATTCCTTACAGAATATTTACCTATTTGTACTAAATATGTACTAATTCTATGAATTAGAATTCTCAACATAAATAGGTTGGAATTTTAAAACGTCATTCATCCTTTCAAACTGTGAAACAAAACTGTAATGTATTTTTTATTTAAAATATTTCTTATCTATTCTTCATTGCAACTGCAATTCCAAGGTAGGTTACAAATAAAAACAAATCCAAGACATATAGTAAACTAGATGACTCTCAGGATCCCTTCCAACTCTACAATTTTATTATTATTTTATTCTAACCAGCCACTAAACTTTTTTGCAACTAGCTAGGTCCCTTATGACAGCCATTTTATGGCAACTACATCAGTTTCCAAATGTGCCCTCAAGCCCCATAATGTTGGGAACTCCTGATCCAGGTAAAAAAAAAAAAGAATTTCAAACTTTTTATGTCATTATTTATTTATTTCATATATTTGTATACTACTTAATGCCAAAACATACTTTAAGCAGTTTATAAAAGATAACCGCATTGTTTACATGGTGAAATTATAGGCTATTTTATCATTTCAAAAAAGATGAAGTATGTGAACTAAACTGCCTTTGTTTCTGCCAGGAATTGAGGGATGCATTGTATCAAAGACTAGCAGGCAGCAAAGTGTCAGTTAAATTGCAACCTAGTGTTGGCAAGATGCCTATATTTGAAGTGGTTTCTAGCTTTATATTCAGTATCGTAAGCAACAACAGGGTGGCCAGTTTTAATTGGTCCATCGACATGCTTCCTCATCTTATTGGCTCATAATTATAGACCAATAAGGGTTGAATTTCATCCAAATTGTAGTGATTGGGTAAGGAGGGCTAGTAAGAGGTAGCAAAGCTTTGTGGCAGTCATGAAAAGAGAGGTATTGTCAAATGACAACTGCTTATTATAAACCTGAGATGGCAGTTGTTGCTGGGCCATGTTGAAGACTGCAGAGAAGTGAAGAACTCCAGGCTGAAGGAAATGAGGACCAAGTTGAAGCCTGCATGTAAAGTTCTAGGTGATGGGAAGTTGTGTGTTAATTGGAAAAAGAAAGTGATAGGGTAACTGGCCAGGCTTGGATAGGGGATGAAACTGCCGTTTTACGTGTCTAACATCTTAAAGGGGCAATAATCTTGTTTATGCAGTGCTATTTAAAGTAACTAAGTGTAGCCTGATAAATAATCCTTCAAACAAGCATTACTATTTGTTAATACTTAAAAATGGCTTCACTACAATTTTAGTGCCTTGTTTTTAACTTTAAATTTAGTACAGTGGTACCTCGCAAGGCGAATGCCTCGCACAACGAAAAACTCGCAAGGCGAAAGCGTTTTGCGATGTTTCCGGCGCTTCATAAGACAACGTTTTCTATGGCCGTGCTTCGCAAGGAGTTTTTCAGCGGTTTTTGTTTTTGTTTGCCAAGGCAAACCGCGCTTCGCGAGACAAAATTACCGCAAGACGAAGCGACTCGCAGAACAAATTACTTTTGTCTTGCGAGGCACCACTGTATTCTAGTCTGCTTTGTCCCATATCCATCTGTAGCTACTTAAAAGTTAGCTGTTATAGGAGAATCTAAAGTGTGTTATGGTGGCTGCAGAGATGAAGTGCCGGGGGGGGGCACAAGTAGAATAGTCAGATGGGGGGATTAAGTGGAGGCTAGCAGTAAGGAGGAAAAAAAGTATTAATTGCCACAATGTAACTGGTGAGAAAAATACAAGAAGGTAAGTGACTACATGTTGGCTTACTATGTTCTAGGTTTGGCCCACTACAATAACCAATATATATATAATAAAGCAAACAATTAAACAAAAATACAAGAAAAACCATATAATGCAATAAAATCCTACGGTAGAAAAACAGAAACAGTAGCAGACTTTAAAAGCATCTTAAGAGACAAGGAAGTCTGACTTCAATTGTCTTTGAGATATAGATTGTAGGGTGTAACTAAATTCCAGATTAAAAATACAGCAATAAAATATTTGAGGGTGGTATTTTTCTAATAAGATTGAAAAATTCCGAAAAGTAAGTTTCAGAGGAATGGTGAAATGTAAGATTAAGGAAGAGATAGAGAGATTGGGTCTCTTAGCAGTTGCTATTTTACCTAATTCTTAAGTGACTGACTAATCTTTAAAATAGCTGATCTTAAAAAATAGAAGATGAATAGTAAAAATTGCATGTGTTGTATCTATCTCATTCTAGACAATCCATTGAACAATGAGAATTCTCGAACTTCCATAATTGCAACAAGCAAAACATCTGTAAAGTCTTCGATTTTTCATAAAGATGCTGCTACTTTGGAACCACCTTCTTCTGCTAAGATTACCTTTCAGTGTAAACACACAAGTGCCCTTTCTTCTCATATTTTGAACAGTGATGACTTAGAAGGCCTTTCTCAGCCAAACAAAGGAGACATAGGACCTGAATTGTCAGTCCATTCTCTTACAAAAGAAAGCACTTACAATGTGAAATACCCAACATCCTTCAATAATATTCTCCATTCTGAAAATTCACACATGGAAAGTAATAAAAGTGAAATATTCCCTGTTTCGTGTGAAACAGTTTATGAAGACATTTCCTCAGTAAGTAGACATTTGCCTCACAGAAAGTACACTGGAATAAGAAAAGCTACAAAGGATGTATCTCTGCATATGAACCACCAAATGGGTGAAAGTATTTTGGTTCAAAATTCTAACTTTTCAGATTTGGTCCACTCCAAAAATAAAGCATTCTATGAAGCAAATAAAAAAGCCAGCAACACAAGTACAGATAACCTCTTCCCAGCACCAGAAAACTGTGAAATAGTATCTTGCTCAGAAGGTAATCGAACTAGTATTTATTCTGCTGAAGGTAGCACTGATGGAGATGGCCTTAATAACCTTAAAATTAGATATGAAGAATTTCAGGAGCATAAAGCTGAAAAAACAAATGTTAATCAACAAGCAGCGCATTACATGTTCTTTCCTAGTGTTGTTCTTTCTAATTGTCTCAGTCAGCCACAAAAATTAGGTCCTGTTACATATAAATTGAAAAAAGGCAAGAAACAATCTAGGTTAAAACTAAATAAAAAGAAAGTAATCCTTAGCAATCAGCCGTCTACAACTATCAGCGATATTGCTTCCACAAAAGAGAGCTGCTATGTACAAGGTAATGCTAGTAATAACATTCCTGATAAAGACAGTTTGTTACCAAATGATATCATTCAAATTTCTCCTGGTGCTTCAGAAAATAAATTGTCTATGGATACAAGTAATTGTATTGACTGCCATTTTGAAGATGGAGCTGGTGGCGCTCGAGAATCTGAGCAGGCATTTGGGCTATGTGGAAATAAGTACACGCTCAGAGCTAAACGCAAGATAAGTTATGAAACCGAAGACAGTGAATCTAGCTTTGGTGTGCAAAATTCAAAAATTAGCCTACCTCATTCTTCGGAAAATGATGAAAATATTGATGGGTCAAAAAAATGTCGAAAACGAAGAAAACTTTCTAAAAAATTGCCACCTGTTATTATAAAATATATTATTATTAATAGGTTCAGAGGGAGGAAAAATATGCTTGTTAAATTAGGAAAAATAGATTCTAGTGAGGAGCAAGTTACACTTACAGAGGAAAAAATGGATCTATATAAAAAACTTGCACCTTTAAAGGACTTTTGGCCAAAAGTTCCTGATTCGCCTGCAACCAAATATCCTATTTATCCATTAATGCCAAAGAAAGGTCACAAAAGAAAAGCAAAATGCAAGTCAACCAAGAAAAAGGTTGGAAAACTGCAAAACATGAACAGTAAAAATGTTAAAAGAACCCTATATTTCAGAAGAAGAACCTCTGCTTTTCTGTCTCCCCCTATACCATCATATAGCACTGAAGCTGAAGACTGTGACTTGAACTATAGTGATGTTATGTCTAAATTAGGTTTTCTGTCAGAAAGAAGTGCAAGTCCAGTTAATGTATCCCCACCTCGCTGTTGGTCTCCCACTGACCCAAATGCAGAAGAAATGATTAATAATCTAGAAAAAGAAACATTAGTGTTTAAAAATGCTACCACAAAAAGCACTAAGACGGTTAATTCCTATACAGGAAAACATAGTCAAGCAAAAGCTCAGACTAAAAAATGTAAAAAGCAATTTGTTAATGCTACTGTAAGAGCTAATAAAAAGATTAGGAATAATCTGGCTAGCAAAACCAGAAATGAGGCGAAGAAAAAGCCTAGAGCAAAACAAAAACATAAAATAGAAAAAGTGTCAAAGTTGATGACAGATGAAAAAAGTAGTATTGCTCCTTCAACCGAGGTTACACTTGTGCTAAACCACCATGATTTACCTGAGAATGCTCACAGCTTGGGAAACTCGCAGCCACTTTGTACCCAAAAAGATATCCAAGCAACTGGCTGTTCAACAGGGCATCTACCATCAGCACAACTCCCATTGACAGCTCATGCACAAGTAAATCCATTGGTATATTTCCATTCACTCTTGGAAAATGAAAAGCCTGTAGGATATCAAGGTTCCCTCCTGACACAGGAGGACCATCATCCAGCCATAACTTCTGTGGTGTCTGGAAAGGAAAAAGCCAAAATGAATTTCCAAAGAGCTACTAGTCAAAGTGGTATATTTAGGACAAAAGAACCAATTCAAAATAATTTATTTGACCAGTCTCACCATATATCTCAGGTAGCACTGAATGCATACAGTTCTAAAGATATAATGCAGAAAAAGGCTGAAGAGGTTACAAATTCGCAGGGCCGACTTTTATCCCCTGTTGGAAATGTAAATGAAAAGTATATTTCTTCGGACGCAATGAAGATCGATCAGATTCATCCTAGTAAACTTTTGCATTGTAAAGATAATCAGCAGCAGATTGTTTATCTTCCAGAATCAACAAAAAATGCTGAGCATATTTCTTCTTTTTTTAAAACTTCTGAGGAAAGCCATGGATCTTTTCAGTTGCCAAAAAAATGCTTTGTAGCTTCTTTGAGAAGTCCAGTTAAAAAGCAGGGATGGGAACAGAAACAAAGAGGATTTATTTTGGATATGTCACATTTTAACCCTGAAAAAAATATAAAACAAAAGGGTCTGTCAGAAACAACCTCTCAAACCAAAGCTGATTCCCAGTGTAAAGGCAAGACACTGGTAACACCTTCAGCATTCAGTGAAGGACATTCTGGCTTAGCTGTTCTTAAGGAATTACTTCAAAAAAGACAACAAAAAGCACATCTTAACAACATGCACGAGCAGTTATCATTTAAAACTCAGTTGAACAGAAGTGCTTCCTACCCTCTTGATCAAAACAAATCAGTTAAAAAATCACGTTCAGTTGCATCCCCACGAAATCCTCGTACATCTAGGGTGAAAAAATCTAAAGAAAAAAATCTCAAGCTTTTAAAAGATTCTGCAAAGCAGCAAAACAGTAAGACTGGCCATGTGTTATCTGTTGATAGCCCGGTTTTTGGTTCAGATCCAGGTTTTGAAAGTTGCTACTCACTTGAAGACAGCCTGTCACCTGATCATAATTACAATTTTGATATTAATACTATAGGACAGAGTGGATTTTGCAGCTTTTATTCTGCAAGTCAGTTCGTTCCAGCAGATCAAAATCTACCACAGAAGTTTCTGAGTGATGTAAATCAGGACCTTTTTCCAGGTCAAGCAGCAGAAATGGATCTTTTAAGTCATAATAGCAAAATTTCTAAGGAAGAAAACCATTATTCTTCAGACCCCACAGCTTGGTTAAGATCTGGTCCACTAAGTCCTCAGCTTTTTGATAAAAGGTGCCCGGATACGAATGAAAACCATCTCCACAGCCAGTGGAAAAATAACATTATTACATCAACATCTGAACCTAGCTTACCACTAGATGTGCAACAGGCAGAGATGTGCCAAAAGGAACAATTTCAGTTGGAGAGAAATGCAGTGAAGAAAGGAATTTTTCTTAACCTTTCATCGCCAAATAGTGATTGGAGTCAAAACCACTTTAGAAAGGAAGCCACTTTTGAACCTGTTCAGTCACTTGATTCAATTAGTATATCTTTTTCTTCCATTTTATCATCACCGGATGGTGAACTTATGGATGCAGCTTCTGAAGATTTAGAGCTGTATATTTCAAGAAACAATGAGGGATTAACACCAACCCCAGATAGTTCACCAAGATCTACAAATTCTCCCTCACAGTCAAAAAATGGAAGTTCTACACCTCGTGCTGCTCACATCCTCAAGCCTCTCATGTCACCTCCAAGTCGTGAAGAAATTATGTCAACTTTACTGGATCATGATCTTGCAGAAGCAATTTATCAGGAACCCTTTTGCAGCAACCCTTCTGATGCACCAGAAAAGCCAAGGTAATGTGGTAATACCAGTGGACTGTAGTCACATTTTTCTGTTTTGTACCTATGTATTTTTAGTTGGCTTTTACATAATTTATATAGTCATTGAAAAATTAGGTGTAGCTTTAATGTAGCATTCTCTCCTGTTCCCTTAAGCAAGAGCCAGAATTGCATGGGGTTGAAGTAGCTCATTAATGTGCAACAGGGTTTCCCAAACTTGGATCTCCAACTGTTTTTGGACTACAACTCCCATCATCCCTAGCTACCAGGACTAGTGGTCAGCAGTGGTGGGAATTGTAGTCCAAAAACAGCTGAAAACCCAAGTTTGGGAAATCCTGAGATTCTATAAAAAGAAAATATTCTGCTTTATCTTTGCAGATTCATAAATTCTGGGCACCTCAAAGAATTTAACATAGGGTTGTATCCAATGTTGCAGGTGTAGAAAACAAACTTGCACAGTCTTACCTTTCCCCTCCTGCTCACATTATCTTGTAAAACCTCTCCAGAGGGTGGGGGCATGACATACTGTATTACACAAGGCTGAAGTTGGCAGAAGGTATCGCCCAAAATTGAGCAGAAGGAAAAGATCTATTGTGCAAACTCTTCCTGCTCATGCAATACTGAATACAATTCATAGTCATTAGCTATTGCTATGGGGAGTATTGAAATGTGAATCAAAACTTTAAATGTCTGCTTCTTCTTTGAAATGTTGATGACCTAATTTGGATATTGACAAATACAAGAGTTGATATTATGTGATGGAATCTTTTTTCCTGACATTTCTTTCCTTCTATTAAGATAAATTTATTGTTAACTGAAAATAATATCTCCACAGAGAAATTGGAGGACGACTGCTTACAGTAGAAACCAGACTTCCAAATGACCTACTGGAGTTTGAGGGAGACTTCTCATTGGAAGGGCTACGACTATGGAAGACTGCATTTTTGGCAATGGCACAAAGCCCTAGACCAGGCTCTCCACTTCGCAGTAGCCAATCCACTACTGACAAAAAGCAAAGAAATAACCGTAAAACTAGTGAAGACAAAAAGATAGTGATCATGCCTTGCAAATGTGCACCAAGTTGCCAGCAAGTTCAGTCATGGCTGCAGGCAAAAGAAGATTATGAACACTTTAGGAAAAGAATGATTACCAAATCGATTGAGGTGGAAAAGGTTGATGAGAGTTTGAACTGCACGTCTTTGCCAAAAAACATGTGTTATCAAATGGCCACGGGAGTTGAGAATTCTATCTTGCCAAGCAAAAGTGTTGTACGATCAGAAGGTACTTGTTTTTCATCCTCAAATCCAATGCCAACACAAACCATGGAAAAGCATGATACAGATATCACTGAAATGAGTAAGACTGTGCTGCTTGACACTGCAGCAATAGAAACAGACAGGGATGAGGAGAATTATGTTGATTATAGTTCCCCTGATTCATCAGTGCTTCCTCCTTGGCAACAAGTAACATCCCCAGATTCCAAACAATCCTCCTCAGAAGATTCAGAGGATATTTTATCCTCTGTAGAAGAAAACGAAACATTAACAGATGGAGAACAGAAGCTTGTCAAAGAGGAAAGCAAGATACCCTTCACTGTCTCCCCGTTTGTGAACAAAGGATGCGATAGTAATTCTGAAACTGCTTGCCTGCATAGTACACCCCTTAGAGAGGAAATGTGTAAAGGAGGAATAACTGAAACACCTGGATTCACGCCATTATTACCAGGTAAGATTATGAAAGGAGTGGTATGCAGAAATGGAAAGTGAAATTATGCAAACATATATGTACTTACGTAATAGAAGATAGGCAATATAAGCTTGAAACCACTTATGGAAGTACAATTAGACAAGTAGTTTAAGGTTTACTAATAGAAAATAGCCTTAACCAGAATAACTTGATTTCTTCCAAAATATGTAATTAGCATGACAAAGGAAATGAAGATTAATTTTTATACTTGGGATAACTGTTAGGTCCAGCAGTATAAGATGCTACAGTGTCAGACCATTCTATGCCTTGATATTGTACTTAACATTTTGTAGCTTTTGAAAAATTCAGTAATACTAAAGGATGCTATAGTGTATTTTTGTTGTGGTAGCCACTCCTTACTTTCTCCTCTTTCCTTCGCCTCAGGACCAAACATTCAGAAATTGAATCCTAGAAGGGGAAGGGATGTTGATGCTTTTCGAAAAGTACTTTTAAGAACTCAAGTCAAGGTAAAAATGGAATTGGATGCATTTTTATTAGGCCCAATTTTAGTTATTTTCTGAGTTCTGAAGTAAAATATTTTACCTCTTTATATTCCGGTAAGGATACTTCTGTACAATAAGTATACTTCTATTTTTTCTTAATTGAAATTGTGTCATAATATTTGCACTGAAAAGTGTATTGATAACAACTGATGCAGAACACAGCAAGCGATTAACTGCATCTGACCATTGTCAGATCAGTCTGCTGTTAAAAGAAAATCAGTAGCTCCCACTTTATTTCTGGACTCAATTCATAATGCTGGTTTGGATATATTTGCATACTATAGGGCTCTAGCATGTTTTGTAAAACAGTCCTTCTGTGAGCAGAAATTGCATTCTGTGCCAGAAAAGTACCTTTAGCTCTTTGGTACTTATCTGTAGGTAACAAAATGATCCTGATTGTGAATAATGTTGACACACCCACACCCCGCCAAAGTCAAATTCAATATTAGTTTGACTTTCCTTAGTGCTAAATACATTTAGAATGCATGTCGGGCACCTAGAACCTGATCTAGTCAGATTAGGGGACCCATTCCTATACACCTGCGGCAGCAAAGGACCCCTTGTTCCTGTGGTGCAATTCCATGTGACTGATACGCATGTGTGAATACTGGAATCATGTTGATAGTTAGTTGCTTCCCTCCTCAGCCTTCTATATTGCCTAGCCAGAAGTTAGGAAACAGTTGGTGGGCAGCCTTACAAGATTTGCCATACCCATTTGGTTGCTCCATTTAGACACACTCTTAGTGGTGTGCCTAATGCTACAGTGAAATGGTTCTCACGCATGTGCATGTAAATAGAAGTTTTATATGGCAGGGCTTCTGTTCCTGGAAATGGGTATGAGTTAATATATTTTATTACTGTTAGCAACTGAGGAAAATGAGTAATCCCAATAATTAGTAATCCCAATAATTGAATTGGTTCAATAATTAGACTTGGTAGAGTTAAGGCCTTAATCAGTGAAAAGTTTATTGTTGTCGGTGTTTTATTTTTACAGAACCGATTCACTCCTTTAAATGCCCCAAAGAAAGAGACTTCTCAGATTGAAGGACCATCATTAAACAACTCATATGGTTTTAAAATAAGTGTACAAAATCTTCAAGAAGCAAAGGCTTTACATGAGGTAATTTACAGTATTATTGAAGATGCTTTACCTATGGTTGCATTTGCTTTTTCTATGTTTTTAGCAATTCCTGGTTTTATCTGTAAGCTGCCTTGAGTCCTGTCAGAGGGAAAGGTGGGGTATTTATTTCATTCTTCACATTTAGCATTTAAGAGGGTTTGAGTTTTACTCAAACTGCTGTGGCAGTAACCAAAATTGTGTGGTTGCTGCTGTGACAGTAATCAAAATGTGAGATTATTGATTTCTAATTTAAATACACCCAGGATTTAATAATTTTCGTATATGACTGCTTATCCACTGGATTTATTTATTATATCATACAGGCAGCCTTCCGTTTACGCACATTCAATATGTCCACGATTGTGTATATGTGTATTGTTCCAAACTTGGAAGTGACCGAGAAACAGCATAAAGACGTCACTGAACCATCACCAAAGGGGTGGAAGCAGGCTTTTTCAATAGGTTTCAATTTTATGTGATTTCACTGACCCTTGTGGTGCCTCAGAATGTAACCCACATGTAAACGGGGAGTTGCTTGTATTATATTTTTATCCGGCTCTTCAAACAAATACTGTCTCCCAAAACTGCTCCATTCAATAAAACAATGGCATGTATTGTCCTCAGACTAGCAAACTAAAAAGGCAAGATACACGATGGATGGAAGGAAAGGGAAAGGGAAAGCAAAGGAAAAGAGGGAGGAGGAGGTTTGGTAATGCCAGGATGAAGTTGTGAACTGGACCCAGCTGATCTTTCTTTGCTGTTTTTCTTGCTTGTATAGAAGTGGTGCAACTACCCGGTGGCTCTTTGTAGATGGCAATCTTGGAGTAAAATGGTCAATATATGTCAAATGTAACAGAAGTAAAGTTGTGTCAAAGTAATGCATGTAGCTTATGTGTAACACAAAATGGAATACCCAAGGAAGCGGGGGGAGTGCTTTTTCATAGCTTATCTGGAAGCCATTAAAAACATGCTTCTTGAACCCTCAAATGAGTAACCAGTTGTGACCTGGGGTAAACTTGTGCCAAGCCCAGAGTGGATGAGTTGTACTGTCTGTCTGGCCCTGACTGAGGTAGATATATGCAGAGCCTTATGTAGGCCTGCAAATCATACTCAGGAAGACCCATAAAACCCAGGAAACCTGGCTTCTGTGAGACTTTGTCTCATAGGTCCCATGAGATTTGGAAATCCCAGGTCTCACACTTTCCCTCCCTAGCATCGTAACAGCCAAGGTAGGTGTGCTGGATGGACACTGAGTAATTGCCCTACCTGCAAACTCGTAGACTCACAAGCCTTGTTATAGTCACAGATCCCCTAGGCCTCTGGCTGGTGGCAGAAGCATTCTCATCACTTCTATAGTCATGGGACTACTGGCAATTACAGCAGAGCTCTTTCTGACGGGAAGGAAGAAAGCAACCTTCCTGCAGCTGTTTCTTTTTCAGCTATCTAAAAATATTGCAGGCATTTAAAAAGTGAAGCATTTAAAAAGTGAAGCATTTAACATAGCCCTGGAAATTGTTTTAAGAGTAGCAGATCTAGCAGGTGTAGGCAGGCTGGATATAGAATACGAGATCCTCTTTGATGGTAACGAGATTTTGAGGTTCTTGGTTTCTAATCTAAATACAATCTGGAATGACAGATATTTGCTTGTAACTTTGCTTGCCCTATGCTTTTGTTTATTACATTTCATCAGCCTTTGCCAATCTGGTCCCAGCCTGTGCTGACTGTGGTTGGTGATAGTCCAAAATATATGGACAGCACCAGATTGGCAAAGGCTATGTTACATTATCTCTTGCACTGATGACCTGTGCTTGATTAGCATTAAAATTTGTCAGCTTGCAGAAAGTTAACAACTTGATCTGATAAAATAATTTACTACCCTGCTTTTCAGCTGCAGTTGGCTCCTCAAGCAGCTTGCATTTAAAATCCACAAAGCATACAATGTGTTAGAGTACATGGAGGTATCTGGCAGTTGATGTCATAGTGTTCTCCAAGGTTATCCTCTAGAGGAAGAGAGGGAAGGGACTTGCAGATGGAATGAAGGGCAGATTAATGGAAAATATGCCAACTCACAGAAGTCACACTCCTGATTATCTGCAGTCTTCTCTTTTATATTCCCCTTATTTTGTGTCAAAACTAATTAGCTCATTTAATATGTATTTTCTTTGGATTTCACATTCAAATAATCCATGTATAATTTTTTTCTGTTGAGTTATATTTTGGTATGCCTTGTGTATTGTGAATGTAACCACCTGCCTTTAAAATAAGTGTACAGTAATGTAAAGTCTAAATTTCAGAGCCAATCAGGCAGGGTGGATGCTATGTGTCAGTTTTCCTCTTGCACACTAGTCATATCCTGAATTGGGTAAAAATATGTATTATTATGGAATATTGTGTAATTGGGCAATTCTTACTCTGATTACATAGTGATTAAAAATTAGCTGATGTGGGAGTTTCTGGGTATCTTGACTGTAATTTCTTGTATAGGTGCTTGTTTGGTAGTGATTGCATTTGAATATTAATATTTGGTTTTGGCGTCCTGCTAAAAAAATCCTCAGAAAGTGTGAAGATAGGGAATGACACAAGCTGTTTGAAATACTAACAAAATTTAATGCAGTGTATAAAATACATGGTTTCTAATATACCTGCTGCAGATTGGTACTTTTTAAAAAAATGCATAAATCTTCCAATAGTAGGGAACAACAGTCTAGATTTCCTATACTTCTTTCATTTAATCCCAGTTATTATAATTATCACAAAGCATACTCTATATTTTTTCTCAATTTCACAAGCAAATTTGAGGTTATTTTTATTGACCAGCATGTAAAATAAATTGATAGTTTCGTATTTGATTTGATTCAAAGGTATCTTAAAAGAAGATAACAATGTATACTTTTTGCTGTAGGTTCAACATCTTACACTTCTCAGTGTAGAGTTACATGCTCGAACAAGAAGAGACTTGGAGGCAGATCCTGAATTTGATCCTATCTGTGCTCTATTCTACTGCATCTCATCTGACACACCGTTGCCAGATACTGATAAAATGGAAATCACTGGTGCTATAGTGATTGATAAAGACAGAACAAGAACAATCTCAAGCCAAGGTTCTTATTTCAATTTTATTTTAGGAATTCACTTCAGTGTTTGAATGTTATCATATTTGGGTATTAATGAACAATATGAGAAAATATGGCTTTGAAGGATCTTTGCTAGTGTTGTTTAAATTTATGTCATCTCACTGTCCAATCATGAGAAGCATAGTAATGGTTTCTACCTTATATCTTCCTGCGCACATTTGCAAGGGCTATAATGCTTTTAAATACCAATTAATAATATATTAAACCAAAGTTTAATATTTCATGGCATGCTCCTGCAGAAGTCCAGAAGATATAAACAGGAAAACATGTCTTAGAAGGAAGTGCTCAAAACCCTTGTGCTGGACCAGTTCCTTTTAGTTTGCATTGGGACTGTTCAAGAACAGCAACTTTGGTAATCTGTCAAAATTGATTTTCGTAGAAATAGCAAGTTGATTTTGTTAAATATTGCATAAGGGTTGTTGTGTGGTTTTCTCTGATCTTTGTAGGGTCTAAACAGGGCCCTTATTGTATTGTACCTTTTTGGCTTTGTTTAGACCAGTGATACTCAACCTGTGGCTCTAGAGCCGGATGCTCTTGAGGCCCTACAGGCGGCTCTCGCAGTGTAGGCATCTGATCGGCGCTCCATTCTATCAGGCAGCGCGGGGAGCACTGACCAAAGGACCGGCAGTGTGGGAGTCACTGAAGTACCTCCTCCCATAGGAGGAAAGCGAAGGAGCTGCTGGGATCTCCCCACAGGTAAGAATAGAAATTGCCTCCAACCCAGCAGCCATGGGGGGAGAATGGGGAAACCTCCCTCTTTTTCCCAGCAGCTAATAGAAACTGAAGATTACAGTGGTGGGGAAAAGGACAAAATGTCTTGTAACGTATTATATTTGTGGTGGCACGGCATCATCACAAATTACTGTAACATCATGATGCAAGGTTGCAATGTTGGTACTTGATGTTATGCTCTGCAACAACAGTTAATGGTGAAGTGGCTCTCCAGCTGTTAAAGGTTGAGTACCACTGGTTTAGGCTAGTAAACAAAAAATAGATTTGATATTGAGAGTAAAATGTTAAACTGTGTGAGATGATTTATCATTAAACAACTTCATGCTGCCTAGCTTTAAGGTTCTGAGAAAAATAAGAAATTAGCATTATGACAAAACTTCTATCTTTCATCCACTTTTATTTCTAGATGTTAAGAATATTAATTTCCTGTTCTTACCTTATTTCCTTCAATTTTTTACTTTCTAAAGCAATAGATCATTGTACTAAATTTTCCTGTCTTCCTGGAGGCTAACTTGATGGACTCTGGAAAAGAATTTATGAATAAGACTAGATTGTAAACACAGAATTTCCCCATTTAATGTTGCAGAGTTCTTTATTTATTAGTATTGAGTGCTGGCATTTTTAAATGAAGAGTCTCTTGGTTTATTTGATACATCACTGAATAAAGTAATGCCTAGTTTATGGTTAATCTATCACTTCTATATTGTCCTGTCTAGATTTTGGTTTAAGGCGACTAATCTTTTTCAGTCTTGCTTTGCTGTTTTTAAAACTCAGATCTATTTGAAATGGTTAAGTGATAAGATTTCTTCTGATAATTGTTTGAATCTAATAACTAATGCATTTTTGACAGTTTGAATATTGGATATAGTCCTACTTATCCCATGCACAGGAAGTAGAGTGCAGAACAGCTCCCTCAGAGCCCAGCATAGCCCCTTGCCCACCATGCCACCTTAGTGACTGGCAACTGCTGCTCTTAATGTTCTCCATCATAGCCTAAGTGTCACTTCAAAAAGATGCCCTCCCATGCATCTCATACCTGAGGCAACCAGAATTTTGTCCTTGTACACGTCTATATAATATATTAAGTTTTTTAAAATTATTTGCAGAATGATTAAGATGATATAGCACAGCTCTTATAATGTTCATTAAACGTAAGTAGTCATACTGTTGTGGATGTAAAAGGTTTCCATTCTTTGGATCAAGCATATTCGAAACTGAGGACTGCTGAAAATTGCATTCATTTAAAACATCTTTTTGTTAGTTGGTTTTAATGGCCAAGCTCTCATAAATTGATTGGGGGGAAAGTAGAAAATTGCTTATGAATCACATTTCAAAAGAGGCTGGCTTGGTTTGCACATCTTGGTAAACCATTTTCTGAAATAATGTTCCCCTGTAAACCACGGAGTATGGTTTCCCATAATGTGTGGACAGAGCCTTTATTTATTATCACTCTGGTAAATGGTAAAAGCTAAATCTTTTCCTCCAAAATTTAGAAGTAAGCTTGGGAGGTGCCACACTTTATTGTACCACATTTATGCTGATGAAAGGTCATATTTGAACAAAAGATACGTTACTTAAATCAGAGCTCTATAAAATTCAAAAGCATGTGCGTGCTTTCCCACAGTTTGTTCAAATACAAAATCTCCATCAACTATTTCATTGTCTACAATCAGCAGTAGTGGCAGGGGACTTGAACAATGAAAAATCATGGCTTAATTTTAATGTGTGTGTTTTTTTATATAATAAAAACAACAACAACACGGTGGTATTTTACTAGAAATAAGTATTCAATTTGCTTTTCAGGTAACAGAGAACATGCGCCTTTGCTTACCAGATCTGGAATCTCAGGATTGGAAGTCAAGTATGCTGCTGATGAGAGAGCACTTTTCCAGGAAGTGGTGAACATTGTTAAAAGGTAGGGCATCTGTAGACCCTGATTTTTCATCCTCTGAAACTTTTATTTAAACATTTTCAACTCCAAGTCATCCTACCTTCTCTCCCTATGTTTAAATGGTTTTGATTTCTTGGGGAAGTCTGTTTTCCCTGCTCACAACAGATATATCTATATTATAAGGTTCTTTATGCAAGTCTCTCTTATACAGGCCTCTCACATCAATCTTGCTGGAGTTTTAATATTCCCAAACTGCATTTCAATCTTTCTTAGAATACACTTTTTAAGTGATTTTGCAATACAAATTAAAGCATACACTGTCATAAGTAGGAAGAAGTTTGTTTCAAAAAGAACTTTATGGCAAAACTCATACCTCGTAGTGGTACAGACATAAACAGATATAAAAACTGGCCTCTTTACATAAGTCTTCTCTCAATGGGAAAGTCCTTATTTTCCCTGGTTTGAAAAGTTCCTGGCCAGTTTTTGTAGCAACCTCTGATCATGGGCCTATGGAACTTCAGGTGTGTCTTTCTTCAGGTCAACTGCCAAAAGTCTGAATGTTACCAAGGAAACAAAATTTTGAAACATCTGGCTGGAATACATTCTCAAGGAAAATGTGTACTAGGCAGAGTACATTTGCAATTCTCTCTCTCTCTGACTAGAAAACTTCTGATGAGAATGGCATTGACTAAATCCAGGAAACCAGAGTACTAAAGAGTTGCTGAGAGCAACCAACACAGGGTGGGTCCTGACGAAGCAGCGGATTCCTGTTCAGAGAAGACAAAATTACAGGTAAGGGAATTAATTTTTTCTTTCTCTTTTTTGGGAATCCGCTGCTCCGTCTGGCTTAGGAAACAACTTGGAAGTAACAACCTGCTACGTTTACTTTTCCTATAAAGTTCTCCGCCATTTGGGGAAAATGCCACTTGGCCACATGAAACCATGCCAAAGAATATCATGTTACAGTTTATTTGTATTTCTGAAGACTTAACAGCTGAAGGCTTCATTGAATGAAGAAAGCGCACCGATTTCTAATATCTTTGTGGTGAACATTCAAAGTTACCTGGGAAACACCTTGTGAAGTGTTGTGTGCCTATTTGCACACATCTGTACAACAAGTGGAATATAGTGTGTACCTTCAAATATTTTGATTAGGCTGCTTTTATCCCTAGAAGGATAGCAGTTCATAATCCTTCTAGGAAAGTTGACACTAGACTTTTTCAGACAGTTTTCAGCTTAGAACAGTACAGACATTTGCTCTTTTTCATTCTTTTTAAATAGTTCTCTATTAATATTGTTGCTTTAACTTGATGGTAAAGAGAATTTCACATTTGTATGTTTTAAATGATAGATTAAAGGGCAAATTAATTTACAAATTACAAGTGAGTGCTTGATTTGTAAGTCATCAGTTTATACCATACCTTCTTAATGATGAAGATACTGTGGGGGTTTATGTAACTGACTTAATATAAAACACAGAGGTCTCAGGAATAACAGCAATTACCGGTAATGCCTAAACTGTTCCTGTTGGGGCACATTCTTTGCAACACCTTTCTGTAAAATCAATGACTTACTTCAGAATAAATATGTTTTCAGTTTCACTATGAGAGCTAATAAGAATTTAATTTAACCTCTTCCCCCCCCCCAATTACTCTTATATTTATTTGTTAAATTTATATACTACCCTTCATCATTAATAATAATTATATTGGACCCCAAAATCCTTTTGTTGCTAATTATTATGCATCACTTGATTTATTGAAAAGACTGCTGAATGGAGAAAATCCAAATGAATTTTTTTTTTATAATTTCTATGACGTTAAATTGTGGATTTTTTTCTTTAGGAGCTATTGATTCTGATGCTGAATTCAATCCAACTACTTGGTCATACAAATAAGACCAGCAGTTGTTTGAACCTAGGAATGGTCCAAAACAATACAGCAAATATCATTTGTAGTTTGGATTCCATACAAACCTCCATCAGAATCCTTGACTTAACCTGGCCAAGATTTGACAAGGTTTCAGTGACATAGGATTTGGGAAAGTGTTTTATAGCAGGTCAGGCTATTGGTCCATCTACCCAAGATATTAAGTGCTCTGACAGGCACTGGCTCACTAGCATGTCAGGCAGGGGTCTTTCTGGTTACCTGCTACCTGAAGATGCTGGCAATTGAACTTGGGAACTTCTGCACACAGAGCAGATGCTTTACCACTGAACTATGGTCGCTCCACAGTTTCATTTTGAAGATCTTTTCAGCAAGTTCAGGTTAGAAGCAAATTATGTTCACAAGTTCAAGTTGGTAGTATCGCTAATAAAATGGTGATATTTGTAGGTGACATCCTTTTAGCTATGGAAGCTGCTGCTGTAGATTTTTCTGGCTACATTAAAGTAAAACTGAAGATAACGGTGTCTCTGTTACGATTTCTTAAAAGCCTGTTGAGTTAATTCAGAAATGAGAACTTTTACAAAAAGAACCAAATTATTTCCTAGAAGAAACTTCTATTTTTCAATAGTACAAATGACCTGAAAAAATGTTTTGAGAAATCCAATATTCCCTAATATTACTAATGGATAAGCCTTACCAAATAATTTTTATGTGTTTGAATGTCCTACAGTTCCTTTTTGTCTAAACTGTGCAATTTAGAAAAGTATGCTCTCTTCTGAGATGAAAAGGAATATAACCTGTAGAACAGAGGTGGCTAACCTATGGCACTCCAAATGTTGTTAGCCACCTCACTGCTATGTTGTTAGGTCTACATATTAGACCTAATCCAGAGAAAGCACCAAGGGAATGATATACAAAACTATGGATACATGGCACTTCATGCTTACACTTGGTACAAGTTTTCACATGGGGATAAATATGGAATTTTTGCTATTTGTGATTAAATGTATTCAGTTCTTCTCCCTAGCCCCATCCACTTGGCAGACTTTTGCATACTCAGTACCTTTTTTATGTAGATTGTGTTTTCTCACTCATGGATGTGCTTCCTTCTTAACTCAAGCAAGACTTCATGTTTATCTTAGGCTGCTGGCATTAAATTCAGTATAAATTTTTTGAGCTTACTATTTTGTTTATTCAACAGAGTTTATATACTGCATACTAGGAACAACAATGACCTCTAAGCAGTTTACAACAAAATATAAAACATCCATTAAAAATACCTGTAAAAGCAAACATTAAAAACAAACCACATAACATGGTAAAATAGAAAAAATGATGGTTACAGGTAGGTAGCCGTGTTGGTCTGGGTCGAAGTAAAATAAAAAAATTCCTTCAGTAGCACCTTAAAGACCAACTAAGTTTTTATTTTGGTATGAGCTTTCGTGTGCATGCACACTTCTTCAGATACCAAGAAGAAGAAGTGTGCATGCACACGAAAGCTCATACCAAAATAAAAACTTAGTTGGTCTTTAAGGTGCTACTGAAGGAATTTTTTTATTTTAGAAAAAATGAGTAATGTTTAAAAGCATACTTTTAGCTAAAGTGAAATGCTAAAATTACATGTCTGAGTAGGTTTGCTGAAACAAAAAAGAGCACATGGTTCTCTGAAGAAAATGTATGTTCTCTTTTTAGATATGATCCAGATATTTTGCTGGGCTATGAAGTTCAGATGCATTCCTGGGGGTACCTCTTGCAGAGAGCTGCTGCTCTAGGTGTTGATTTATGCCAAATGGTCTCACGTGTTCCAGGTGTGTTTATGATTCTAAGGTTCCTAATTCTAAAGTTATTAATAATTGTGAGAAGCCGTGATTTTATTCTACTATTATTCCAGGTATAAAGCCATTAGTACCCTATTTTTTGTGTATAAGATAAGGTTTTTTGCTATTATAAAAAATTAGTAAAAAATTGGCAGTCATCTTGTACACAGAACATGGGCATCTGGGGGAATTTTTAAAATATTTAAGCATATGTCCGGGATTTTGGCTTGGGTGGGCTGAGGCAGTCCTTCCTGCTGCCGTCCCCCTTTCTCCCCCCCGCTCAGAACCTTCCTCAGCTCAGTTTGCTCAACGGCATGGCCCGGCGCAGAGCACCCACTGCCTTCCCCCGGCTCTTCCTTGGCATCCTGTTTGGGAGCCTGCTTCCCCGCAGCAGCAGCTGCCACCGAGGGGGAGCATGTGGTGCCCCAGTCACTGCCTTTGGTTCTGCACCACAGTGCACTGCATGCAGCTCATGCTAGAAATTTGGAGGGCCATCGCCCCCAAGAATATCAACAACATGCCGCCACCAATCATTCAGATTTTCACTTCTATTTTAGGGTTTCATTTTCTTTATTTTGGGTTCAAAAAAATAGGTGTTGTATTATACATGGGGGGCGTCTTATATATGGAAAAATACGGTACTGCTGTCCCATTTTAGTGTTTTTCACTGTCTGTCTCTAGCAAGCTTGACTACATGCATTCTGTTCAGTCAGCTAGCAAGGATCCTTCTTTCAGTTTTCTGTATTAGAGTAGTGGTTGTTTATCTTTTGTTTCAAGAGATGGGAGCAGAAATAGATAAAGCAGCTAGCCAAGGGAGAAGCATTTGAGTACGAGAGTCATTACAATGAAAGTGGGAGACCCATATCCTGTGTAGAGTCCACAGGATAAGAACCTGAAGAAGAGTGACTAAATATAAACCAATTTGCATAACGGAAAGCATATAGAACTGTGGTCTTCTTCACACACTACTTTAAACCTAGGGTGTGGAACTGAATCCGACCAATTGGGTTGGAGTCGTACTTTGCCTGCCCACCTATCAATCACCTGATGTCCCAGTGACATCAGGCAATCAATTTTCCTTTGATCACACAATTTGAATTAAGAAAGAATGGGTAAAGGCCCACTTTGCAGGCTCCAATGGTTAGCTGGTTGTTGGTAGTCACAAAGCCCTATGTCTTTGCAAGCATCAGCATGATAATCAGGGCTTGCAAAGGCACAGGACTTTGTGGGAACAGCTGATCTTCAGTACCTTCAAACCCCCCTTTCAGCAGGGAGCTGCAACTTTATTCCCCCCCCCCCGACATCATATATAAGGTGTAGGGCAGGTGGCTGTGTCTTGTAGAAGGCGGCTTCACAGGCCAAATGGGGAATCCTGATGGGCCTAAGTAGGCCCATGTGGAGGTTCCCCCTCACTACTCTTCCTTCTGATAAATATTTCATTGTATTTGTACTAAAGTTGATTTGAGTTGCTGAACTACTCTCTTTTAATGATTTAGATGATAAAAAAGAAAACAGATTTACTTCAGATCAAGATGAATATGGGTCTGATACAATGAGTGAAATAAACATTGTTGGAAGGGTTATGCTGAATATCTGGAGAATTATGAGAAATGAGGTAAACTTTGGCAAAAACATAAATAACTTACTTTGAAATAAATGCCATATTTTCAATAATAATCCATGTTCTTGTCTTGGAATTTGCAAATTTGTATCTCCTTCTTCCCATATGCTTGTATCAGTACAGGAAATATGAAATCCATGGATCAGATACAGAATGGAGCATCTGATAAAATGAGCTCTGGTCTTTGGTGGTTTATGCCACAATTAACTTGGCATAGGTCTCTGTTTTTGCTGCAAACTAATGTGACTTCTTCTGGATTATGTAATGAAAAAGCATAAGACATTTATAATTCTTGGTGAAAAACCAGTTGTTTCCCTCCTTAGTCCCTCTAATTGTCTACTTTGTGGGTGTTTGAACTTCCTTGTTGCATGTTCAGGTGATGATCTGTGCCCCCCACCCCCCGCTGCAGGCTGAACCCCACCAGCACTGGTTGCACCTATTGACTTCCTGGGGGCAGATCATGGTGTGAACCAGAGGGGGAACCCTCCATTCTCTTCTGGTCCATTCCTGGGTTGTGAAAAGTTGGCCTGGCGTGGGCCTCAGCAGTGCTGTCAACTTTCATACTTCTTGTCTTATAGCACACTTCACCCTACAATTGATTAAGCTGCTGGTTAATTTTACTCATAGTCACAACTGGCTTAGCAATTACAAAGGTGTTGCCTTCCCCACAGCAATGTTCTTCAGTGGTGATTCGATTAAATTGTCCTGTAGTTTCATCACAACTGTGTGGCAGACCTTGAAACACATAGCAGGGACTGCCTCCCCATTGCAGGACCCTTATAATGGATCTTGGGGTCACTTCAGGGCCAAACCCAACTCACGGGCTAGCAAGCCTACACACACCCAGGGTGGTTGCAGTGGTAGCTCATAGTTCCAGTCTGCTCAGAGGTGGACCTGAGCTTGCCTTCTGTCCATTGATGGTTTCCAAGTATTCAAGCTGAGTGGATGTCTTGAACCTGACCCCTTGTTCTGTGCTATGCCATGCCAACTCTGTGTAAGCTATAACCAGTAAAAGTTGTGAGCATTTTTAAACATACCCTGTAATTCTTACTCTTCCACTCCACCTTACCAGGACAAATTATATAGGCATATGATCATACAAATCTTCTCTTATTTTAGGTGGCTCTAACTAACTATACTTTTGAAAATGTGGGCTTTCATATACTTCATCAGCGCTTTCCACTGTTTACCTCTCGCGTTCTGTCTGATTGGTTTGACAACAAGGCAGACATCTATCGGTAAGTAGCAATTCTTATAAGTATTTTAAAGTATGCTTCCTGAATCAAAGTCTGATCTATTGCATATAAAGTTTTCAAACCAAATGAAAACTTAATTAACAAGGAAATTTTTAAAGAAAGTTGGCTCCTGACAGAAGAGTAACAAATGTGCTGCCAATCCGTAGTGCACAATTCAACTTTCTACCCATATCATTTGATCAGTTAAGGCAGCAGTGACCAATGTGGTGCCTTCCAGATGATTTAGGACTACAATTCCCATCAACCCCAACCATCATAGCCTGTGGTCATACCGTAGATGACAGCAGTTGTAGCCCTGTAGTTGTAGCCCTCTGGAGGCCATCACATTGGCTACCTTGACTTCGTCAAGTTTGCATACCACTCCTGCATTACCAGGTACCACTGGAGGTGGATCAAGTGATATATATTGCTGAATATCAGACATAAGTAGTTATGTAACATGGTTGCTGATCACAGGATTGGCAACTGTGCTGTAAAGGTAGAATGTTAACTAGACTTTGCCATATCTCAAGTGTAACAGAACTTCATGGTGCAGTTTTTCTTCTAGTTTATTCAAGCAATAAATAACAAATTGCTATCCCTCAATAGCTAGGATAGCTGAATTCATGCACCAGTGAGAAGAAATTATTGAAGCTAAGAAAAAACAATCTACTGTAATTGAGAAGAAAGTAGTCATGCTACTTTAAGTCACTTCTAAAGTAGCATGACTACTTTCTTCTCAATTACAGTAGATTGTTTTTTCTTAGCTTCAATACATTTCAGTACATTTTCATAATGAATCAAATTAATAATGAGTGGCATAGTAAGTCACTCCACTTTTAATTTTAAGGTATAAAATCTATGGCACCTTATTTCAAAGCTCTGAATATCCCTTCCCAGCAGTTTCATTTATATATTAAGTAACATAGAGGACAAAGCCGTGGTGTGAAACAGTAGTCCCCCAACACCACATTCTAGATATGGTGCAACAGAAAGAACAAAAAATAAACCAAGGAACAACCCATTCAGGTGGTCCAGAAGGATGCCATGGTTGATTACTGGACTTTTCCGGGGTCCTTTACCTTATGTTAAAAGCCTCCAAGAGAACGAATAGGGCTGCACATCAATTTATTAGAGCGGCAAACTGTTGATTACTGCCCTGAAAGTTTTTTTTCTAGAGCATCCTTTAAGACTTTTAAGATTTTTGTATGTTTATTTGATTTTAAAGCTGGAAAATGATTGATTATTACACAAGCCGTGTCCGTGGAAACCTCCAGCTGTTAGAACAAGTGGACTTAATTGGCAGAACAAGTGAAATGGCAAGGCTTTTTGGAATTCAGTTCTTGCATGTATTAACAAGAGGATCGCAGGTAAACTGTCCTTAATATTTTTGAGAAGTTGTTGGGACCTCATAATTTTTCTCTCATGTTTTGAACCTTGAAAGTTTTCACAAACAAGTGGTCATTTCTAAAAGACATGAAAATCCAATTGCCACTACTAGCCTTGCTGCTTATTAGGAAAATAATATTAGATGTATAGCCATACTAGATCAGTATTTTTTTTAAAAAAAATAGAATTTTTATTTGCAAATACAAGAAAGAGGAAAGAAGATGAAAACATTGCCAGCAGACATTAAGAGTAAGAATACTCCATCAATTCTAATTTAAACATATAGGTCAATATAAGCAGTTTCTGTGCTCCAATGGGTATCTAAACAAGACTGGCAGTTAACAAGGCATACATTTGAATATAGAAAAGAAGTGAAATCTTCTGTGAAGTAGTAGACAGTGGGTGTTTCGACCTTCCAGACTTGTAATGTCTCTTAGCCACCATAAAGGCTCACAAAGTCCACTTATATTGTCCATTAGTCCCCACACCACAGGCATATATTTTAAGAGTATATGAACATTAAAAAATATCAGTAATTAATGTTTTTCTTTTGTAGTACCGTGTGGAGTCAATGATGTTACGTATTGCCAAACCAATGAATTACATTGCTGTTACACCGAGTGTCCAGCAACGAGCTCAAATGAGAGCCCCTCAGTGTATTCCTTTAATAATGGAGCCAGAATCCCGTTTCTACAGTAATGCTGTCCTTGTACTAGATTTTCAGTCTTTATATCCATCTATTGTGATAGCATACAACTACTGTTATTCCACGTGCTTGGGACATATTGAGAACTTGGGAAAGTAAGTATTAAATATTTAAAACCAAGATGCATTTTCTCTGCTACTTAATAAGTACTTGAAAGATCAAATGGAATATATTTAGCCCACTTCTCAAACCATGCAGCCAAGAAGTTGGTTTTCTTGTTTTTTTTAAAAAAGTCCAGGATTTAATAATAATAATATTTGTACCCCGCCTATCTGGCTGGGTTTCCCCAGCCACTCTGGGCGGCTTCCAACAAAGATTAAAAATACATTGCATCAAAACAAGTGTGTAACTCTGGCTGCATGTGGGTGGGTGGATTCGGTCTCCCACACATGCATACCAAGGAATAAATAGATGAAATATGGGAGGAAAAGGTGTGTTTCAAATATATGTATTGGAGATGATACAAGGACTCAGTGCGGTGGATGTTGGAAGGTGGGCACACTCCAATATGATTATCTCTAAGGAAATATTTTGTTAATATTGATCCTTAAATTGTAAGTTATTTGCTGATAAGAACATAAGGAGAGCTTGCTGGATTACAAAGAGAAGGCTAGAGCATGAGAGAGACTAAGAGATAGAAATCTGATGTAAAATTAAAATAGGTACTGTATTTATGCTGCCATAGCACTAAATAGTGTGTAGCATGGGATAAATCTTGTCTATGAATAGCAGTTAGTCTGTGATGTTACTTGAGGGTTCAGTACACTTTGTCTTATCTTCCAGATACGATGAATTTAAGTTTGGCTGTACTTCTCTGAGAGTATCTCCTGATTTGCTATATCAGCTTCGTCATGACATCACAGTGTCACCCAGTGGAATTGCTTTTGTTAAGGTAATGCTTTATTCTTGTTATTTACATTTTATGTTTAACTTGTTGTTTCTACTTCTATCTTGCTTTCTGGAAGTAAAGAAAAAAGACACTGAAGCATGAAATGTAAATATGTTAAGCATCAATCAGCTGACATCACTCCAATGATATCAGGCGATGGGTGAGATGGCAAGGTTCAATTCTGCTTTAGGTATGCTCCCCCTCCCCACCCAGTTCTGCGTGCACATCCAAAGCAGGGTTTAACCCATACTTGTTAGCTGATAGTTTAAATCCTGCTCAGTTTGGCTGTTTCAGGGAACAGGCACCTGCAGGTTAAGCAGCAGGATTTAACCTACTATTCATCTGCTGATGAGCAGAGAGTCTGATACTATTTGGTGCTTGCTTTGTCAGCACACATTCCCTGCTATGAACACCATCCCACAGATCAACTTTGACAAGTCGGTGGCTCTGACTCAGCTGTCAAAATTGTTGCATGAAAGTTGGGGCAGACAAAGCTCTGGCCCACTGGGATGGGGGGCGAACACTCATACTCCATCTTAACACCCAGAGGGAAAAATTACCTGGTTACCAGTAGTGTAAAAATCTGATAAGCAGCATTACAAACATTTGACCCAACAGTGGTCTACTGTAAACCACCCTACAATAAACAGAATTAATGTTGCTGCTAAACATATATATATTAATATTAAATGTTAATTCTTAATGGTGTTGTTTTTGTGCAGCCTTCAGTAAGAAAGGGTATATTGCCAAAAATGTTAGAAGAAATTCTGAAGACTAGAATCATGGTGAAGCAATCAATGAAAGCTTATAAAAATGACAAAGCCATCACTCGGATGCTGGAAGCACGTCAGCTTGGCCTTAAGCTCATAGCAAATGTCACATTTGGTTATACTTCTGCTAATTTTTCTGGAAGGATGCCATGTGTAGAGGTAAGTGATGAAAGTAAAGTGCAAAGATATTTCAGGGACAAGAAAACAAAGTCTTCTTCATTATAATAATACCTATATTAAGGCAAAAGCTGATTCTTAACCTCAGTTCTGATTGTAAAATAGGAACAATGACTTCAGAGGGTCCTGAGGACATGCAATTAAAGATTTATAAACACCTTAGGTTGGATCCAGACTTACACAAGTGGAAGACCACTCATGCCACAAGGCTCCTCCTCTCTTGTGCCCACTTGAAAACTACTCTGAAAGACTGAGGAGACTGTCCTGCACAATGTAAAAAGGCAGGCTGGGAGCATGCAGGAGCAGGCAATATTGGTAGAAATTGGACAAGGGAACATTGGTCCCATGCAGCTCCTGGGCCTAAGCCCTTGAAATATCTTATATCCATGCTTACTAATAACTTGCAGTTGCTATTTCCTCTTGATCAGGCATCCCCAAACTGCGGCCCTCCAGATGCTTTGGCCTACAACTCCCATGATCCCTAGCTAAGAGGACCAGTGGTCACAGTTAATGGGAATTGTAGTCCAAAACATCTGGAGGGCCGAAGTTTGGGGGTGCCTGCTCTTGATCAATCCACAGAGCTATTTGGACACAGTCAAGAGAGTTTGACTTGTTTTTAAAAAGTTATCACGCACACGCCTTCTGCAAACTTCAGCACAAATTGCTTTTGAAATTTTTGTCTTATGGAGAAGAGGGCTGCTGTTAATCAAAAAGATCAAACTTTCTACAGGGTTTATAGAATGAGTTACAGAAATTTCTGAATTGTGACCAGGGAACCTAAAACAATGATATATGCATGATCTGTCCACAAGAAAGATTGTATCAAGGTTTGTCTTTATATTTGCAGATTGGTGATAGCATTGTGCACAAAGCCCGAGAAACCTTGGAACGAGCAATAAAACTGGTGAACGAAACAAAAAAATGGGGAGCACGGGTTGTATATGGAGACACAGATAGGTAATAAAAACTATTCTTTTGTTTGGGAGACTTTCCAACCAGTAATATGTCATTGACTGCCTTTCCTTCCCTTACCAGAAATTAGAACATTTGTAATATGCAACCTTTAAACCAGAGTAGGAGTTTAATATGCACAATAGTTATGCTAGCTGGAAGAAACATTTGTTTTCTCAGCAACAAAATAATATATTTTGAATGCAAGGAAAATGTGTTTTTCCTGCAGCAGAAGTCTTTGAGGAAAGAAAGCCTGAACAACAGCAATTGTAAGTTTATTTCATACACACATTTTTTTAATTACATTTTTATACTGACCTTCAGCAAAGGACCACAGAGCGGTTTACAATATGAAAACACAAAAATATATAACATAATAACAAACGAAAACAATATCCCAAACATAGTTTAAAAGGCCATAATTATTTAATTAGCTGACGACCTTGGAGAAGAGTAATGTTTTTGCCTGGTGCCTAAAGATATGTAATGAAGGCACCAGGCAAGTCTCCCTGGGGAGAACATTCCATAAACAGGGAGCCACTACAGAAAAGGTCCATTTGTGTTGTCGCCCTCTGGACGTCTCATGGTGGAAGCAGATGAAGAAGAGCCTCAGATGATGATCGTAGAGTCTAGGTCTCCTCTGATGGGGAAAGGCGGTCCTTGAGGTATTGTGATCCTGAGGCGTTTAAGGCTTTATAAGCCAAAACCCAACTTTGAGTTGGGCCCGGAAACTAATTGGCAGCCTGGCTGCTGAATTCTGCACCAGCTAAAGTTTTTGAACCGTCTTCAGAGGCAGCCGCACATATAACATAACTTAAGATGACTTCTGTTCCACTAGGATTAACTTTCATTTCACCTTCTCACATCCACTCCATTACAAACTTCAGATATCTCTCTCTTGTGTATTTATCTTGTATTTTTATGTTGTGAACTGCCCTGAGATCTATGGATGAAGAGCACTATACCAATTTAATAAATAAAAAATATCAATTGCTTACTTGTTCATTTTCTGTTTTTAGTCCCAAGGAGAGAGAGAGAGAAAGTTGCCATACTTTTGGAATATTTTTAGAGTGGGAAAGCTAAACAGTCATTTCTTGATTTCCCTTATCTTATTTCAGCATGTTTGTACTACTGAAAGGAGCTACCAAGGAACAGTCTTTTAAGATTGGCCAGGAAATTGCTGAAGCTGTAACAGCTACCAACCCCAAACCAGTAAAACTGAAGTTTGAAAAGGTAAGAGAAATCTGAGTGTTTACCTGACTGCAACATTTAACAGGACACCTTTCCAGAAAGTGACATAATGAGCAGGTTAAGAAATAGATATTAAAGTGTTAAAAGAAGAAGTAATTTGGATGGGAAAGCAAACCTGGGAAGAGCTGCTAGCTTATCACTTAAAGAAACAAAACCATAAAAAACAAAGACCGCCTATAAAAATGCACCTACACCAAGCAGGATTGAACTTTCCATGCATCAGTGCATGCACAACAGTCCTGCATTCTGCAGGAAACCCAAGCTACATCTTTGCCTCCCCCACACAAAGGGGGGAACATGAACATAAAAATACAGCGAGTGTGCACACACTCCCCGTACAAATGAATGCAATCTTGCACAGAAATTGCACTGAACTTAACATGCTTTGACTGAGGCTTTTCCACTATTGCTCTTCATTGATTCACTGCCATCAACCTCATTGACTATTCCAGTGTCCTTAGTGACCTTCATCACATAGCTGTTCTGTTTTGCTGCAGAACATCAAACCCAGAACAAAAATCTCCCATTTTCCTCTCCAGAAGGGATTTGTGAGAGGGTACTAATATTAGTCTAGCTCTGGGGTTTCTTGGAACCTGCCCAAAAAGTCAATAATGAAGGTGAGATTGCAAGTGTCATGGAATAGGTGGTTTAAAACTGCAAGGAAATATCAGACTTCCCTCAATTGGATTTAAGTACCTATTTTATAATCCATCACTTTCTTTTGTTGTCAAACTGATTTTCCTTCTCTATCTTTTCCTTCTGCTACACTTCCCTTTGTCGTCTTTATGCCTGAGGAGAAGGTCCATCTTTCTCCTTTTTTATTGGTGTGAGCAGGGAGAAAATATTTTGTCAGTAAAACTGGACAAAATAATAAAACAAATAAAATTGCATGGTAAATGGTTTTTGAACTCCACAGTACCCAAGGGGTCAGAGAATGTTCTGCATTATACTTCTGTCCATGTCTGGTGGTACTATGGATACATTTGCAGTTCTGCCTAGCACAGTGATCAGGTTGATTGAATAATAATATAACTTAAGATGTTTGTACACTAATTGAATAAGGACAAAGATGTACATTCAGAGATTAACAAACATCCAGTCTAGTTTTTTCCCAATTTAAGAAAAATGAAACATTTTTCAAATTCAGAAATAAATCTGCTCTAAGTGTAAATATGCTTGAAAATATTTTATGGTTAACGGAAACTCTTTCAGTGCATCCAAGTGTTTACATGTACACAATGAGGGCTTTCATATCCTCCCTTCTAGCCCCCAGTCCACACACAGAGAGAGCTCTTCAAATTGCTGTTTTTGAAGCTTCTCTGAGTTGAGAAAGCCTGTCATGCACGCACAATTTACCATCTCATCCTCTCACTTAGGGCCTAAAATAGAATATGTCGCTTAGTAATGTAGATATATCATTTAAGGGTGACTTGGGTCTAATTATGAGCAGTAAAGAAAAGCGTTCAGTCCTGAAGTTTGCCTGCATTTCTCTTATATCTAGACTTGCAAAGTTTTTCTTTGCATTGCAGGTCTATTTGCCATGTATTTTGCAAACCAAGAAGAGGTATGTTGGTTACATGTATGAATCACTGGAACAGAAGGACCCAGTATTTGATGCAAAAGGCATAGAAACTGTCAGAAGAGATTCTTGCCCTGCTGTTTCCAAGGTAAAGTGGCACAGGCATTTTATTGTGTTCAGAAGTTCTTTTTAGTATAGTATCAGTTCCACATATTGGGGGGAAATGCCAAAGGTGAAAGTTGAGGGATTCAGAATGGGAATGTTTAAAATGCCTTTAGTGTTTCAAATGACTTTAAAATCTTTTTAATACACTTTTTCAGATGCTTGAGTGTTCTATTAAGTTGCTCTTTGAAACACGTGATATAAGTCGTATCAAGCAATATGTGCAAAATCAGTGCATGAAATTATTAGAAGGGAAGGCCAGCATGCAAGACTTCATATTTGCAAAGGAGTACAGAGGAAGTTCTACATACAGACCTGGAGCCTGTGTACCAGCTCTAGAAATCACAAGGTAACAAGGATATATAATGAATGGCACTGTGAGATCATTTTAGTTTATATTAAATCATTCTCGTTATGGGAGTTCAAAGATGCATTAAATACCTACTACAGAAATTTATACTTCTGAGAATATCAGGATTTTATTACATTAAAATATAAAATATGGATCAGTGGGAGCTCCTTAGCTGTAATCCCTGTATTGCAGGGGTTTGGACTAGATGGCCCTTCGGGTCACTTCCATTGTGACAGTTCTGTAGATAGATATATTTTCCATCAGCCAGGTCCTAAATACATCCACAGCTTGTTCTGCACTCTTCCTTCAGAGGGAAAAGTCTGGAATAGTGGTTCTGTCAGAGGCTCCAGACTTCGGGGCAAAAGTATGGGGCCTCATAGTGCTCAACATTGAAGGGGGGACTAAGAGCCCCAGAGTAGTAGATGGTTGTGGGCAGAAGCAAGGGATGCTAAGCGAGGAACACACAGACAATTCAGGTGGGGGGTTCTGTTTGTGAGGCTGGAGGGTTTCCTCAAAGAATTAGAAGTGCTTCTGGCTGACCCAACCTCCCATATAACCATATATAGCATATAGTGCAAATTTAGCACTTGTTTGCAAACAGATATTTTTTTCTGGAAGCAAATAACATGAAAATGAGCCCTAAACCTCTGCTGTTTCTGGAAGTGGCTTTTATGTCATGTGAAAGCACAAATACAAAGCAGAAATTAACAGTCTGGGAAATGTAGGGGGAAATGAATAAACCACTGTGAATGCAGCCTCAGCCCTAAGGTGCAGTGGTGAGTATAACATGTCCTCACTTTCTAGAATTATTCTGTGGTTGCATAAGGTGCTGTTTCATTCTCTCCTTGTATGTTTACTGTTGCTGTGCAAACTGGCAAGACTGATAGGAAAGGATTGCAAGAATATATGGAGATTATTAATGGGAGTTGAAACAGGTACATAGATCTGTCTGTCTCATTTGTGGGCCATATATTTTGAGATTGATTTTATTTGTCCCAACAGAAGGATGCTTGCCTATGATCGGCGGTCTGAGCCGCGAGTTGGTGAAAGGGTGCCCTATGTCATTGTGTATGGCGTGCCGGGACTGCCCCTCATACAGTTGGTTAGGCGGCCAATTGAGGTTCTACAGGATCCAAGCCTGCGTCTGAATGCCACTTACTACATCACCAAACAAATTCTTCCTCCACTGGCTAGAATCTTATCACTTATTGGCATAGATGTTTTCAGTTGGTATCATGAATTACCAAGGGTAAGTAGGTGAAATAGTAAATTCTGGATATAGCTACAGCTGGAATAGAGTTTTTATAGATAAGTAGTTTAAAACAGTTAGTACTGGTTGTTGAATTGGCTCTCCAACGATCAGTGTTATTCAACCAAATGGAAAGGGTAGAGGGTATCCCTACCAACATGAGCCCATGGCTGCTGTGGGAGGGAAGGTGAGACTATATCCAACAGTTCATCCAGTTACCTGATGAATCACTAACAGGTTTGGCACAGGTTAACAAATAGATATTCCTTCCAATCCCCTTTCACTTGATGAAGTTCAAGACTTACTAGGGAGATTGTTGTAGGAAAGAGACTACCCACAGTAATAGCAATGCACAATAAAGAAGAAAGCAAATAAAGCAAAACACACATCTACAGGTTATGTGTATGCAGACAAGGAGTTGACTTGCTATAGACCCAAATCTCAGAGTGTTCATACCTCTGGTTCCCACCTGGTATTAGTTGGCCAAATGGAAAACAAGGTATCTAAGGTGGATTTCCACAACACATTAATAGGGTTGGCTTTCATCCATCCTGATATGAACCTTGTGTGTGGGCAGCCTCTCAAGAACGGTTTCACTTACCGGTAGCATGTGAAGCTGAACTCAAAATGGGTGTTCAGCTCCACCTAGTGGTAGTAGGAAAAATCTCAGCTCCAACAGTTTTGAATGGACTTGTTGATGTTTTGATAACGTCTTGGGGAACGTATGATACCAAGACTCAGCAATCTAATTTGAGACGGTGTAAATTTGATCAAAGTATGTTGGCAAAAATAGTTATTATTCATATGTATCAAATATTTTTAAACCCTGTAGATCCAGAAAGCTGCTACCACATCCCACAGCGAGCAGGAAAGCCGAAAAGGGACAATTTCCCAGTATTTCACTACTCTACACTGTCCTGTGTGTGATGAATTGACTCAGCATGGCATCTGCAGTAAATGTAGAAGCCAACCACAGCATGTAGTAGTGATTCTTAATCAAGAAATTCGAGAGCTGGAGCGTAAACATGAACACCTAGCCAAGGTAGGGGAAATAATTTATTTTGCTTCTAATAAACTTGAACCTAAATAAATTTTTTCTGAGATGGAGAAAACAGCACCTTTTGTTTTTTAATAGTTAAGTATAAACATGTTCCCTTAAAAGCAAAATAACGAACTTTCACAAAAGGTATTCCAGAGGGATGAAAAAGTGCTATCAGAGAAACTGGCAGGCTAATGAATGACCTTTTAATACAAAATTATGTTGAACTCCCCAATATATTACACAAGAACCCCATCATACAGATCTTCCTTTTATGTGACAGGTTATGTTTGCTTTGTACAGAAATTAAATCTGACTGAATTTGGTTGTAAACAGGCTTAGTAAGCCACTCTTTTATCAAAGGATCATCATCCAGTTTCCACTTTGAAACTGTTAGAATTTCTGCCATTAAAAGTATATTCCCCACTCTTCTGTTAATTTCAGGATATTATTTAATATTACCAAGCAGTACCAGGATTTAATGGAACTGTACTCTCATAAATATTTTCAGTGTATTTATGTCAAATATACCTTAATACAGTGGTGCCTCGCTAGACGAAATTAATTCGTTCCAGGACTCAATTCGTCCTACGAAAATTTCGTATAGCAAGGCACCGTTTCCCATAGGAATGCATTAAAAGTCAATTAATGCGTTCCTATGGGCTCCGGGGGAACTGGTGGCAGCGGCGGCGCTTGCTCTCTTGGCTCGGGGAAGGCAGGCAGGCGCTTCCCCGAGCCAAGAGAGCAAGCGCCGCTGCTGCCAATGACAGAGCAGGATTGGACGAAGCTTCTGAAGCTTCGTCGGATCTGGCTCTGTCGGGAGGGGTGGGGGAAAGGCGAAGGAATGATCCTGCGCCTTTCCCCCACTGCCGCCAAACCAGTGCCAGAGCCGAAGTGTGGCGCTGCGGCCGGGGGCTTTTCGCAGTTTGCCTCCCCCTTGACTCGGGGAAGGCAAATGGCAAAAAGCCCCCCGCAGCGCCTGCCTCCCTCGACACTGAACGCAACTTCAGAGACCCGAAGTTGCGCTCTGTGCCGGGGGTGCGGGGAAACACCTTCTCCCGCCGCCGCCTCCCGCCTGCCTCCCCAGACACTCGGCTTTCTCGGCGAAGACAAGCGGGCGGGCTAGGTGTCCCCCGCTTGCCTTCGCTGAGAAAGCCGGGTGCCTTCTCAGGGAACGCAAGCGGGGGACACCTAGCCCGCCCGCTTGCTTTCCCTGAGAAAGTCGCAGCGCAAAGCCGGCATGGGGTGCAGTTTCGGAGGCTTCCGAGGCTGCACCCCATGCCGGCTTTACACGGCGAGAAGCGGCCCCCCCTCACCGGCAGAGACCAGTGGAACACAAAGGGGAACGAACTGCAGCTGCCGGAAGAAGGCAAAGGAAGATCAGCTGAGAGGCAGTGACAGCTGTCAACGCTTCTCAGCTGGTCTTCCTTTGCCTTCTTCCTGTGCTGCAGCTTGTTCCCCTTTGCTAGACGAATGCCCCTTTAGGTTTTGCAATCAGAGGTTTTTATGGCCACACTTCGCAAGACGAAGCAGTGGCCATAAAAAAACTCCTCGTCTTGCGAGGCAACCTCCGATCGCAAAACCTATTCGTATAGCAGAAAAATCGTCTTACAGGGCATTCATCTAGCGAGGCACCACTGTATTTTGATAATCCCACATATATAGCCAAAATCAATCTTATCTGCAATGCAGCTCTTGCAGTTTATAAATCCTCTTACCTTGCCAGATGCATGACACTAAAATGTTAAGAGTGAGTCAGCTAGAATTTTTGTTAAAATATTCTCCATTATTTATGCTTAATTTTTTCCTTTGAGTGAAGGTGTTCTCAAGCGGAATGTGAGCTCCCTCCTGCAACTCAGGAAGAGGCTGTTGTCCCATATGGGGATCCAACCTGTAGCGTAGGCATCACTGCTGTATTTTTATGGGGTTGGTTGGTTCTGGCCTTTCCTTCCCTTTCTCTGGAAAGCCCATTCATTTCCTACAACCCTACTCACGTTTCTTTTAGTGTTGGTCCCATCTCACCTGTCTTCCTCCAAGTAAATGTTGTAGCCATGATTATTAATTCTTCTAGTTACGTGAGTTTTACACTACTCCATTTTATGCACCTCTAGATATGCAAGAATTGTACAGGCTGCTTGGAGCGACAGATACCTTGTGTTTCACTGAATTGTCCTGTACTTTACAAGGTCTCAAGAGTGAGCAGAGAATTATCAAAGGCACCGTATCTTCGCCAGCTACTTGATCAATTTTAGATTGCCTATAATAGCAGGAATGCAGGTGCTATTTTTTTTATTAATGTTTACCATTCTAAAACTATCATGCATGGTCCTTCAATTTCATCTTGTCTAGAATTTTCATTCATTGTCGACCTACTCTGAGAAATAATAAATGTTTGTCCTAAGTAAATTGAAAAACACTTGTTAATCTATTAATAACTGACTTTTTACAATGTCAATTTTCCTCTTTCTTCTGCCTTTGTAACATACTGTTTTATAATACAGATGTTGAAATAGCTGTGTTAACATCTTGTAAATCCATTTCAATATAAAAACTTTCCCAGTGGGCTTCTGAAGTACTGAAAATCTTTGGGGAAATGTCATTGTGTTTTATTGAATTGTCAGTATCAGGATGTTACTTATAGATATCTCATCCACTTTATAATTTTGACTGCAGAATATTTTGTAAATAGACTTTTTTACTTTTCAAACAACTGAGTAAAAATAATGTGCAATGAATTTTATACGGACAATTTTAAAATTGGTTGGAGTATTTCTCCCAAGTTTTGCTTGATTCCAAGTAGCTTTGTTGTTTTGACCAGACTGTGCAAACAGTAGCGTGTAGCATTTTTGAAACATTTTCTAAAAATCACTGTCTTGCTTTAGCTATTAATTGGGGCATTGTGAAGAACTGTGCAAAGACATTTTTGTTACAAACCTGTGGGACTGTTGCAATACTTTAAATAAGAAATTTTATTCCATTTTTGCTTTTGTATAGACATTTCTATTGCTTCTAAATATGCTTAATATTTCATGATGTACTGTACAGTTAAATCTTATTTGCCATCATCTTGAGAAAATGTGTATTTAGAATATTTGTATAACTATAAAATTAAAAGGAATTATGTGGTCAGTGCATTTTTTAATTGAAAATCATTTTGTTTTAAAAATTAATGGAAACCATAGTAAAATAAAATAAATGTATGTGCATTTTTAAACTTCACTGTAGCTGTAGTGCTTTTCTTTAACAATAATGGCCAATGAGTTCCAAAATGACAGTCCCTAAAAACTGAAGCTAGTGTCAAAACCATCATTTTTAATTCTAAAGAAATCCACCTTTGATCACAATTTAGTATCACAATCCCCCAAGAATACTGTTAAATGACCTGTTTACACAATTGCTTCTTACCTTACTAAATTTTTCATGGCTTTGTCTATTGTGTGAACCTGGCACTCTTTTTCATAGTTCCTTTGGCCACCCCACAAGCAGGAGCACCTGGAAAACATACCAAACTATGGAGAGAGAGAATGGTTTGACTGAAACAACTCAGGATTTATTTCTGGTCTCTTGAATCATGGCTTAGTTACATACAAAGTTGGTCATTAGAGAAACAATGAATGTCATGGACTTGATTATTGGATTCCCTAAGAAATGGTGGTCAAGGCTCACATTGATAAATAAATAATTTTTATTCAAGAAAATATCACACTTCCCAATACCCCTGTAAACACAATCAATTAACTCCCTAGCTACATTTACATTACAAAATTACCTTACCAATAGACACACACTTGAGAGAAAATAATAATCAGACCCAAATAAGAGCTATAACATTTAAGGCAAATGTAGCATTGATTAGAGTTAAAACAAGTTGTCAAAAGGTGCAAATTGCAGAACTGATCTATTTCATAATGCCATTTCATACAAAACAATCACAAATATACCAGGAATAACATTTGCATTGTAGGAAAGGACCCGATTCCTCAAGTAAATACTGAGTTTTGAGTTACAGTACAGTATTTACAGTACTTAGAACCCCAAGCAAGAGCAAGAATCCTTAATATGACCTTTAATACCCAACACCCACAACTCAGCACAAATTCTTCAAAAACATAAGCTATTACCATGCTCTTGATTTGATTTCACCCAACAATCGGCAGCTATTTTCATCAACAAAAAGGCTACCACACAACCACATGGCTTCATCTGTGGCCCCAAAGAAACTTTGAAACCATAATTCAGCAACAACAGGTTTTCATAGTGCATGGAAAACTTCTTGTTATGGCAATGAGGTGCACCATTCAAAATGAGGAGGGTAAACAATCCCCTGCGCATATTCAATCCTTTATGCATGCGTAAAGTAGTATTTTGGATCCTAGTTCTTACAGGCAATAAGTTGGATATACACACTTCGGGCAGTTCAAACTGTTAAGAAATTTACTAATGAGATTCAGTTAATGGAAACACAATTAACTCTGGCTTTTTAAGTTTGTAATATTTCTAATTGTGAAATGGTGTACAAATTTAGTCTAATCCGCAATTTATTGCATATTAATGCTTAGTTTTTTAAAGACTGACATCTTCACTTATTCAGCTTTTAATATTAAGAATCATCCCATTGAGGTAGCTTCATTGTCTACAGCCAAAATGCTAGCTTTCCCAAGTTCCAGTCCACAATTCCTCTGTTTCACCATGAACAAACCACATACCACAGAATCTTGCCATTTAATTGTAAAGTCATAAATAATGCCATTCCAATTATACAGCAGTTACAAAAGAGCATTTATTATGTATGGACAGTCTGTACACTAATAAGTTGAGAACTTATGCCTGGATTGGAGTGGGGGAAGAAAGCACAGCCTGTGCTCTTCTAGTGAGTGCTTGCAATGTTGTGTTCTTTAAACCACATTCTGCATGTTCTAGAAAGAACACCTCTACCAAGTGGCATTATTGAGGGTAAGGATCTGGATGAACTGCCATTATAGATTACAGAATTTCCCTTCTACAGTAACCTAGCAAACTGCTGTTGCCATGTGCTTCAATAAAATAAAATGATATGACTTGTAAGTTCTGTTAATGAAAATAGGATGGATAGGGCTTACTCATACTAAAAGGGAAATAGATGTGCCTGGGTTTTAGCTTGCTCCCAGAGAAAGTACAGGCAACGATCAATTTAGGATTGTCTGAACGATGTGCAATCACCCACATGGCTCTGAACCTGAAGTAGCCCCCAAACCTCCTAAAGATGTCACGAAAAGGGGTGGGGCAGGAGCAGAACAGGCTTACACGTGCTCCATCGATGTGCACGGGAACATAACCTCCAAACAAATTAAAAATTGCCTGTATCAATAACATAAGTACTAAAGAATTAAATATTTTCATAATGTGATACTTTTGCTTTTCGAAAATAATTCAGATACAGCTATTCAAAAGCTGCAAAACAACATTTTTTTCACTTTCTTAAAAATATACTTATTATTAGAGTAAATCTTGGAATCAACATCTTAGGAACACAAAGATAGCTATTTACAGAATGAGGACTATCCCTGGTGCCCTCATAAGGTACCTTGCTAAGTATCACACTATGGTTCAAATGAAATGCAACCTCCTTTGGTCAAAGCTTGCTTACAATGTTCAGTATAGAAATCAGATATGAATCAAGACAGTCGTGATTATTTTACTACACTTCCCAGATGTAAGCTCACCATCTGCCTAAAGAACCACTAGAATATGGATTTATGAAAACCTGGCTTTTGTTTGCTTTTTCTACTACCATCACGCTCGCATAAATGGCTCCACCACATCATCCCTTTTTGCTACCTGCAAATACACAGTTATACCAAAAACCAAATTTAACTGGGATTGAACCAAGCTTCTCACCACTTTAATGAAGTGTCTGGTGAACCTCTTGTTCTTAAAGCAAGAGAGGCTTAGTCATTCTTACTAGAATTCTTTTGTTTTGGGGAGCCGAGAGTAAGCTGAGGAGAAGAATTAAAAATGTTTCTTGAAGAAGGGTGACCAGAGGTGGCAGGTGTTGATTCCCCTTCGATCTTCTTGGATGTTTCTATGACAGAGTTCCTCATAGTGTCATTCATCTCAATTACTTCAAAGTCTACTTCATTCCATTCTCTGCCATCATCATCCTCCTCCTCCTCCTCAAGATGAGAATGGGATAATAAGGCTTCCTGGAGCTCACCATCTCCAGCACCCTTCAGTTTAGCATCACAGGGTGATGTAGCTAATTTATACATCACGGGGAACAGCACTGATGTCATGGTTGCTGCTCCCAATGCAGAATACATGAGCACAGGGATAGCAGGAAAGTGTCCTTGAAGGAAGCCAACCACTGCAGGAATACACATTTCCCCCAGAGCTGCACCCATTACAAATAATGCTGCAGATTTCCCTTGGATGGTTGTATACTGCTCAATCCAGGAAATGCCGCTAGGGAAGATAGTCGCCATGGACGCTCCATACACTGCAGAGCCAAGCCACAGAGAGATTGGGTATGTACTAAACAGTGCCAGGAATAGGCATGACAGAGTGGAACCTATGACACTCAGAAGGATCATAGTTCCAGGGTAAGAGCAAGCAGCAAAACAGATTGCCAGTCCCCTGCAAGCTGCAAATGATCCCCAAAAGAGGGAATTCAACCCAGCTGCTTCATGTTCCTTCATGCCAGCAAAGGTTTTTGCATAGGTAAAAATGTAAGAACCATAAGTGACCTCTGCCCCTACATACCAGAAAAAGAACACAGAGAGGAGACATATGACGGCACGGTGGTATTTAGCAATCTCGTATTTCTGTGTGGAAAACTTTGTCCTGTCGCGGACGGGACTGCTCTTCAAACACAAAACAAGGAAAAACAATGCAACAAGCAAAAGATAACTGCCTATAACAACATAAGACCACATAAAGTTCAAGCTTAAATGCAGCTTCAGGACTGGTGTAGCAGCAGGAAGAGAATTCACGACAGACTGATTGTCAACATTACCACCCAACAGAACCGGAGAATCAATAGCGGAGCCACCTAGCGCCATCTTGGCCAGGATGGGAGCCACAAAAGCACCCAGAGCAAAACTGAAGTGTAAGGCCTGCATATGCGGACCGGCCTCTGCTCCCCATGTGTCCAAGGCAAGAACATTGCCACCTGTGGGGTAAAGAAAATATATAGGGTATAGTTTCCATATTCAGAAATTTCTTGGAACTACACATCATCACTCAAGAGCAACCTCACTCCACCTGCTAAGAACTCTGAAGGCTCCCTCATCAACAGGCACAGGAAACTAGAAGGGATTACAGTCAAACGAAAGGAAAGGGGGAGCTGTGGCTAGTTAGCCTGTTTTCAATTCCCAGTGTACCTTCCCAGGGTGGGAACCTCCAGTTGCCCTCCAGTTGCTGCTTGGCTTAAATCCCCATCAGCCACAGTCAGTAGGGCCAATATTCAGAGACGCCGAGAACTAGCACCCAACAGTATCTGTAAAGCCACAAGGAGCCCCCCCCCCACTCAGGAGTTGAGGGGGGAAGAAGTGATGAAAAGCAGATAGACTAGCAGCTCTTCCATCCCCACAAGTCTTACTAAAAGCCCTCTTCTCACACTCCCAATCCATATTCAGTGTGTGAAGAGTTAAGCTTGTACCTACTGAATCCCACCCTGCTGATGGGCCCTGTGCACATTCAACTGTAAACACATAGGGCCTGAACAAATGATTAGGACAACTAGGATAACCCTGGTTCCCCCATCACACATGCAAAGCCCTACATCATACTTTCACTCAGTGAGCACAGGTGAGGGGGGGGTTCAGGGGGACGACAACTGGCAGCTGTATGCGGGTCATGCCAGTTGGTGAATGAAACACAGGGGAGGAGAGCATAAGAGGTAAGACAGCAAGGAGTTCCTTCAAAATTCTCAACAGGCAGAATCCAGGTTCTCTCAAGTGACCAGCACTATATGCAATAATATGTATAGCATCTTAATTAAATGGAATCCATCTGCTCACCAGTATGCAGAATGAGGTCAACTTAACAGAACATATTCAATGTCAACTATAAAGCTTCACAATTATTTCAATAACTAAGTGAAAATTTCCATAAAATTCTGTAATTGTTAGCGAACAGTTCCTGCTGAAAACACTGTTTTGATAATATTATGAATAAATAGCAGGAGGTATTCAATGGCCTCTATTCACAGAAACACAGAAAGTTTGCTTGACAGTGACACTTCAAAGGTCAAAGGTTTGCTTACTGATAAGAATTTATATCCCATACTCTCATAAAATACCAGGGCGGTGTATAGCAATATAAAAACATTAAAATCAATCATTAAAATGACTGCCTTAAGAAAAAAGTTTCAAGGAAAGCACTTATGTTTGCAACAGAAAGATGCAGATACATTACTAGGCAAGATATCACAGCTGCTTGACCCTCTTACCAGCATTACACCATAGAAACAACCCATCATTGAAGACAACAAGATTACCTGCCAGCGATGCATTTTATGGCCCTCACTGCTCTACCAATATCATTTTCCATTTCTCCTTCAGAGCCTTTTCTCGGTTCTGGAACTCTAGTGGCTTCCTCCAGCATTGTGGCATTCACTTGCCGTCTCCCATTCACTGCTCCCCACTCCTACTTTCATGCTTCCTCTGGAACTGCTGCTCCCTCACTCAGAAATCATCTTTCACAATCCTTTCTTCTCTTAAAGCCCCCAGCAACTTGCGCTCACCAAAATCTGACTCTCTACCACCAGCATATACCTACCACTGCTGCTGCCCTCTCCTTCAGTGGTCTCTCCTTCTGGCACTCACCTCTTTCCTGTGGCTGCATTAGCATTGACCTCCCTGCTAATTGCAGTGCCTGACCACAACCACACCCATATCACTGTTTTTTAACCTCCAAAATCCATACTTCTGTATGATACTGTTCCCCATTACCACTCCATTCTGCTTCCCTTTATCACTCCTTGATCCTTCTCAATAATCATTTCAGATCAAAATCCTTGGCTCACCTTCTTCCTATTTGACAATATTCCCATCCATCTGCTTTAATATACATGACAACTGAAATGCTTTTTCTGTGCAGCCTGAGCAGGAGCAGTGAATGATGTAATAGTTAATTGTTGTAGCTTGTCTTCACTTACCCTACCCCACTACCCTGCTCGCAGTTGTGAAGAATATTCCTACGTTATGAATGGTTTGTATCACCATTAAGAAAAAGAGGTTTGAATAGGCCAATATATATTTCTTCAAGTTCTCAAAGTATTATTAACCTAGCTTAAGGCTGTCATCTGAACTAGCCAGATGTTTAACTGAGAATCAATCAGTCGGTCCATCATTTGAAAAATAAGACCTTAGAGTAGTCTTGCCCAAAAATGGCAACTAGACATTCTGTGTTGGCGACTGCAATCTTGGTTTAAAAAGCCTTTTGGCTCCTAGCTTATATATCTAAGTTTCTAACACCGCCTCTGCTGTGCTCCTTTGACCTTCACCTTTGAATTAACTGCCCCATTTACTGCCTTGGATACTCTCTTATCTTCAATAGCAACTGTTCTGTCTCTAAGCTCTTTGCTCCCTCATCTGTTTGATTATCACCATAGCTTCTTCAACACTGTGCACACTCCATCTTCCCCCACATGGTATCTCTTACCTCTTCCATGACCACTAAAGCAGTAGTTTTCTTCAAAGTGTCTCACTTTCCTGTTATTTCTGCTTCAGTTCAAGACCGTCTCAACAGCTGACTTGATTGCACTGCTCTCCCAAAAAACTCTTTTGCCCTTCTGATCCCTACACCTCTTCTATTCAGAATCACACACAGTCAATCAACCCTGAAGATTATCAAAGGCACCTTCTGCCATATCAACCTCCCATTGCTCTAAGATCATCTGCCAATGGCCTTCTCTGATTGCCAACACCAGAAGGCGGCAACTGCGAGACGGGGGGGGGGCATTTCAGGTGTGGTGCTCCAGTTATAAAATGCTCTTCACAAAGAAGCCGGCTTAGCATCAGCATTAGTTGGTTTCCCGGGCTTTTTAAGCTTTGCTGAGTGCTTTGTTAACTGCTGCTTACATTTTTACTGTAGCAGCTTTTTATATACTGTACTATATTTCTTTATATTGTATTTTTTATTTAAATACTGTAAGCCATTTTAGATTCAACATAATCCTAACTGAATCATTCAAAACAGGATGAATATCATGAAACAAGTGTTGTGGTTTTATTACCTGTATCAAGGACTCCCATTGCAAACCCAATGACAGACATCATGAATGTTAACAGAAGTGCTTTATTGCACCAGGGGATGACATAAAGACCCAGAGCTGTACCCAGCATAGAAAATCCTATAAGGGAGAAATAATTAAACACACCATTTTATATTGCACTTTTTAAAAGCTACAATTTATAATACTTGATTTCAAATCTAAGTTTATTCTGGATTTTTTTAATTCCAGGAAAATGTTTCAATTAGATTTAAGTAATAAACAGAAGACATTAGATTAGTCACACAAAATACCCTGTATGCTAGTTTTACATTTAGACATGAAAAGCATGCATACAGTATAATCTTACACAGGTCTCCTTAGACATATACTTGTCTACTCAGTGTGTGTTTCTCCCAGGTAAGTGGGAATAGGACTGAAGTCTTAAGACTCCAAAAGGTTAAGATTGCATATTGAAGCAGCAATCTAAAAAAAGTTATTAACATGCAAGGAAGCTACCCATAAAGCTGAATTCCATTGAATTATAACTGCTGAAGAGTCAAGCCATTTTAAAAAAACTGAATGACTTGCTTCAACGGTGCAAAGAAAGTATCAAACAGCCTGGGGAATGGGCTGTGGGAGCAAGAAAAACTTAATCCACTCCGTTTCCCCTCAGGTTGGACTGCATGCACAACCTTGTGACATACGTATTTGTGCCCTTACATTTTTGACTATGCAATTGCCCATCCAACTTTTGTGAATCAGGGCAATGATATAAAAATCAGTATTATTCCCTGTGTACTTACCCAAGAGAAGTTGGGCATTCATGCAATCAAAAAGTATACCGCCAATCAGAGAACCACCAAAGTACCCCGATGAACGGCCCACAAAAATATAAGAAATTTGACTGACATTTTTGTTCACATTTGCAGCCAGGTCTTCAAATGTGGGCCCTAGGATAGCAATGGCCATACCCTGGAAATAAATAAATATCAATGTGAAGTGCAAATCAAACATACTTTCTGTTATTAATAAACTTGGCATAAAAAAATAAAAATAAGTCAGTAGGTGACAACACTCCTTGCAATCCTAAGCACACTTATCCAGAAGTAAGAGCAACTGAAATCAGTGGGATAATGGGAGATTATTACTTGTAATTCAAATTTTTAAAGAAGTATCTTATCTACAGAATACAAATATTTATTCTCCCATTAAAAATTTTTAGGAGTAAGATCAAAAGCAGTTTTAAGATCAATTAAATGCTCATGAAACCACCCCAATCAGCTATATTGTGAACTAACTGTGGTTTCCAGATAATCGTCAAAAGCAGCAAGTACATTATGATTACCAGAGCTTATTTCAGTGCAAGAGGAGCCACTCTAACCAAAATGATGTGACTTAAAAAAAACTACTGGTACATGCTAGACATATAACCCCCACCTTCAATAGGTTGAACACCATGTCTGAGACAGAAGAATCACCTACCAACAGCACCTCCATTTTGCTGAGACTGGGCTTGGTAATGGATTAATAAATTTAAGATCAAACAACAATTTAGCACTTCCACTCTCCCACCTTAACCACAAAAAACTGCAGAGCATCAGCAGCATATGGATTGGCGACACCTGACTCAAAATCCTCAGAAACCACTAGGTGGTTTCATATAATAGGCAACAAGATCTTCATCCTTTGACCCTACAAATATACTTCTCCTTTTTACCTGGATTTTTCTGTTGCTGCTGCTCTGACCTATTTAATTTATATGGTTAAATATATATATTGCAAGCTATCTTAAGGCCATCCTGGCAAAAGGCAGGATCTAAATCCTAACCAACTGAGGGCTTCTATTTTGGGACTGCAGCTGCACTACACAGGAGTGCCCCATTCACCATATTATCCTTTGGCATCCTAGTGCCTTCCAGGTGTTTTGGGCCACAACCACCTGCAAATCTTCACTTGGCTGCAGTGGATGAAAACTCTAGTCCACATTCCTGGGAAGGCCACGCTAATATATTTCAAGTACTTGAGGAGAACAGTGCAATAGGCGCCCCGCAAATCCCTCCACCGCTGACTCCCTCTCTCACACACACCTGTGTGTACTTGTTTTTACGCATCTACTGGCGGTGACACCGCATTTCTGTCCGTGTCAAGGACCGGAACGTGCCGAGTCCCGTCCTGAAGTTCCTTCGGCTCCTCCGTGGACTGAGGGCCTTCGACAGCATTGCGAGGGAAATGCGAGGTCGCCTCGCATGGACAACCGGGGGTGGGGGGGGGAGAAGAAACCCTGGAAACTTTAGTTACAGGTAGGTAGCCGTGTTGGTCTGAGTCGAAACAAAATAAAAAAATTCCTTCAGTAGCACCTTAAAGACCAACTAAGTTTTTATTTTGGGTGGCACACGCCCACCCCCAGAAACTTTGAGTGACACAAACGTGCGCGCGCCCCCCACGCCCCACCCGCGCGCTTACCAGGCCCAGGAAAGCGGCGCAAAGAGCCGCCGATGTGCACCATTTTAGCGCCCGCCGCGGAGCCGCCGCCACAGCCGCTTCCCGCTTCGCCGCACTGTCGCCGCCGCCTCCAGCCCGGCTTCTTCGGCCGCCGCTGCCGCCCTCGGCCACCACGACCAGCGGCGGAAGGGCGAGCCGCGCAGCAGAGCCCCCGAGGGGCTCCTCCGAAGGCGGCGCCGCCGCCATCAACTCACTATCTGCCTCGTAGCGGCTTCCTCCTCCTCCGCCTTCATCCTCCTCCTCCAGACGAGCGAAGCGAACCTGCTTCTTCCTCTCGGCAGCGCCCGCCATCTCGACAGCCGGCAGCCGCTACGGCAGCGCCAGGCCACGTGACCCCGCGACGCACACGTGGCTTCCGCATGTTGCGCGGGGAAGGCCGGAGGGCCAGGCCGCACCTCCCCTCTGTTAAAACTACAACTCCCAAAATGCCCTGGGAAGCTGTGTGCCCGCTCATTCCTGTTTATTTCCGCGAAGGCCGTTCAAGTGTTCGCACTGGCTAATGTCGTTCAAATGTGCTTTTTGAGCTATGCCAGAACGATTCCCAGTTAGGTTGCCTGCTTTACGGAAGCGGTTTCCCGCCAGGTGAAAACGTGAAAACGAATGGCCAGGTCGCTACCTGCCGCTTGCTCGTTACTGTATTTTGTAGGTCTGGGCTTGACGGCTATTCCCGAAGTGCTGCCAAGGGAACGAACATGTTGACGGGGACAGAGATAGGAAAAGACTAAACTCTGAAGGGACCATTCCGCTGCCGGAAAACTGATTTATTGTGCATTTTGGGGTCCCCCGCCTCCACCCATCCACCCCCGCTGCCTTTTTACAGGGACGGGAGTGAAAGCTGTCTTTCGACATAGAAATTGGTCATTCCTTGTACAGTATGGGTATGTTAACTTGAAATTAAGAAGGGGAGAAGGCAATGGAGAACGCCAAACATTTTTTATGGTTATGGCTGGGTAACGACGTGACCATCCACTCAAAACAGGACTTGATGCTTTTTAAAACTAGGATCTTGCTGCGTGTGGAAAATGTCGTGTGTGTGGGTTGTCTTCAAGTGGTTAGAAAGAAAATGTCTTTCCACTTTAAGTTCCCCTTATACAAAAATTCACTGAAGCAGGCCTTTTCTGTCGTAGCCCCAACCCTCTGGAATACCCTTCCAAAGGAGATTTCGACATGATACTCCATCTCCTAAAAACTCGAGTTATTTACTCATGCCTATTTGGAGTCCTGAGTGTTACCCTGTTCAAGAGGCGACTTGCTATTTTAAATGATGGGAACAATGTATTTATTGTAATCTGAGTCTTTAGATGTACTGTTTTATCTACTGTATTTTTATTTTATCGTTTCTGTAGGCCGGTATATACTTTCTCAATAGCTGTGGGGCTGGGGCGGAGAGTGGCTTAGGAGAACCCTGTTCATAGTACCTTGCTAGAGGTGGGGCTGAGTAGTTTGAATTTCCACCCTGCCTACTGTGACCTCTGCCGATCAACTATCTGGGTATAAAGGTAAAGGGACTCCTGACCATTAGGTCCAGTCATGACCGACTCTGGGGTTGTGGCGCTCATCTCCCGTTATTGGTCAAGGGAGCCTGTGTTCAGCTTCCAGGTCATGTGGCGAGCATGACTAAGCCACTTCTGGAGAACCAGAGCAGCGCACAGAAACACCATTTACCTTCCCTCTTGGAGTGGTACCTATTTATCTACTTGCACTTTGACATGCTTTCAAACTGCTAGGTTGGCAGGAGCTAGGACTGAGCAACGGAAGCTCACCCCGTCGCAGGGATTCAAACCGCCGGATCAGCAAGCCCTAGGCTCTGTGGTTTAACCCACAGTGCCACCTGCGTCCCTTATCTGGGTGAATTTTCTGCCTTGTCAAAATGAAAACGGACATCTATCTGGGTATAGATGCCCGTTTTTATTTTGACAAGGCAGAAAATTCACTACCCTGTTTTTTCAAGGAGGTAACAAAATATATAATACAACTAAATAGTTGGCAATGGGTTTTTAATATTTGAGACAGGGTTATTAAACCTTTGCTGTCACCACACTCCTTAAGCATGGCACATGCACAGAGAAGCACAGCTAAGAGAAAAAGCCTCATATACATGGGACTAAGCTACAGTATTAAGAAAACAAGTGAGATAAAGTTGATACTTCGGACATAAGCAGTTTTTTTCTTTTAAGCAGCTAGAATGTTGGTAATAGGAATATGGCTAGAAGTAAAACTTGTAAATTTTTATGTTTTCAGATAGTGTGATAACTAAAAAGGTCTTCTTGAGTGTTTATTGTATAAGTGGAGGAGGTAGAACTACAAATATGTGAAGAATCAATCTTACTCTTCTAAAGAATTATGACTGGGTACTTTGCAAGTCAGTTTATTGCATTTCACTGATAAGGCAAAATGTCAAAAGACGTAGTTACTGATGCTCTTACTTTCTTGGTACTGTCCTTATCTTGTAAACAAGTACAGTACAAGTAACAAATGCTCCCTTGTATCCATTTAGTTACACAGGATGTACATTCTGTACCATTAGTATTTATGACGTCTTTATTTTCAACCACTTTTAGTGCTGCATTCTTGAGATGGAGCAAGGCACAATTATAAAGTTTATAGAATTCTGCACACTTTTTCATATCACACAGTATACTTTTTAAATCAAAGAAGTGATCCAAGAGCTAATTATTGCAGAGTGCAATACCAGCACATTAAAATGAATCTTTTAGAAGATGTAGCACAGTAAATTAGAAGTGAGGTGGGCCTTTTTCTGCCTGCTACTCAGAAGCATGTCCCATTGTGTCCAATGTGATACAGTACATCCAAGTAAATGTGTGTAGGGTTTGCATAGATAAGCCACTCCCTTGTGTGTGTGTGTGTGTGTGTGTGTGTGTGTGTGTGTGTGTGTGTGTGTTGTAGAATAAATAACAGCATGCTAGTTCAAAAATTGCTTCTTTTTCATGGGATTAATTTATGCTGCAAGAAACACTTTTTTCTCAGATAGAAAGCTTTGTTCACATAGTAAAAGGTGAACTTTTTTTTACATTCACATGGGTTACACAGCAGTAACAAAAACTTCAAAGGCTATGTCTCCCACCCCTCCACCAATAGCAATGGGCCCAATAGGATTTTGGTTCCATTTATGAATACTCTAATATTATCTGCACCAAATAGAAAAGTGTGCATTTATTGTAGGATGTGTCATGTGCCACTCTACTTCCATGATCACACTTTCAGATTTTGCATTGTACATAAAAATTGTGTAGAGCAGACATGAGGGGCAAGGGGGGGGGGCTTCTGAAGTGCATGAACAAGTTGTGCAATTTTTAAAGTTACATTGCAACAATCCTATTACACAACTATCCAGTTTCTAACATTAATAGTCCCTGCCTTAGACATGTTAAAAGCAAAGCTTGAGAATTATTTAATAAAATCCATGCTTTTAGAAAAACTTTGGTTAATATTGTAAAGATGAGACAGAACAAGCACAGATTAATTTTTTAAAAAATACTGTTGCTTGTTCCTTTACAAGGATTTGGGGTTTCTGTTGCTTTTAAAATAACCTTCAGTGAATAAACGGTTCATCTGGTACCAATCACTTTAAACATATACATGTGATAAATTGGCAGATTGACGATAGATTTTTAAACATTGTCATGTGCATTCTGTTATACATACAGATAATGTATTAGATACCAGTAGTAAAACACTGCATGCTATTTGTAGAATAAAATGTGTTTTTAGTCAAAACAATTTTGTTTTGTTACAGCTTTTAAATAATCTTTGTGTGTGGACATAGAGATGCTGTAAATATCTATATAATTGTGCAGATGACACACTGGAACAAGCTAGTTCATTCGTCTTGCTACAGTACTTTATTTTGAGCGTTTGTCCTCCACAAAAATCTCCCTTATTCTGTTTGTACTTTGCATAGTCAGGGAAGGCACACTGACATTAGAAGGAGGAGGGGGAATCTCTGGAGACTTGAATACAGTTTTGGATTTCTCAACTCCCAGCATGCTTCATGAGACTTACAAAGGTTTCTTCTTTCAAATCATGAAGGCTAAGGAATATCAGTGGACTTTCAGACAAACTGTTCCCAAATAGATAGGCAATAGGGAAGATTTGCTGTGTGGCAACATATTTACCCATCCAATATGCAACTGCAAGTGTCAAAACCACACCTCTTGGAAATGAAAGAAGTGGTTTTTTTTGTGATTTGAGAAATGATAGACCCACTTCAGGAAAACATGATCATAACGATTTGATGACAACATGCAGGTGCTCTATAAAGTGTACAATTCCACACTCAGTGCCTAGTTTGGAAGCCCATCCCACCCCCAACTTAAATGTGCACAATATTATGCTATTTCCCCCTTGTTCTCCCTTCCCTCTTGCTGCTTCTGGAAGAAAGATTCTCTCAAGAGAGAAATTCATTCCCAGTGTACATACCTCAGTATCTGAGAAATAGCAGCAACATCTTGTTAAGTCTTAGTAGGTTTTTAACATTATCAAGAAATATGAAGGCACTTTATCAAGAACACCACCTCTGAGACTACACATACACCTTCTACAAGCCTCTTAGGTCCTCCAAAGACCTCACATGGACACTGAATCTAATCCAATCTCTAAGTCTCCTTGGAAGAAGTAGTTGAAGGCAGTTTGCTATTGTTTCTACTCCATAGTTTTTCCATGATCCCATAGTGAGCAAGGAACACTGATTCTTAGCCCTGATCTTTAAGGAACTAGAAAGAGAATGAAATTATTTTGGCAGAATGTTTTTTAGAGACCATGCAATTAGAGACTGAAGCTCTGTTTCAGATCCAAAGGCTGTTTCTACCCCACTGGGGTGTATATATTGAAAGAAAGCGGGTATATAGACCACAGAAGGCAAATACAAGGTGTCAGATGCTTTTGGGACATTCAGAAAAGTATAGCTTGTGGTTTGAAACTTGGAGGAGTAAAGGGTCTCCCCATCAATCTTGATTTCATTAATTCTTTCAATTTCAATAATTGAAAGAATTTCAATAATTCTTCTCATACCTGCTGTTAGTAGCAAAGAGAAGCAATCTCTTGCCTCCATATATGGGCTATGTTGCTTTGTATATCTCTTGATACTGCAACAGAAGGACTCAGTTGCATAGCAGGACTGAAACCAGAATGTTAGTGAAAATATTAAGTATGCCCCTTGATTTGAACTGATCCATCAAAAGAAATCACAAGCAGTATTACTACACTTTGGGTTAAATAATGAAAATACACAAATCTGATAGAGAACAGTTGCCTCACTGTTTTCCTAATACAGGATGGAATCCAATGGGTGTCACTGCACTAATGAAATGTACCTATCCAATGTGAGGTAGGGGTTTTTTTTGGCAACTACCCCTGAATCCCCTCGCCCAAATCTGGCAATTTTTCTTCCCCCTCCATCCTAGCCAGATCTGTCTGGAGGATACCTCAAGAGAAGATTGTTGGGTGCTGAATTACAAAGAAGGAATTGCCATATACTGCTCCCCATTTGTGGAATGCTCTCCCCAGGGAGCTTCAGCTGGCACCTGCATTATATACCTTTAGGCACCAGGTGAAAACATTCCTCTTCAACCAGGCCTTTGGCTGAATGACATCCAATACCCTTTTACAGTCATACCTCAGGTTATGAAGACTGCAGGTTGTGTGTTTTCGGGTTGCGGACCGCGCCGAACCCAGAAGTACTGGAACGGGTTACTTCCGGGTTTTGGCACTTGCGCATGCACAGAAACACAAAATGACATCATGCGCAGAAGCACCGAATCTCATCACGCACATGCGCAGACGTGGCGCTTCAGGCTGTGAACACTGCAGGTTGCGAATGTGCCTCCCGCACGGATCACGTTTGCAACCCGAGGTAAGACTGTAAATATGTTGTGGAAGGGAGGATTATTGGTTTGTTTCTGTTTATATTTTTATCATGTATTTTGTGTTTTTTATATTGTAATTTTATGTTGTGAACTGCCCTGAAATTTATGGGTATAGGGCAGTCTACAAATTTAATAAATAAATAAAATAAATTGACCCCCTACCCACTCTATTGGTGGATGGCTTCCAGCAGCAGAGCAAAACCCATTAGATTTCATTCAGTATATGTGATTTTATAATTACTAGTAACCTATTAAGAAAGGTGGTGTAAGAACCGTGTTTTTCACATACACACAAATAATTAGCTTATCATTAACTCAGCAGTTTAATTTAAATTATTTTAAAAATAAAGAGTTATAAGGTTACCATGATGCCACCCACCTTTAAAATACATGAAGCAAATAAATGAAGAAATGGAAGAAGGTTCCACTGCAGAGTTAAGCAAAAGTTAAATTGTCACTATTGCATTATGAAACTACGTTTTCATAGTTTACTGCAATGGTTTACTGGGGATTAAAAGCTAAAGCTGCAATCTTACACAGTATTAGGCATTCTTAAACCCATTGAAATCAGTGGTCTTAGGCATGGCAAAATCTGCATAGAATTTGTTTTTAAGATGATCAAAAAAGCTGTGACTCCACATTGCAAACCCCACAGATCTTTTTAAAGATTAAAAATAGTAGCTTTGAGAACATTAGCATGTTACTAATAATTCCAGGTGCATGCCACCATTAGGTGAATCATGAAGTTGCTGGATGCATTCTGAAAGGATTAGTTAGTAGAAGGGGAACATTTCTTGAGTTCCAGAAATGCAGTCATATGTGTTTGTTTTAAATTCTCCTGACACATGCCCTCACTAGCATGTATTCTGATGACAAAAAGCTCCATGTAGTATGTGGAAGTGTGTTTTGAGACCACCTAAAAATGGGTGAAAGGCATTTTTAGCTATTAACCATTTTGTTTTAACCTTAGTACTTTGATAGTTCTCATTGTGCCTTTGCTTTTGAAGTACAATCATATGGTACATTCAATTCATAAACAGAAAGCTAACCTAGTTCTTATAAAAATAAATTCAATCTGGTAGGAAAAATATCAACCATTAAATAACGGACTCTGATTCTTTTCTGGGTTTTTCATATGAGTCTGGCACTGAGGTGCTTTTGATTTCCAGCATTTTCTCCATAGTTTTCCCATCCATAGGGCTAGCTTGTTCTTTGGGTTTCTTCTTTTCATGCACCCATGGGATGAAACACAATACAGCTCCTCCGATCATTGGGGGAACTCCTGCTAGGTAGAATGCTACATCGTAAGTACCTAGGTGATCTTTAAGTATTCCTGAGGAAAAAGAAAATGGTACAGTATTCAGTATTCTGTGACAAAGTAACAGACCTGAATACAACGCATGCCATGTTGTTTAATATACCGTAGCAGCCCTCAACTTCAGTATGGTAATAGAAGCAACATTGTTAATGGAAAAAACAATACTGATCTGAAATCTCTTGAGAAAGTTACATAATTATACAAACAAAGCAAAAGGAAAACACACCATTCTACACTTTGGAAGCAATTACTACCAGCACTTTCACATGCTTCCTAAACAGATTAGAAACAAAAAAATTCTGCCTACCTGCAACAGGTGGACCAACTATCATTGGAACAGACATGAAGCCCAAGAGGAATCCAATTGCCTGAGAAACATACTGTGCACCAACTAGCTCAAAGGCAATTGGTGCCATAATGCTAATGAAGCAGCCATCAAAAAGACCCATGAAGAGGCAGACAGCAATAAGACTTCCAAAGGAGTCGCATAATGGAATCATCATAGACATCAGGCCAATGAAGAAAAATGAAATCACCTACACATTGGTAAAGGAAAACGTAATTGTAAAATCAGAATAAAGGGGCAGGTTTCAGGGTACTAAATATTATGAAGCCATTTCAGATTTTGTTGTGGTTAAACAATTAAAACTGCATTTATTCAGGGAAAGGTTTTTGAAACCTTACAATAAAGGGAGCACGTCCATTTATTTTCCATTCATTTTCATTTGGAATGGTCTGAGTTAATTGTAATTTCTATAATTTATAATAATTGTTTTATGTAATAATTTTCATTTCATTTTGTAAACTGCCTTGGATGATTTTGCATTTGAAGGTGATAAAAAATATTTTAAATAAATAATTTCTTAGAACAAAATAATTGCAAGGATATTGCATTTCCCCCACCATTTAGAGAGGCTATTTGCATGCCATGGGCACCTACTGAACATTTTCTGAAACTCTTCCCAATATGTACACCACCTAGTTAAAAGTTTAATTTTGTTATGTCATAAATATTTTTATTGTGTTTCACACTACCACAAGTGTGGCAATGTCTATGTAGTTCTTTACGAATAAACCAGAAAAAGTAGCAATCAGCAACAAGGAAACACCTGTCATCTGCAGCAGTGACCTGCCACTTTATAAACTTTTGGAGTGAGGAGAATTATTTTTTGCCAGTTGTGTACTTCTCATCTCTAGTACTAGAGAAAATGTTTTTAAATAAGTCTTATTTAATAAGGGAAAAGAACAACAGTGAAACTGAGCATAACAACAACCCTGTATCAAGGCAATCCTCTCTAGAACTTACTTCACTCTGCTGGGGACTAGATATAGTGCATGTTTACTGTAACAGCATTCACAAAGCATGGAAGGATTATCATCATCATCACACTGAACTCACACACGCCAGACCAATTTCAACATTCAATCCATGGTATAATCTTGCAAGCTTGCTATCTGTCAGGCCACATATGGTGAAAGGTTGCACGTGCAATTTTTAAATCACTAACAACTTACTGGCCAATTCAATTTGTTTTAATAGTAAGGTAAAGGGACCCCTGGCCATTAGGTCCAGTCATGACTGACTCTGGGGTTGCGGCGCTCATCTCGCTTTATTGGCTGAGGGAGCCGGCATACAGCTTCCAGGTCATGTGGGCAGCATGACAAAGCCGCTTCTGGCGAACCAGAGCAGTGCTCGGAAATGCCGTTTACCTTACCTATTTATCTACTTGCACTTTGACGTGCTTTTGAACTGCTAGGTTGGCAGGAGCTGGGACAGAGCAACGGGAGCTCACCCTGTCGCGGGGATTCCAACCGCCGACCTTCTGATCGGCAAGCCCTAGGCTCTGTGGTTTAACCCACAGTGCCACCCATGTCCCCTGTTTTAATAGTACCTTCTCTCAAATATATGCTTTAAAGACTGGATTCAAAATTCTGTGTTGTGCTAAGATTAGGATATTGAATTTCAATATTTCTATTAAGCTGAGTCAATCACTGTGGAGTTAATCTCTCTCTGCTCAGACTTGCCATTTCCTAACATTGAAACTTCAAAGAAGAATGTAGTTAGCTTCCCTTCCTGATATCTGCAAAGTCCTGTGACTCACTCATATGCACCCCTTCCTAATCACACAGGTGAGGAAATATTTACTCAGACCCTGATAGACAGAACAAAAGGATTTACTTGGATACCATCTCTAGCAAGTAGCCCCGCTGAGTCTTAAACATAAAGATATCCTTCTTTGCATTTTGATTTAAGTTCTCTGTGGGAGCCAAACTTCAAGAGAAACTATTGTTCCATACTGTTAGTCTCCCTCTGATCCAACAGGCTTCCTGTCTGATAAGATTTTTCACAAAGGCAGACCTCAGCATGTCCTGCACCAGATCATAGCTGGTTGGTCCTGACTACATGGGTCCAAGTCACACATTTAGCACCTAGCATTAAGTGATGCCCATTTGTTTTGTGCCAATTATAACCATGTTTGAAAAATGCTTAATTGTCCAGATTGCAAGCAGATAGCAATATGATTCATCACCAGTGTGGTTCCTTGAAGAACCACAATCATATATACCGTAGTGTGTATGTTCACACAGCACCTTATTTTAGTTTTGCTCTAGGTTTTATGGTCTGCTTTTATTCTGATTATTGTATTTTATTGTTTTCCTGTGCTTTAATGTAATTGTGAACTGACTTAGAATTTAGATGAACACTATGTGTTGTATTAAAAATAAATACATGTGTGACACTGACACTGTCAGTTTGCAGGAATTAACATATATGGCTGATGATGAACATATTACCGTTCTCTAACACAGGGCAGTGGTAATGGAGACAGATGACTGGACTTAACCGTCCAGGGGTCCTTTACCTTACCATCAATGGGCCACAATAGTGACCTTGATCTTCTTGTAATATATTATTTATTCCAATATATATATTTATAAGCCACTTAATATAAAATATTAACTGGTGGTGTAATGTATATAAAATACATAAGATAAAAATAAATCACAAAACAAAATTACAAAGTACAATATAAATATTTCATTGTACATTGTATCAGCTGCAATCTAAAAACAATTACAATTTCTAATCTTATCAGGGTTGTTATGTATTTGGTGTACCTGTAGATAAACCTTTCTTGCACCTGGAATATAGTCTGCAATTCTGCCAAAGATCAATCGACCAACTCCTGAAGTAATGCCAAGGCAAAGCAGAAGTGCCTCATCTGGAACATGATCACCAATACGTTGCTTCACATGGTGCAACTGTTCAGAAACAAAAAGATGGCATTAATTCAACAAGAAAATCTGCCTTTCCTAATCATAAAACGGATTTTTCTTCATGATGCTGTAAGTCATATTTTTAAAGTTGCCTGAAAGGTCAATTGGTTACTTCTGAAATAGATTAACATGACAAAAAAAAACAACACCCTCATAACAGAAAGTCCAAATACAGACAACTGGAAACTGAGGAAGTTGTGGTCTGCTGTTATATTTCTAGACTGCCCTCCATCAAGCCACATGTAACTGTGGATCATTATCTGTAAACTGGCAAAATATGAGGTCTGCCAGTTTACAGGCAATAAGTACTATCAGAGCTGATAGTTGGGAATATGATGGCATATGAAGACTCATAGACTGTAATACTGGATAATTTAAAGTTGTTATGCTGTGTTATGATAATTACTGGAAAATCAATAAAAATTCATTGTGGGGAAAGTTAGTTTCAAAGGGTCTACTCTGAGTATGAATTAATCAGATCCCACCCAAAGACAAAGAACTAGAAGAACTATAAATGTGTACAAAGAAAAATATGTAGAAAATAAAGATCGAAGATATCCCAAGTGTTATCAAGGGGAAAAAATAAGGGGGAGGAAGTGACTAGATACTATTATTTCACACAATGAGAAATGGTTTAAGAAATAAAGAAAGATATGTTGCTGAAGGAAAAAATATTAAAGATGGAAGGATAATACAGAATGTATGACCATTAGCTTATGAAGAGTTCAGATGAGTTACAGCATATTTAAAACCAACAGAACAATACAACCACACTCTCATTACCACACCCACAAAACCAATTTCTGAAACCCATTTATAGATTGATCAAGAAGCATTGCACAGATATGAACTAGATTTTAAAGTAAAAAATGTAATTTCCTTAGACAGTTGTAAAGAAAGAAAGAAAGAAAGAAAGAAGGAAAGAAAGAAAGAAAGAAAGAAAGAAAGAAAGAAAGAAAGAAAGAAAGAAAGAAAGAAAGAAAGAAAGAACTGAATGCAAAAGCCTAAATCTTCTGATTCTACTAAGTTTGTGAAGTATGGAACACACTTTATTTTATAATGGCATTATAAAGCAGAACTCCTAATGAAGAGATGTGTAAAAACTACAGTATTTGTTTAGACCTTTTTATTTACTGGAATACTAGACCTTTTTATTTACTGGTTTTGGTACTAAACCCATTAAATGAAAGCATGTTATTTCCCCTCTTTTTCCACAAGGAAAACTGCCTTTATTAGAGAATTAAAGTTCCAGAGAATTAGTGTCTTCCTGCACCACTGCTACCGGTATTTATAAAATAAATTATCTGGTGCAAGGTACAGAGCACATAGCTGCAGCTTAAGCATAGCCAGTGCTGACAAGCCTCAGTTATCTTCAGATGTGCTGTTTCCTTCACTCTTTTGCATAATGATAATAAACTTCTCTACTTGGAAGTGCACTCAATTTATTTTAGTAGGAGTTTCTTCCAAGAAAGTGTGGTCAGAAATGCTAAACTAAAACAGTTTAAGAATTTATGGCTTAGGTTACAATCCTGTGTCTAGATCTATGTTTGGCTATCAAGCAAATTGTTCATTGCCTCTCACAGAATTGTTGAAAGGAAGAATAAGGGGGAGAGCTATATATATCACTCTAAAGTACTTGGAAGAGGGATTAAGTAAATCAGATGTGAGGAACCTTTGACCCTCCAGATGTTGTTGAACTACAATTTCCATCAGCCCCAACAAGCATGGTCAGTAGCCAGAGATTATGGGAGTTGTAGTTCAGCAACATCTGGAGGAACTCTCAAGGAAAAATGAGTTTGTTACCTAGTACACTCACTCCAGAGCAAAGAAAGGGTACTAGTAAGGCTAACTGATCCTGGAATATGCTTTAAAATTCCAAAAGGAAGCAAATGACACTTCAAAAAGACTTAACTTCACCCATATCATAAATCTTGTACCAGAGTCACCCCACAACCAATAGAAGAAAACATCACAGTATTACTACTACTACTACTACTACTACTACTGCTGCTAAGACCCACTTAAGACTACACACAGTAGTCAGGGAGAAGCTTTGTTATATTCTATTAACTACCCAAACTTGGATCATTGTGGTTTTGTATGTACAATGGTTTTTGACAGTACTCTAAAGTCAGTGATTTACCACTACTGTTAACATCTGCCAGGAATGCACTAAAGACACTATTTGTTTTAACTGTTATCATGCAAATGATTCATTTATAAAGGTAACAGTCCTCTATACATCTTAAATGATACTGACTTTATACTATTAGCTGGCGTGTTCCAGTCTCTCACTTCCAGTCACCACTGGTGATAATTTGCAGCAATTATAACTCCACTTATTTACTCTTCTAGAAGTACCAGTATATGCTCAGTCATTTAGAGAGTGAAAACTAACACAATTAATACTGTTCCCTTATCAATGGTAGGAAATAGAGGACACCAGAGAGTTTTGCCAAAATTACCAGGGACCATATGGCACAGCTGAACAACAAAACATTATTTATACAAATATACAAAAATAAACATTATTTTTCATCTTACTGTAGGTTTCATTTCATTTCAAAAAATAATTTTTATTATTATTATTGTTTATATTTTGTGATGCACCAAAATCTTTTAAGTGCTTAGGGCCTCTAAAGGTGTTAATCCAGCCCTGACTATATGCTTTGCATGCTAATGTCCCAGGTTGGATTGGGGAAAATTTCTGTCTAAAATAGATGAGCTACTGCCAGAAATAAGAAACCTCTGGCCCTCTATATATTGTTGGACTCCCAATTCCCATCGGGTCCTGCCAGCATGGCCAATGGATGATAGGATGTATAATCCAACATCTGAAATGCCACAAATTCCCTATACCTGGGGTAAACAATACCAAGATAGATGAACTGACTCAGTATAAGACAGTTTCTAATGTTCTTTATGATGCTGTTTAATGAGAAAATAATGTGGATTTTATATATATACTGTAATATCAAACACCAGGTAAATGTCAACTTGCCCATTTCTGTTCCATTCAAAAGTAGCTACTTTTGAATGCTGAACTCAAGACTATCAAGTACATTAACTTTAGGAAAACATACTCTTCATGCCCCTACTCATAGCTTATATTTCTGGGGAGTTCAAGAGTATAATAAAATTGTGTACTAATAGCCACAAATAAAACTGCTGTGGTTATAAATACTACATTTAATTAAACATGCTGAGGGACTTTTGTTCTACCCCTTAGCCTTTCAGGTGTCTCAAGATTCTACAATGTCACATATGCTGTTTAACTTACATTAAAACACAGGGAGAAATAATCTAGAGCAGGCATCCCCAAACTGTGGCCCTCCAGATGTTTTGGCCTACAACTCCCATGATCTCTAGCTAACAGGACCAGTGGTCGGGGAAGATGGGAACTGTAGTCCAAAACATCTGTAAGGCCGAAGCTTGGGGATGCCTGCTCTAGAGCTTTAGATGGAAGAATCATAAATATGTAGATGACACACTGCTCTATTTCTGTTTTCCAGCTGCTAATCCCAGGCTGAGTGATAAAGCTGCCTCAGGTGGGAGATGCTGAGGTGTGGGAGGGGACAGAGCTGTGAGTGCCATGTGGCATGGCCTGCCCTGTACCCCCTGTGCTAGCCTGCTGTCCTCATCTGTGGTGGAAGATACTGTATTCTTACCAGTATTGGAAGTGTGTGTACTCAGCCTTTTCAATAACCCTAAGGTTAACATCATTAACTATTTTACACTTCTTCTCCTCCAAGGCTGACCTCAATAGCTTTGATGTCACATTAAAATAGTGCTGCTTTTATGTTTATTAATGAGCCTCTTTTGTTATGTAATGCCATAATTAGTGCAAAGGACCAATAAATGTGTGTGTGTATACTAGGTTACTTGCTTTTTCCTCCAACACAATTCTACATGCTGTATGAGACTCAGGATAAGTACCCAAAGTACTCCCAATTTCAGGAGTGACTTAAGTAATACCATATTGGCCTGAATATAAGCCTCACTTTCCCCCCAAATTCCGACCGTGAAAAGTTAAAGTGCAGCTTATATTTGCAACCTTACAGTATGCAGCCAGGAGCATGGGGCAAACAGGGCCAGGAGTGCGGCAAAGCGAAGCCATCCCCGTGCATAGTCCCCCCCATCTCTCCCCCAAGGCTGGGAAGGGAGAGAGCAAGGAAGGGGAAAGGCCGCTGGCAACACAGTGCGGCTCCCCTCCGCCCCGCCCCCCAGCCTAGTATGCAGCCAGGAGCAGCGAGGAATGGAGCGGTTTATATTCGAGTATTTTTTCATTTCCCCCCCCCTCCAATTGTAAAAGTGCAGCATATATTCAGGTGTGGCTTATATTCGGGTCAATACGGTAGCATAGATTCTGGGTGGAAAAGGCTCAGAAACTTAATTGCATTTGTGAAGCTCACTGCACTGTCATTAAGCTTACATACATGCTACATGTGGATTCACATTAAAGATCACAGCCTCAAGCTCCTACTCCTCAAGAGAATGAGTCATTTTATTATAACATAGATTCATGTGGAAAGTAATACAATGGATGATGAACTGGGTATGGCCATGGGGGATTCAGGCTGTGATCACATACACAGTTAACTTGCAGTAAGTCCTACTGAACTCAGTGGGGCATAATTCTGAGCATACATGCATAGGATTGTGATGTAAAATTAAATCCCTAACCTGTTTGGATTAATTTGCTGTAACTTGCTCTAGGCCACAAGTTTAGAGTATATGGATAATCAGTTAATTGAACAAGTTAAAGTCTTTAAATACCTCAGCCTTATTTTTCAGGGTCATGGGGAGCACATCAGAAATATGCAAATAAAAAAGTGTCTCAAAAGTGCCAAAATTCTGACATGCTTTTTCCATACAAAAGGTGGCAATCACATACCATCAGCACTTAAAAGTGTTTAAAGCTAAACTTCTAGCACAGTTATTTATATGGAGCTCAGCTTTGGACAGGCGCTCACCTTGTATCTACAGAAGCTGTTCAATCTAAGTTCTTAAGGCATTTTTTCTCCTGTTCCATCCTGTGTTCCAAATGCTTCATTGCGCTTGGAGGCTAATTTCCCCTCTGTTGAATTACAAATTTGGTGTAGGACATTCAGTTATTGGCTTCAGCTGAATTTAAACCCCACCGGTCTACTATCCTTAGTATCGCAAGATTGTCATAAGAGCGCTTGGACTAAAACCTTTACTTTTCTGGTTTATCACCACAGCAGTTATTAACACTGAGTTTCAGTAAAGCAAATAATTTAATTAGACGGTGCCTACATGATATTGAGTGACAGAATAACTTGGCCATGATAAAGAAATTTTGTCAATGGTATGATTATTCCCCACCTAATCATTTTGACACGTTGGCACCCTATTTGCAAAATTTGACAATTCCAAAATACAGATGCGCTTTCACTTACGCAAGATTAAATATACTCTCTTCAGCTGTACTTGAGGGTTGATTTCAAAAAATTCCGCCGGAAAAACAGTTATGTACATGTGGAGATGGCAGTATTGAATCAGTAGCTCATGTGTTTCTAACTTGTATTCTTTATAAAGATTTGAGGAATGAGGTTATTACCCCTCTACTACTATTCATACCAGGTCCCTCAACCATTGCTACTGTGTCCTTTCTTCTAGCAGATCAAGATAATCAGGTGACAGCAAAAACTGCAAAAAAATTAGCCAGGGGCAATTCGAATAAGATCTATTATTTGATTATTGATGTAAACTTCCAGAATGTATTTTGTATAGTTACGTTTTTACCTCTATCTTCAGTACATTACATTTTATTTTATTTTATTGCTATGGTTAGTGGCTGATGGAAATAAATATTATTATTATTATTATTGCTCTAAATCCCTGGAACAAGGAATTAAAATGATCCATCATGGAAAGTAATATTTGATGTCAGCCAGCATTTTATATGTCTACTGCCTCGTTGCATTTAACATTCATGCCTCACATTCCTTTTGTTCTTCTGCCCTTTCCCTCTTCCAATATTTTATAGAAGTTTCAAGAGAATAATATTTCTAATATGCTAACAAAAATAGTACCGATAAGTAGTCACTGATAATTATGATGAACAATCACCAGTTTGGCCTGGTGCAAACAAGGCAGAGCACTGTTAGACAGAGTACTGTTCTGTGGAGGGAAAAATGGTTTCCTGACTTTTTTAAAATGAACATCTATTCTATACAGTAATGTATCACTTTCAGATGGAAGTAAAGGGGCTAGACTGCCAGGTCAATATTGACAAGTGCAAAGAAGAGATAAGAAATGCATAGTAAGAAATGCAGTATTAAAGGGGGGGAGGGATCACTAACCTGGGCAGTCAAATTGCAGCAGAAGTTGAGATCTGAAGGAAGATAAATGTAAAGATTAGAAAAGCAAGTACAGCACACAGGAGGCACTGAAGATCTGGTGCCTTAGAAAATGTCCAGCTGAAAATCAAGATGGCACTGTAATACACAGGTACCATATTGACTTTGGATAGGAAAAAATGTGTAGAAGGTGGCATGGATGAAGAAGAAACAGAAAGAGAGAAAGAGGGGGAAAGGACACAAGAGGAAGATAGATAGATAGAACTTATTTTTTATACAGGCGTAGAAAATACTGTTTTAAAGCAGCTAGTTGTTATCAAGACAATTATGTAAAACGCCAAGTAAATGCTTAACTCAGTAAAAGTAAATTAGGAGTTAATTTATAAATTCATACAGAATTTGGAACCTATGCTTGCCCAGACTGGGTTGTGCCCTAGACACTCTTTTTGCAGATCACAGTAAGTTTGTCACATGGTGCTCTACATTTTGGGTAAAATATCCACAAAATCATTCTTCCTTTTTAAAAAAAGATATTGCCAAGTATTATTTAAGGCTGGATCCAAAGGGCCTCTCTGGCAATTGGAAGGTATGTGTGTTTACAGGGGCAGGGGTTCTCTACTTATCTCTGGTTCTGTTCTCCAGCAGCCCTCTAAAGCACATACCAAAGTTGCTAAAGTCCTCCAATTTTAAACTTAGGCATTGGGCAGGGGTAGACACAGCAGAGGTAAATCCAAAGGCAGGTAAATTGTTTTATAATCTTTTCCAAGCAATCTAAAGTTGAACTTCAGGAATTTAGTCTGCAGGAGTTTCTTTTGGGGGGGGGGGTTAATAGTTCATTAATGAGAACATGTTGAGAGTGTTGAGAATCCAGACACTAAAGGTTAAGATGGGGTTGGACAAGCAGCATTAGCAATGTTTCAGGTATGAGTTTTCATCATTAAATTGGACTACATAATGCTACTGGTGTTTTTCAATGGAGTAGCCTTATTCACAGCCCTAGCTGAACAAGCTAGCTACCTCTGCTCTATTATCAGGTTGTCTTGCAGCTCCAAATTGATACCAGATGTCCATTGTGAGCAGGCTTCCTAGTCATTGCTCTGGAGCAGGCATAGGCAAACTCCAGCCCTCCAGATGTTTGGGACTACAATTCCCATCATCCCTAGCTAACAGGACCAGTGGTCAGGGATGATGGCAATATAGTGATGTCATGGCACAGTCACAGGGTGTCTACATACACTGCACTTGCCTTGCAGCATCCTGGAGCTGCTTCCCCTGATGCCACCAATCATCAGTAGTTAGGGCACAAGGCAATCTATTTGGAACTACTGTTTCTTGCCTGAGTTAGGCCTTCAATGCACCTCATGAGCAGGCTGACCTCATTTCTATTTCCTAGTATGAATTTAATTTTAGAAAAGATACATGGATATATAAAAAGTCTTCATCAATACCCAAAGCATACCCATTTACAAAAAAAAGGCCATGCAGGAAATATCTGAGATATACAGAAGGTAGGACAAACACTGAAACCAAGAGTTCCCCTTAGGTTTATCTAGCACCCTTTATATCAAACGCTAGATGCAAACCTATGACATTCACAAAATTGAAGTTGCACTTATTCAGGAACAGAGATCCCTACCACGAACAATTTCAATACTTCAAAAATGAGCAAGTGTGTTTTCTGAAGAAGCCACAGCTGCCAGCTCAAATGATTTATCCAGTTTACAAGACATTGCATAAGTCTCGTCAAAACCAAGGACATAAATTTGCAAAGGAGGAAACAAAGACATTGTAAGTTATTTGAGCATCAATGTAACCAAATATTCAAAATATCACATTACACTGCAGTAAAATCTGAAGTAGACTTCTGCTTGGGTTTTTTTTTCTATGTACAGAACACCTGTACATGCATGCTTCCTTCTGCCAATGGGATGGAGTCTGAAAAACACACTGCAATCTGCTCTGTCCATTAAGAAATGAGTTTGGGTCTCCTGCTCCTCATGTTGGTTTTGTCACTGCTTCCTAAGATTTTTTTTAAAATTCAATTAATAGGAAACAACTTGTCCCAACACACCTTCATTTCCCATGTTAGAACACCCAATGGTTGGAATAGGGAAAGGGAGCAGGCTACTAGAACAAGCAGCCAGTTATTAGTAAGAAATAAACCAGACAGAATAGATGAAAAAATGGGAGGAGAGATGGAAAATGGGGTAAGAGAGAGAAGGGGAAATGCAGTAGAACTGAGGTAACACATTGAGTTGTAGATGTATCTACATGCTGCCAGTTCTGTTGTGATGCAGAAGAGCAAGAATATACCGTAAATTCTCTCACTATCTGTCCTAGATTTTACATACACACAAAAAACTTTACCCCATAGGCTTCACATGCTTCTCCAATAGATTAAGTACCACAATATTGGCAATCATAATACCGAGCAACAAGGGGATGCATTCTCCCAGTAATTACCAGAAACAAAGGAAGGGACAGAAAATATTTTAAATGTGCTTTTGGGGGATTGTAAACTCTTCAAATATAACAAATTCCAGAAAAACTATTTATATTTCTTGCTGAGATTTTACAAAAAGTGATTTTCAAATGAAATCAGAGTTAATATTTTAAATATTGACATAGGAACATAGCAGTCAACCCTCCCTTTCTTGCAGGAAACTCCCTTATTCCAAGCCACAGCTGTCAACCTTCCCTTTTTTTGCTGGAAATTCCCTTATTCCAGCGCCGTTTCCCGCTGCTATCCTGGATTGTTAGATATATCGTACTGTCCCCAGGACAGGTGAGGCTGCTGATCCCTTATTTTCAAATCCGAAAGTTGACAGCTATGCACAGGAATATTATGTATATATTTATATATATTTGACTTATTTGTCTTATAGCCTTTGTGCCAAGGACTAGACACACGAGAGCAGATCCATCCTTCCTGCCCAAATATTGGAGTTATCCTCCGGATTTAGCCTGCAATTCTAAACCCACCTAACTGAGCACACTTCACTGAATTTAATGGGAATTTCTCTCACACAGGCACCTTGTTCCAAAGCCGATAACCATTGTTCCCTAATTCAGATGAAACAGGAAACTATTATTAATAAAAGACTTCTTTACTTAATCATGACTTGTACAAAGGGGTTTCATACAGATGCAAAGTAACTGTGTATCACTTGGCTTATTAAATAAATATAAAAATGTTCAACTTTAATAAAACATGTATAAAATGAAGAAGATGCATAGCCTTTTAAATAAAAAAATATTTGCTAAAGAGAAGGCTCATAACTTCTGCAAGTTGTAGAGCAGGCATCCCCAAACTTCGGCCCTCCAGATGTTTTGGACTACAATTCTCATCATCCCTGACCACTGGTCCTCTTAGCTAGGGATGATGGGAGTTGTAGGCCAAAACATCTGGAGGGCCGCAGTTTGGGGATGCCTATTGTAGAGCCTAGAGCTAAATATATAAACTGCAAAAGACTAACACAGCTGCCCCTCTGGAAATTGCTCTATGATTTATCTAAAAGTTTCACAAAGCCTTGAAAAAAACAATTGTTTGGCTAAAAATAACAGGATGCATGACAGAATGTACTCAATTATAATAGATTCTGCTAAGAGCCAGACAAAGAACTACTAAGTTAAAATAACCAGGTCTTCTATATCAGAAAATTTTGTTTTAATCATACATAGATTTGTGATTAGATCTTAACACTTCCCAACTGCAGTTTATATTTACATATTCCTGTTCAAGATTATATAGGATTTAAATATTTGTTCCTAGGATCTTCTACATTTGGACTGAAAATGTATCTATTTCTTATATTCCCTTAGAATAATATATATCTATATATCTATATATATGAGAGAGAGAAATAAGTTTACTTACTAGGTGCACATAAGGAATGAAGTATCCAAATAAGGCAGCTGGGATCCCAATAGCCCAGATTAAATAACTCTTAATTTTGAAAATAGAAAAATTAAAAATATTTTTTGCAGGAGGAAATGTGGACTTGCTCTTTTCCCCATTTTCTTTGGCACTAGGAATGAGGGGTTTGTAAGTAAAACCAGCCAGGAAGAGAACGAATATAAAAATGCACAGGATCCGGAAAGTGTTGTGTAAGCCAGCTGAGTCAATCAGTACAGTTAAAAGAAAAGGCAGTGTTACAGTAAACAAGCTGCTGCCAGCAGTGACAATGCCATTCACCAGTCCCAGACGCTTCTTGAAATAATGCCCCAAAATGACCAGGGATGGCTGATAGGCAAATGAGCAACCACAGCCAAATAAGATTCCATAAGTGAAGTATAGAGGTCCAAGTGAGCTACAATAAAACAAAAAAACATAATGGTTATGTTCTGCACATTTCTTTTATTTTTTCCTTATAAAAACACTTTATGCTACCTTCTGTCCTTAAGAAGGGATCCCAAGCTTGTTTAAAACAGTAAACACTAAATGCACATAAAAACAAGATAGCAATAAGAGTTGAAGTAAAATGACAGTTAGGAAGATTAATATATACTAAGAACCTGGCAGAATAATAGCATTTTAACTTCTGCCTAAAAGACAACAGGTATTAGTTTAACCTCCTTTGAGTTGGAGTTCTGCAACTGGGACACTACTAAGGCCCACGTCATCTCATGGTGGCAGAATGTGGAGGAAGGTTTTAAAATGTGACTTCATTTGATTTGCAGGTTTATGGGTTAGGTTGTGATCCAGCAAACCATAGTTAAGAATAAGCACAAGTTTGTACAAGCTTGAACAACAAGACAAGCTATGGTTAATCTAAAACAGAAACTGTGTTCATGGACTTTTCTCCTTACATTTAATACACGTAATGGAAAACTGGAAGAGTTCTCTCTGAACAATATGTATTGAAATCACAATTTTGTATGCTTCATTTCTGAAAAGCAAGCTACCCACATCTTATCTTCTCCTTGAAGAGCAAACAGATTATGAGAGAAATTTATTAAAAACTTCATCTGCAGCTGTTGAACTCTTTACTAAGTACCTGGAAGTGGGGAAAAAAATTACTTATGCCAAAAAATACAGATGTGACTAATGCACAACTTTAGGTGCACACAAGAACTTGGGCATGAAGACTGGATTGTTTAAAAACTTTTTTTTTTTTTGCTTCCAATGACACCCCCCTCATGCAATTCTCAAGTGCTTTCACAGATTGCTTTGAATAGTCCCTCCGCTGTTGGAAATTAACATTTAAAAAATAATTTACCCTCAGTTCATGTGGCATGTATAGGGGAATTGCCATTTTAAAAACAAAAACTAATTCAAGCTCCCTTATGTACACAGAACTAGTTGCACAGTTCTCTGGATCCAATGTGTGTGTTCTATCAAGATTAATGTACTATTATAAACATCATAAAGCTGCTTTTTTGCATTGTTCTATAATAGCTACAAAGCATAGAAGAGGCATCAGTAATAATAAGAAACCGATCTTTATGTTTAGTTAACAAAAATAGGTATATCAATAATTAGTAATGTTATTTAAAATAATAATACATTATCTCTACTAAATATTCAAAGATATGTAAATTTGGTTGGAAAAGTATATTTGTGCATATTAATTTTACTGGAAGCTTTTAGAGCATGTTCCAGTACAACAGACTCATTCAAGGCCAACATCATTAATAAGTTAGGAAGCAGCATTAAATACTGGTTAATATTTATCAGACCTTAAAGGTAAAGGGACCCCTGACTGTTAGGTCCAGTCGTGAACAACTCTGGGGTTGCGTGCTCATCTTGCTTTACTGGCCGAGGGAGCCGGTGTACAGCTTCCGGGTCATGTGGCCAGCATGACTAAGCCGCTTCTGGCGAACCAGAGCAGCACATGGAAATGCTGTTTATCTTCCTGCCAGAGCGGTACCTATTTATCTACTTGCACTTTGACGTGCTTTCAAACTGCTAGGGTGGCAGGAGCTGGGACCGAGCAACGGGAGCTCACCCCGTCGCGGGGATTTGAACCGCTGACCTTCTGATCGGCAAGCCCTAGACTCTGTGGTTTAACAGTTATCAGACCTTTTGTTATTGTTTAGTCGTTTAGTCGTGTCCAACTACCTTATGACTCGTTAAAACAGAGATAAAAAGCATAGAGTTTTGTTTGGAAGAAGAAAAGCAGATAGCCACATCTGATATGTTTCTTCACAAATCTAGTGGGGAGGAAAAAGGGGGGGGGAGCAGGACTCCAATATAGCCAAACAGCTTATGCCTAGCATGTGGCATAAGGTAATTGAAGGCAAGACTGTTCTCCCTTCTAAAAATCTGCTCAAGTAAGCAGGAAACGTTTCTTTTCAGAGATACCATAACACCACCAATAAGCTCTTCTCCATTTTGTCTTCTCTATCAGAAATCTCTCCCATATACAAGGTGCTTATCAATGGAAAGAGACACTATCTGACAATAATGAGGTGCTACAGGGTTCCATCAATGGAATACATGAATGCCTCTTATTTTATTAAGAGCATAAGAACAGCCCTGCTGGATCAGTCCAAAGCTATCTAGTCCAGCATTCCATTTCCCACAGTGACCAACCCAATACCTATGGGAATGCCTTAAGACAGACATGAGTGCAACAGCACTCTCCCTTTCAGCTTCCTCAACAGCTGGTATCCAGGGACATACTGGCTCCAATACCGAAAATAACATTTAGCCATTGTAACTAGTAGTCATAGGTAGCCCTTATGCTGGCTCTTTCCTTGGTGCACTATCTATGCAGCCCAGTGTATGAATTATCTTGTCTTGCAGGAATGAGCAGCAAAGAAAGGGGCTGGTTCACAGCTCCATACCCAGTTAAAAATCTCATTACTGCTTTGAGCATACTACAGAACCATAGGCAAGAAACTTAGACATTCTTATAAAAGATTACTTAAGTAATCTATGTGAAATGATTTAACCCTCCAAGGTACTATATAAATGGCAACTATCACTCTTTTATGTTAATTACTTCTGATCCACTTGGTCTGTTTAGAAAATCATAAGGCCACAGAATACCTAAGTATATATTTTTTTACATTTAAATTTTGTGAGTGGACACTTGAACTTTACTTTCTTGCTTTCCTCCTGGACATATTGAGCTTAATACTTGATTATCATAGATGACAGTTTAATACTCGAAAGGCTGCCTTTCAAATATTTTGTAGCACATAATACTGCCTTGTCTATGTCAGAAGAGAGGTGCAGCATAACCCACCATGCCATGTGCTCACTACCTATAAAGAATGTATGGTAAAGTCTGCAAATTAAAGCTATGTAGTGGTGGTATCTTCAGGATATATGATCAGGATGCCAGGAGGTATCATTTGGTCTGTCAGCCAAAGTGGTCTAAATTAAGATACACTGCCAAAGGCCATGATCATTCAGAAAAGTCAGTGGAATGTGTATTCTTACCTTACAAATGAGCTTGACAAAAGCCCAACAAGTGCCACTGCTGCTCCAACAACAGCTACTATACGACAGCCAAATAGGTTGGTAAATACACTGACTATGGGAGAACAGAAGAAGATCATTCCCATGGATAGGGAACCAACCCAAGCTGTGGAAAAGATTAAGAATATAATAGTTAACTTAATACGGCAGATTTCATTACATGACAAAATAGCATATAGTGCAATTACTGTATAACTAGTTTTAAAGCAGGCATGTCCAACAGGTAGATTGTGATCTACTGGTAGATCACTGGACGTCTGCGGTAGATCACTGGTAGATCATTGGCTCCCCCCCCCAAAGAAGCTGAACAACTGTGGCTCCCCTAAAAAGCTCAACAACTTTGACCTGAACCTCCAAAAAGGGGATAGATCACTGCCATTTTTTAACTCTGTGAGTAGATCGCAGTCTCTTGGGAGTTTGGCCACCCCTGTTTTAAAGGAACACTAACCAGCATTTTGTTTAACCAACAGTTTGAAAAGCCTCAGGAAAACTTCAAGCTGAACTCTGGGTACTGTTGTGCAAACTAACAGCATAAGAAGAACCTGCTGGATCAGGCCAATGGCCCATCTAGTGCAGCATGTTGTTCTCACGGTGGCCAACCAGATGCCTGTGGGAAACCTTCAAGCAGGACCAGAGCACTCTCCCAACTTGTGATTCCCCAGCAACTGGAATTATAGGCATATTATATGAGCAGTCTTGAGAAATTATGTTAAATTATATTAAAAATTGTATTCTACAAAAACAGAAGACTGTATGATAGAAGTTGCTAGTCAATGCAGACAATACTGGGCTAGATGGTCTGACCCAATATAAAGCAGCTTCCTATGCTAACTCCCATCACCCCCAACCACTGACCACACTGACTAGGCCTGACAGGAGTTGCAATCTCTCACACCTTCATCACTTCCCTAGCAATAGGAATTTCTTTCCCACTTACTGACATAATTTCAGCAACCACATCAGTGATAAAAAGCACACTATTTTATAGATCTAGTGTATGTCCTCTGAGGCCTATAGCCATCAATCTTCCAATACTGTATTCCCTTTCACTCCCACTGTTTAATCATTCTATTTTGTCTCCAATTAAATTAAGGTAGTAAACTCGGAGGCTTGGGTCCTAACCTTGCTCCAACCAGTGGGAAGACAACCAATGGCGTGCAGTGAAATTTTAAACAGGGGGAAAGTTAGGGCCAGAGACGCCAGCTTGTGAGAGATATTGGGGGGGGGTGTGCGAAGTCACGCATGTGAGCATAACGCTTCCCTCCCTAAGTCAGGCAGAAGCTTCATGGACTTTGGGAAGGAGGCTCCATGCTTTAATACTCTAATTTACTGGGAACATTTGCTGATCGCACACCACTGGAGGCAACATTTGTCAATTCCCCATGCAGCCCTTACACTCACTGACAAAACAGGCTCCAGAGGGCTTGGGGAAACTGGCAAATGTAGTCTCTTCCCTGGTTCTTTCTTCTGTAGATGGAAAAATCCCTTCTGTTAGCAGAAGGCTACATTTGGATCCTGCCCAGTAAGAATGATGCAATATTAAAGCTGTGTGTTTGCATTATAAAGCAGCTGCATAAAACTCCACTAATCTAGATGCTGGACAGTGAGTGTGCTTGTGTTAATAGGGCATTCTAAATGATAGTTTCAAGTGCAAGGTTTGGAAGTGCAATTCCTGCAGTCCTGCTCCCTGGGGTGCTTACATCCTCACTTGCAGAACTGATATGCAGCAGATGGGGTGAGGCAGAAGATATGGTCCAGCCTTTCCCTGGGATTGTTCTAGTGCCCTCAACAAGTAGTACAGGAAACTGTCTTAATTATGCTCAATGTTCATCAGAAAAAGATGCCTTATTTAGGCTTTATGGTGGAAACATCTTAAATATCTACTGAAAATGTTGTTCCACATACTTCCCAATCATGACCACCAGAGGGTGTAGAGAAAAATAGGTTTGAGTCCTTTGGGGCCTGAATTTCAGCTGACAGCTAACTGGAGTTGTGAAGGCCAGCATGTACAAGTTGGATCCTTGCCCAAGAATTTTATGAATTATTATTTTTTGCCAGAATTGGTAATGCTTTCTTTAGAAAGGGTTGGCTTCTCAGAGGTTGAAGAAGGCAATGATTTGTCTACTCTTAAATAAACATTTTTTTAAAGATAAGGGCAGTCAAATCAATCTAGAGCCTGTTTTCAACCTCCCTTTCTCAAAATGATTTGAGTACAAGATAACACAGCAACTCCAAACATTCCTGAGTTATGTGTTTTTGCTTCAGCTTTTTCAATGTGCCAGAAACTGCTTGATACATGATCTACTAGGGAGGACCAAGGGAAATACTTCCCTCTAAATTTTGTTCGACTTCTCAACAACATTTGATATGGCAGGCCAAAATATTTCTTTTAGCTCCATTACAAAATTTGGCTGGTGCTTGAAGGGCTGCAACCCAGTAAGACGAAGAGTTTCATTACTGAGAACAGTGTTAGCAACCTGGGACTAACCAAGGTGCCTTAAGTGCCAATGCTTAACATCTACGGTATGTCAAGTTACCAAGCAAGTTCAGAAGCTTTGGGGTTGACTGTCATCAGAAGATGACACCCAGGTCTATATTTCTTCAGAGAAGCAATCTCTGCCCTAAAATTGAATCCATACAAGACAAAAATTATATTAGTGGAAGCATTTCTACCCTGGAGAGGAGCAGTTTTATCTACGATAGGGTGCTGTTGCCTGAGCAGGTGAATGGGTTACTGTTGTATTCAGGCCTGCTTAAGATAGATACTCTCCCACATTCCAAGTACTGTACTGTAGCTCAGAACTTGCTACACTAATCAATACTTCTGCAACTTCCAGTAGAGATGTCCTTGAAAGCTTCAAGTAATGCAAATGCAGCAAGTCTTCCATCAAAAGTCATGTCCATATTTAACCTGTTCTGCTCTAGTTACATTGGTTACCAGTTTGCTTCCAAGTTCAATGATTATTTAAAGCCCTTCACAGCTGGAACTCACAAATCTGAAAAACCAAATCTATTCCCCATAAGATCTGACTAATCAGCATTGTTTGCTGCTCTGTCTTAAAAAAGTAAGGATGACACAACTAGAACTAGAATCCTTGCAGAAGTGTTTCCAAAGCTTTGGAAACTTCTGCTTAAGCAAATATGAAAAATAACATCCTTGCTGGGATTTTAGAGAAACTGTAATACATTTTCCTGCAAGATTTTGGTTGATTTTGCCTTGTTGCTATGACCACTGTGTTACTACTGAATTATTTTTAAAATAGGTTTGTTTTATTCATTACTTTGACAAAAAAGTGTTTTATATCTTACCACAAAAAAGTGCCCACAAATTTTTGCCTTTGTGTTTTAGACCAAAACTTGATCAAAATTTGATGCAGTTCAGTATATGTACCACATCAGGAAGAAGTGGTAAAAACAGTTTAGAACACCAATATAACTTGCCCAATATGGCAAATTTTTGTTTGCCATTCTGAGTACAGCAGTATACTTAAATGTTTAAATAAATATTTAGCATTAAAATGTGAGTTCAGCTCAGCTCCACTGGCAGAGCTTCAAGATAACAAGCAAATTTGGCAGCAGGGCAAGGAGGCCAGGGCTGACTACCTTTTTGAAATTCCCAACTCCTAAGTAAGTAAAGTCAAGTACAAATATAGATATCTAGGTAAGCAGCCAGCAGCATATACTCCAACATTTCTCCTATAAAAATAGGGAAGTCCTAAGGAAAAGCAGGACATTCCTGGATCAAATCAGAAACCAGGACGGCTTCTGTAAATCCGGGATGGTCCCTGGAAAATAGGGGCACTTGTAGGGGCAGCAGCAGGGTTGTGGAGCCTCTCCACTTTACTATTATTTCACATGGATTACCATTTGCCTACTTTTCTATTGTGTAGTCACAACAGCATACAATTTAGCACCCAGATACAACTTTTGGCTACAACTGTAATTTTTTTTAGAAAGACTACATGCATAACAACAAAATCTAGATTTCTAGAATAGCGAATAGACAAGCTGAAGCTAGAGATTATAGTGTTGGAGAAAGATGGTGGAATTTATTAAGCAGAGGTTGAGATATGTTATGCAGATATCAAAATCTGATATATAGCTATTGAATTATGGTCTGTTAAATAAGGATTACAAGAAAGAGGAAGGATAATCTAGAGCATGAGTAGGCAAACTAAGGTGCGGGGGCCAGATCTGGCCAAATTGTCTTCTAAATCTGGCCCGCGGATGGTCCAGGAATCAGCATGTTTTTACATGAGTAGAATGTGTGATTTTATTTAAAATGCATCTCTGGGTTATTTGTGGGGCATAGGAATTCGTTCATTTCCTCCCCCAACAAATATAGTCTGGCCCCCCACAAGGTCTGAGGGACAGCCCCCTGCTGAAAAAGTTTGCTGACCCCTGATCTCCCGTGTTTCTCTGAAAATAAGACACCGTCTTATATTTATTTTTCCTCAAAAAAAAAAAAACCACACTATGGCTTATTTTCAGGGGATGTCTTATTTTTTTCCTCCTCCTCCTCCTGCCATGGCCAGCATTGCTGCTGCACCCATCACTATGTCTTATTTTCGGGGTATGGCTTATATTCCTTGAATGCTTAAAAATCCTGCTACGGCTTATTTTATGGCTACGTCTTATTTTCGGAGAAACAGGGTAGAGTCTGTCCTGGATTTCACTTCCCCTAAAACCATTACTTCAATTTACTCCATTGTGGTAAAGCATAATGGGGTGAAATACTAAACAGATGTTTGTCTGCAGAATGATTGACAATAACAATAGTTGCTCAATCTGTACTTTCCACATTATTTTTAATACCGTAGTACATTCAAACCTGAGCCATGGTTTAACTGTAAAGCATAGTTACAAATTATCAATAAAGACCTAGGAAGTTTATAAAAATTAATTAAAGTAACAGCAGCCAGAAATTAACAGCAGAAATTAACAGCAGATTAAATCATATTCTTATTGCAGACATTTATTGGAAGTAATTTATGTCATTTTATTGAGGTCTGCTAAACATTACAGTATCTCCCTCACATTAGCCAACACACAATGAAATGCCTGAGGCAAGCTCCAGCTGCTTTCTTGCTTCAAGTGGAGGGAGGAAAAGCAGAGTGCAGGAAGCTGTATCAGGAAAGACCATGTGCCCTTAAGCTCTTTTCAGACTTTGGGTCAAAGCATAGCCAAAAAAAAAAAAACCCTGGCTGCAATGTACCTTAAAAGGTGCCTAAAAAGAAACAAGCTGCTTCAGTTAAACACTTAGCACTGTAACAGGTCAGCAGAGCCTGAGGCCTGTTGTTTGCTAATCAGACAGGAAGGACTTGACTGGGAGCAGAGGTGAAGGGTCTCCCCTTCTGAGATAACTTGGCTTGGTGGAGTGTGAGTGGCTCCAATACATGTCCTCTGAAGTTTGATTCATACCCATTTTACTTTTTCTGATAAGAATAATAATTAATAATAATTTATTATTTATACCCCGGGCATCTGGCTGGGTTTCAGAACCCTTACCCATTTTTAAAAAAGGTATAAACCAGGCATGTCAAACCTGCGGCCCTCCAGATGTTTTGGCCTACAACTCCCATGATCCCTAGCTAGCAGGATCAGTGGTTGGGGAAGATGGGAATTGTAGTCCAAAACATCTGGAGGGCCGCAGGTTTGACATGCCTGGTATAAACCCTTAGGCATGGTAATCCATTTTCCAGGCCCCAACTTAGAACTTGTTTTACTTAGCTGAAAATACTCTGGGTAAAAAGACATAATCTGTCATTGAGACAGAAACAAAGCAAGCCCCTTTGAGGCTGTGATCTCCTTGCTTAGTGCCACCTGCCAATTCACATTTCAGCACTGTGACTAAATTAATGATGACCCAAAATAGTCAAACTGAAGGGATGGGATATGACAATATGCTAAGCTACCTGGACTCAGCTTGAAGGCATCCATACTAGGGATAGCCTATGCTTCGTATTGCTCCCTCACCAGGACTAGCCCAGGTGCTATTGCTGCCATCTGAAAGGCATAGCTGCCAAGTCTCCAGTTTTTTTGTGGGAAACCCCTGGATTTTAGTCCATTTCCCACTGTTATCCCGAATAGAAAAAAATCCTGTAAATCCCCTGACTTCCTACCTGCCAGGGAGGCTCCTTCTGTGCATGTCTGGACATGCGTTGAAGTGACTTCCAGTGCCACACCGCTGCTGATCCTGGATTTTCCAATGGGAGACTTGGCAGCTATGCTGAAAGGAGGATGCTTCTTGCCTAAGGATACAGGATTGTACTCCTTTTGGGGGGGGGATAGGCAGAGAGTAAATCTCTTAATGTCAAGCCTGGCTTTCTTCTTTGCACAGAAGAGCTGGCCCAGCTGCCAGCCAACAAAAATACATTTTCTGTGCAAGAACTGTGTGTGTGTTTCTGCTTGCCAGAAGCCAATGTGGAGGTACACTCCATGCAGCCAGTTCCACTGTTCTCCTTCATAGGGAATGCGGCAGATACGTGGCAGAAACTTCCTTCAACAGGGGACAGAAACTGCTGGCTGACAATAAAGGGCTTCTCTTCCTTCTCCTTTAGCGTGAATGATGAGTGTATCTATTTGCAACAACAGACTGCTGATTCAGTGGAAGGGGTCTAGAGAGATTCTCCAAACTTAACAATGGGTAAAAGTTGGCATCTAATCAGATTACCCATGTAACATTTCCCCATGGTTGCTGGCTGACCAGAGATAGATTAGGTTCCCTCCAACTGAAGCTATGTTGGAGTCTGATTTAATTGCCAGGACTCCAACCTTGCAAACTCTCAACTTGCATGTGCTAAGGGACATTAATGTAGATTATGTCCTGCTAGTCACTTTGCTAGGCACGGAGCTGGGCTGCCAAGAACAAGAGGTTGTCCTTTCCCAGACTGTTGCCCAAGTAGGCATGAAGAAAGAAAGGTGGTGCAGAATGCCATCTCTTACTTTTCTGAAGCACCTTGATGATGACCACTGAAGGAGGGAACAGAGCACTAAACCTGAGGGGCTGAAATAACTCCTTGAAACTATAGGCAGCTGGCCCCTGCTTAACAGGGAGAAGTTGGGTGCTACATGTGGGGAGCTATGAGAGGGTCTTCTCACTACCCGATGTGGTTGTCCCGCACCACCACCACCAAAAGAAGGCTGTATGGATCTATGATCCACAGAGCATTGGGCATTACCACTAATGCCTAGTGCTCTTAACAACATTTCCCCCCACTACTTCTTTCTCACTTTTTGTAAGCTACTTCAAAGCAGTAGCTCAGGAGCAACAGAGCCATCCTGATATTCTCTGGAAGGCAGAACCCAAAACAAGATTTCTACTCTCCTTTAAGGAAAAAGTGTCTTTCTATTCACCCGGTCTTATTTTTCAATAGAAGTTACGGTAATTCTTTGATGTATGCTCCATTCCTTCTGACTGAGAAGAATACACTCATCTGCTCTAACAGTACAATCCAGACTACAGCTCTGCTGCTGCTCTCCTGTACCGCGTGTTACATACAAAAGATCATCACAGAAATGTGCTTGTAATATCAGTGAATAAAGCAAGTCACAGAGGAAAGACAAACAACTTCAGGGTCAACACAGTCCTTTGATTTCTATTTCTCACCACTTGGAAGTAACAGATGACAAGTTATATACTTGTTGCTTTGTAACTATCCCTTCTTAGTCAATGACATTAAAAGTTTTTTAACACAATGTTTCAAACTTCATATATGAAATGTGCATGCAAACAATTGCTACTAGAAGAAGCAGATTGACAGTTTACGTAGCTACAAGTGTATCACATTTGTATTACATTAGAAACACATACTGTACAGTTCAATATAAACCATTTTATATTTATTAGGTTGGAACAAGTATGGATGTTTACAGTTTCTATTACATTGTATTTGTCTAACCCTTTAGCAGGTATTATTTGATAAATTAATTTTATAATGAGAATTACAGTGATATGATTTATAGGTTGTTTTGTAGCTTGCCAGAATAGCTGTTGGAATTATTTTATTTCTTCATTACACATAATTAGCAACCTTGCAATTTTCTACCTTGTAATTTTCAATGAAAAGCTTAACAATTATCCCTAATAGGCTCTAGGTTTATAAGAAGACAGATACACATTCGGCTAGAACAGAACAGTACATTTTGTTTCAGAAGAACAGGAATGCCCAGAGGCAAATTTCAAGTCTATGGCCTTTTAACTTGCTTTTATTTATTTATTATTATTTCAGAAATGTATAGACTGCTTGATCGTAAAGAAACAAAAACTGAAAGCGATTTACAAATAGATAAAACAATAAAATAAACAGTACTTTAAAGCATACAAATGTTAAAATACTAAAACAAATTAAAATTACCTAAACTTTCTAAGCATCTGAGTAGGCTTGTATGAACAAGAATATGCCTCCAGCCATTAGTCCTAGAGAGTTTAATGCAAATTTATTTATTAAAATTATATCCTACTTTGGGCTCCTCTTGGAAGATGGGCAGGACAAATTTTAATAAATAAATAAATGCAATAATCAAACATTACCTAGCTCCCATGCAAAGCACCTGAAAATAGTAGTGAAACTGACAAGCTTCATCATCACCTCTAGAGCAAGTCTGGAGAAGCACCTTCACCACAGAGTTAAGCTAGGTTTAACTCTAACCCATTAGCACTTTTACAGTTGATCTTTGATGTCTCACACATTCATTCATGTTTTTGCAAGATATTGCAAATAACTACATTATATTGCATCATCCTCCAAGGAACTCAAAGAAGCATACATGGTTCTCTATGCCCCCATTTTACCTCACAACAACTTTGTGAGGTAGGCAAGGGCTCATTGGAGGCTGGTTTATTACAATGAATTAGGCACTGCCCACCACCCTCAGGTCTGCCCTCAGGTAGCCCCATCTCCCTGTCAGCTTTCTCCTCCTTAAGACTTTGTTGCCCTTGTAGAATTCAGCAGGGAGGAAGATGAGGGGGAAATGAGGACAAAATGAGAATTATTTGGCTCTCCTGTCGTAGGTTTTGGCTCCACTAATGGTTGGTCTCCCTGCATTCCATCATGGGCCTCCCTAGTCCTACACGAACACTCTTAGGGTCAGATTCATGTACCTAGCACAAGCCAGCACAAAGACTCTGGCTAGTGCAAAGGCTTTTTCCCATTTCCTCCCCCCGCCATGCCTCCTGAATATCTGCTCTGGAGGGTTGGGAGAATCCCCAGAACAGCACACACAGAGGCAAGAGCGAAGAGGAAAGCCCTGATGGAACAATCTCCTAGTGCCACATTGAATTCTACCCTTAATCATCATTCAGGCTTCCTGTGTATGCAACGGTATTTAATGAATAGCAAATACAATAGGGTTTTTTTGTGTGTTTTTTTACATCCAACTACCAATGATTTTTACAACAGAAATTTAATTAAAATAAATAGAAGGGATGGGGTCTGCAATATCTATCCAGGTTGAAAAATGAATATGCCGCATTATCACAGCATCCTTAACAAACACAAATCCTTTTATGGTATCCTTTTAAAACAGATAAATTTCTGTGGAGAAGTAGTTGTCATTGAGAGAAGAATTAAGGAGAAAACCAAGGTGATAAGCACAACAAAGGCCCTAACCTTGAATGGGAGGCCAAAGGCCTTTCAAATAATTTATATAGAGTTATGCCATTGCCTCCCTATAGCATAATTTATTAAGCACCAATACATGCAACTACTGCGTAAAATATTATAAAAAATATTTCTGTACAACAAGAATGTGGTTTCTTTCTTTTTAAACTGCAGGAGAAGCTCTGCAATGAGTGTGAAGGGGAGTGACTGCTTTAGTCTCTTGGCACCAAATTTAGAAATGCCGAATTATGGAATGCAATGCCTTGACAATTAATACTGTAATGAGGAACACAATTGCTCCTCATTTAGTCATTATTTAATCTACCCATTACTTACACAATGCAATTTTTAAAATAGTTTGAGCCACTTGTATGTAAAAACTCATGCTGGGTAAAGCATAAAACAGAAATATCCCAAGAATCCTCCACTTTCAACACAAGATGGGATACTGCTAACATCTAACACTTACTGTGATTACCATGATTAGTTCATACATATGCTTTTTTAAAAAGTTTAAACATACTTGGAGAGTGAGTGCTTCTGTGCATCCTTTTTACAGATGAAAGGGATTGCATAGCATCAGGGCTCAAGATTAGTCATACTCAGAACAGACCAACTGATATCAATGGACTTATTTGGTCTACTCCAAGTATGACTGTTATAATCCAGTCTTAAATAGCTAATAATTCACTAGTTAACTCACTAGTTAATGACACTTCCAGTCAAAGTTACCTGAACTCTCCACTACCCTTGTTTGTGAAATATTCTCCCATGATTAAAAATGGCACTGTGTCCCCATTTAAGGGTTCAGTATCCAAGTTCCTGGGTAAGAAGAAATAAGGCCAAACTGTTATTCGCACCACAGCATTTCCTGAAAAAGTTTCATACTGGGCTCATTAAGACCAGCTCTGCATGGGTAATTAACTGGAAAAAGTCTGTTTAGTACATATCCTTATTATCTCAATAGCTGCAATGATGAACAGGCAGAAGCATCATAGCCAGACACTGGAGAGATCTGCTAGGAGTGAGCATGGACCACTGGTACCAAATCATATGGGAAACAGTCTTACTATAAAAGCTAACCATCAGACTAAAACTGACACAGGGACAAATAGAAGAGGACGCCTTCACCCCGGTATGGCTCCCTTTCATTACATACACAACCCAAACAAGACAACAACAACAAAAACTGACAGCATACGAATCAATATGGCTAACTTGACACCCAATAGCCCCCCATGCAAACAAATCTCACTGCAAATAAATATTCCCACTCTTTCCCCCCCCCCAACTTTATTCTGCATGCAACACTAATACCTCATTTTAAAAAGTTGCAATGGTGAGTGTGAGGACAAAAGAAACCCTAGTTAAAATATGGACAGAGAAAATCAGTAATTGTAATTATCTCAAAGTTTGCTTAGAAAATTAATTGGTTCAGTTTCAGAACTTTCCTGCAGCCTGTTCAGGCTTCAGTCCTAGCCACACTTATCTGGGGGTGGATGTACACACAGGGGGAAAATGCTATAAATAAGTCAGAAATTAGATAGTTCTAACAACAACAACAAAAACTCTATGGGAAAACGCATATAAAAGTTTCCTGCTCTCTGGCACCATCTGGTGTTGCATGTTTATAGCGCATTCAAATCATTGTGGGGTTTTTTTAAACTAATGTAGCTGAGTCCTGGGAATAGGTCCTACGGTATTGTACTTTGTGCCACTTAGTTTTGAATAGATACAGAATTGCACTGACCATGAGTTAGTATACTTGCATTAAGCATCAATCCAATATGGTGTGTATAAATGTTCACATTGTTTTTCTGATGGGAACAACTGAGTGCAGCATTTTCTAAGATGGATAAAAGAACCCTGAATAACAGAACAAAGGCTTGCTTAGAGCAATATATTTGAAAGTGTCATTGACTGCTGTGAAGTACAGAGGCATTAATAGGTAGGAAATGCTTTATTTTAATAGAATAAGCATATCTCACCCAAATGACTCCACTAATGTAATGTGTAGTTTGGCTCTGAAATAGAGGAAGGTCAGCTTGAAAGTCTAAAGTGAAGTGGTGATACTGAGTCAAACCATATACAGTATGCATCTCTACACAAAAGTGAGTCCCATGGTACTCCATGGTATGTAGGTCTTAAACAGAAATAAATCTTATCTCTGAGAGGAAGAGGACATAAAAGCTATTGACACTCTGATGGCTAGTTACAGGAACAGCAAAATGCACAGCTCAGGGAACTAATTAGTAGTTAAATTGGCATTCATGTTTCCTGTCCATGGCTCTGTAAGAAAATCGTTAGAAAAATAAAATGCTGAGTTTGGAGCAAACACACAGAAATTTTATGTAATTATTTTAGAAACAATTGTGAGGTTCTTTGAGAAAGGCATATTGAGTTTGAACCAGTAAACTAGTTTTAGACTTTGACTTGCTTATATGGCAATTTCTATAAATTGTGATAAGTAATATCTGTAACCTTTGAATAACCATTTAAGGTTTGATCATAGTGCAAAGATCTTTCTGTCATAGGAATAGGGAAGCTTCTCAGCAAAAGTGTTTTTCATAGTTTTATTGGATTGTAGGCTAAATTCTAACTGGAACATTCTACTGAATTTTATTTTTTAGTATATCTTTTGTAGCATATTTCCCTGGTTAAATTAAATAATTGAAAGTTCTAGTTGTGCACTCAGAAATTCCTGAGAATTCCAGGATTTGTACATTTTAAACTTATGGGAGTGGGGTCAGAATAAGAAATGCAGCAAAGGGGTATGTTCTTTTTAGATTGCAGTGACAACTTCCTTTTAATGCAAAATAGCATCTTAAGGAGATTTTTGCTAAAGAATCTTGGTTCCAATCCTAATGCCTCTTTCATTGTGGCACTAGAGTCATACCTCTGGTTACATTCACTGCGGGTTGCGTACATCATGTGTTACAAACACGCTGAACCCGGAAGTGCCGGAACGGGTTACTTCCGGGTTCGGCAATTCACGCATGCACAGACGTGCCAAATGACATCATGTGCATGCGCAGAAGCACTGAATCACACAGCAAGCATGCACAGATTCAGCGCTTCAGGTTGTGTACTGCTCTGGTTGCATCTGGGGCTCCGGAATAGATCCCATTCGCATCCAGAGGTACCACTGTATTTAAATAAATTAAATTAAACTAATGCCAACATGCAGTTCTCAGTTTTAACCTTGTGGGCAGAATGTGTCTGAGATTTAATGTAGCTTCACTAATGTACCCCCTGATTAAATGAAATGCAGCCACAGTCCTAATTACGGAGCTTTTGTGGACTAGATTCAACTTCATCAGATGTATAAATTACCAAAAGCTTATTCTACCACATGCAAGGCTAATCTGTGGTCCATATCCTGCAAGCCAGAAATGTGGTTTATGTGGTTTGCCAGTCCTGCAGCTTTCTCTCTTAATTTTCACACTGCTGTATTAAGTTAGGAAAGGGGGTGATACAATCCCTCTACCCACTCAAAACACCACCTTTTACATTCCAGAAGGACTCATAGTCAATGTGACCTTCAAGCTGAAAAATGTTAGCCCTCCCTGCTCTACAATTAACTGTTATGGTTGACATCAACTAAGGACATACTCAAAGGACCTACTGAAATCAATGGACATTATTACTTTGATTTCTTTCTCATTCTTGATCATAAGGTTCCAGGGTAGGTGAAATCAATTTTAAAATATAATTAAAATCAGTGATGTTTAAAATTTGTTTTAAACTAATTGAAGTTAATAGACTTAATAAATTTCAGTGGGTCTAATTCCGTGTATGCTTTAGCTAGATCTACAATTCACTATCTTTAAATGTATCATAAGCCTACTGTTTTGCAGCAACAAACTAACAGTTTGTATATATTCTGTTATTGACTCTGCACACTCAAGAAACCGTAATACCTATGGGCACTTCAGAAGCCCATTGATTCCCAACAGCTGCAGATACTCAACTATACCATATGTTCTGGTAGCAAGTTTTTTTATACTCTGCTCTTTACAGAGAAAAGGCAAGGTAAAGCAGAGGAGAAAAATCAAGGAAATGTAAAAACCTTTCAGGTCAAGCAGTCAGTATTTTGTTTCCAGAAAGAAGACTCAGGACCTCAGTACAGAATGAAGAAGATGTGCACACTAGAAGCCTCAAGTGAATACTTTAGCTGTCCTGACAAAAGTCCATCCCACATTTGCTTTGCAATGGAAGAAGCTACTAGTTATCTGAGTGACATTAGATGAGGAAAGGTATATTGACAAGCCACTAGCAGGTCTAGATCTTCTACCAAGTTACTAATCTCTTCTGTTCTTGTTTCACAAAGTCTATAGTCACTCCATCAGTGCTATGGCAGGATCAGTATATCCTGATAATAGCTCAGCTGAAATATGTGCTGCTATCATAATGACAGGAGCACCACAAGTCCAGTAATAAAATGTTTGGTTTAATGCAAACATCTAGTGTCTTGCCTAGCAATTTAACATAGTGATGTAAATTTTATCTTCTATAAGCAATAATTTTAATATTTTCAAGCTACACATCAGATAGCAATATATTTTTCTTACATCCTCCACTAGAAAGCTTTAAATTTATGAAGGTTCTAAAATATGATCCGAGATCCAGAAAGGCCTGTGCATGCACAGAAACCAGCCAAGTCTCCCTACATACAGCAGCCTTTCATGCATCATTGAGAGCTAGTCTACAGGAGTCCAACCTTTGAGTGGTGCAAGTGCCACCATTGCCCATTCCCATGTGCATGCATGCAGTGCTCCGGAACCCAGAGTGGCTCAATAGCCATATTATTATTTTTTCAAAACAAACATGGGAGGGCACATAAGACTCTAATAATTAGACTTTTCTGAATACTTAGCTATTTTTGACAATTCTGAAAACTTTTAGAACTTTCATAAGAATGAAACACACCTCCAGCCCAAGTTAGAGCAATTATCCAAAGATTACTGCTTATTAATTCACTTATCCTCTTCAGTGAGCAAAAATAATGGGGATTAGGTTGTCTTCACCTTTTGTGAAGTTCATGCTCAGTTTCAACCAGATGCTTGCAGTCATGATAATTAATTATAACAGGAAGACATGCTAATTGGATTAAGAGATACATGTATCCATTTTCTTTTCAGCTGGAAGTAGTTGTTTCTCTCAGAGATCGTTAGAATAGACAAATTAATTACCAGGGATTGAAACAAAGTGTGTTCCTTCTATTCTACCTTGGCAGCTTATCCAACTATCAAAGCATTCATCAAAGCTGTAGGAAAAATATATGGGGTTATATCCAAAATGGAAGCTAGTGTGGAAAGCATTTTTGCTTGCACAAGATGGGTTATATATGCTTTTTATTCACCCTTCTAGCTACTTATGTCTCTAGCTACTTATGTTGCACCCAATGTCTGGGTAATTTATGGGATGTGGTTCAGAGGGCTGCAGTAAGCAAGAGAAGATTAGTAAAATTTGGTGTCCTATTTTGTTTAAACAGAACTGCTTTACAAAACCCACTACTAGATGCCATTCATAAGAGCTAAACTTTAAACAGAAGATACCGTATTTCAAACTTTTATTCAGTTTAAGGCAGAGTTGAGATGAAAGAAGCGTGGGTTGAAATCCTATACATATTTACTAAAGTAAACCTCTGCTTCAGATTGGGTTCCAAATTTCCCTCTAGATGTAGTTGTTACATAGTTAATTCAAAGGTTAAGCCAGATGAACAGAAACTTTGTCTACTAGAATAATTTCCCTTCTACATACCAGGAGCTCCCTGAAAGTCTTGGTGCTCAGCAGGAAACAGTCTACAGTTGCTAAAATTTGTTTTGATACAACAGAGAAGCACCTCCCAAGGCCACTATTAATTTAAACAAGATTTGTTCTAGCTGACTATTCTTTTTCAGTTATTATCCAAAAGAAACACACTGTTGATTACAATAGGGGGCAAATTTGAAAGACTGCATGTGTTCAGACGGATTTTATATTGCCAAGATTTCTTGAAGATTGACACTAGTTCAAAACAGCTGTTCAAATAGTTGCAAGTTTTGGATAAGTTAGCAGTTTACATGGACATTTCTGATTCACATTTATTTAAGTTAAATGACACTAAATCTGTTAAAAGTGTTTTGCACATAAGTAGCATTATCACAATAAATCAGAAAAGTTCATTTATATTTTAAGTTGGACCACAGAAACCAATTTCTGCTACAAACTTAGTGGCTAGTCTTGTAAAATTTGCTTTTCAGTCTCAGCTCGCACATCTGTGAAACAGATTAGGAGAAACCTGCATTCAGAGTTACTGCAAAGGTGAGAAAATAATTATTTTAAACAGTCCAATAGAAAAGTCTGAATAAGAGGAGACTGAGAAGAAACATGATAGCCATCTTCAAATATCTAAAGGGATGGAACATGGAGCAAGCTTGTTTTCTCCTGCTCTGGAGGGTAGGATCTGAATCAATGGATTCAAGTTACAAGAAAGAAGATTCCAACAAAACATCCAGACAACCTTTCTGACAGTAAGACCTCTTGGACAGTGGAAAAGACTCCCTCAGGAGACAGTAGACTCTCATTATATGGGGTATTTTAAGCAGAGGTTGGATGGCCATCTGTCATGTATGCTTTGCAGGTAATTGGACTAGATGGCCCACAGGATCCCTTCCAACTTTATATTTCTATGATTCTATGAGTATTGTTGTTCTGCTGGTTACAAATCCTTAGCCAAACCTTTAAACCCAATTCTGTTTAATTTTCTTTCTTTCAGGAAACAGAATCTACAAACTCTTGCACAAGCTAGACAGAAAAAGAGGGTGAAGGAGATACAGACATAAAAAAGTGTAAAGATATGCATGCTGGCACATGGGGTCTGAACTGGCAGTGACTGACCAGGAACAAGACCTCGGGTTTGTAGTAGATAGCTTGATGGAAATGAATAACTACCATGCAGTAGCTGTGAAAATTATTAGGAAAGGAATTGAAAATAAAACTCCTAATATCATAACACCATTGTACAAATTTGCTGTACAACTGCATTTGTAATATTGTGTAATAAAGAAGGATATTGTAGAATTGGAAAAGGTTCAGAAAAGTGTGACCAACATGACCCTTAAAAGGGAATAAAGCAACACCCATGTGAGGAAAAGTTGCAATCTTTGGAACTTTTTAGTTTAGAGAAAAAGCAAGTAATAGAAGTTTGTAAAAGTATGCATGGCATGGAGAGAGCGAAAAAATTTCTCCCTCTCATAGCACTAGAACTCATGGGGATCAACGAAGCTGATGTTGGAAAATTCAGGACAACTGGTAAAAGAAAGTTCTTCTTCATACAGTGCTTAGTTAAAACAATGGAACTCTGCTCCCACAGGAGGCAGTGATGGCCACCCACTTGGATGGCTTTAAAAGAGGAAATATTCATGGAGAATATGGCTCTCAATGGCTACTAACAGTGATGACAATGCTCTGCTTCCATGATCAGAGGTAGCAATGCTTCTGAACACCAGTTGCTTGCAGGTTTCCCACAGGCGTCTGGATGGCCACTATGAGAACAGGATGCTGGACTAGGTGGGCCACTGGCTTGATTCAGCAGGGCCCTTCTTATGATTTTTTTTAAAGGACATCACGCATAGTCCCAGAACAATGAGAAGCAGGGCAGAAACTTCCCCCAAATAAAGTGGGCAGATTCTGCACATACACAGCAGTAACTGCAAAACCTTAAGGGTCTGGTGACTTCTGTTTCAGTGTGACTGAAGTGTGCATGCACACGAAAGCTCATACCAATGACAAACTTAGTTGGTCTCTAAGGTGCCACTGGAACTTCTGGAAGGAAGTTTTTTTTATTTTGCAAAACCTTAGCGCCTGCTCCTCCTTCACCCAGCCCGCCCACCAATTCGGAGGTTTTGTCCTGTGCACCAAAAACGAATGGGTGATTTTCAATCTAAACACAAGCCACCTTCGCCCATAAGTGCTCCTGCCCAGTCTCTCCCTCTCCCTATCACCTCCCTATCTCTCTGAGCGCAAAAGCAGGAGCCCCGATTCAGAGGCGGTTGTGTGTGTGTGTGGGGGGGTTCATCCATTCCCGCACCTCCCGCCTTCCCCTCCCCCCCGCACTCGCTCACCTGTCTTGAACGTCAACTTCGGGTCGTTGGGGTCTCCGAACTCCTTGAGCATGGCTTTGAAGAGGACCCCGCACGAGTTCTGGATGCCGAACACGGCACCGTTGCACCACATGGAGGCCAGCATGACCACCCACCCCCAGCCGCCCTCGGGGGGCTCGAACGGCGCCTCGCCTCCCTTCGGCGGCGGCGTGGGCGGCATCTGCAGCTTCTTCTCCGGGGGGCTCCCGGCCGCCGCGAACGCCGTCACCGGGGGCGGCTCCCCGGCGGCTGCCTCCAGCGAGGAGAGCAGCGCCTGCTGCGAGCACCACTCGCCACCGTTCTCCTGCTTCGGCTCTTCGCCTAGCGCCTCGCCCTCCTCGAAGGGGGCCACGGGGGCGGCCGGGACGGCGTCTCCCGCTCCCACCTCCTCGCTGACGGGAGACATCGCAGCAGCCCGCCGGCGGGAGCTACGCGGAGGAAAGGAAAGGCGGCTGAGGCGGCCTCACGCGGCTGCTCGCTCCCTCGCTCTGCCCCTCTCTCTCGCTCCTTCGCTCTGCCTCACAGGAGCCCAACCGCCGCCGTCTCTCGCTCCCTTCCTTAGCTCCGCCGAGGCAACGCGATCATCTCTCTCGAAACAGGAACGGGAATGAGCGGGTGCGGGGGGGGGGGTGTATCAAACTTCTCGACGGAAAAATAAACTCAGCGCTTTGAAAACGTATATATAGAGTATATACAAATAGATCTATATAATTCCCCAGTATAAAATTCTCCCTCACAAACCGGCCCCTGAGGGTGGTAAATTCGCTCAAGGCGCCTTCAGGTTATTTTAAAGGGGTAACTCCCCACCCCTCACCCACCCCGCGCGCGCCCCACTAAGGGGCGTGGCTGTCAAAGGGACGTGCTCCCTCACCGCCACCTTCCCCGTCCCCCGTCCCCCTAATCCTCAGGTTCTCACTGGCTACTTGGCGGTGAAGCCCCGCCCTCTCCGTGGGCCGCAGCGGATGGCTGGGAGGGTGGAGCAGGAGAGAAAAGTACAGCGTGCCAGTGGATGAGGAAACTGACTCCAGCCTTACAGCGACGTTCGGGAGAGAACATGCCTGTTGGCGCGCTTGCGCGCGTGCCGAGCCATAAGTCAACAGTTAACGACCACCCATGGAAGGCGGTTGGTGGAAGGCGGCGGCAGCAGCGAAGGGAGCTGCTTCCCTCCCTCCGAAGGCACAATTTGGCGCGTGGGGAGGGGGGCGGGCAAAGTGAGAAGGCAACGTCCCCATCAGCTTTGCGACAGAGTTCATAGAGAGAGATATATATGAAAACACATACACTTCTATACTGTATATAAAACGTAAAATATATAAAGAGCGGCCCCAGAGGCTGGTACCGTAACACACAAAGCAAGGTGTGTGCCTGTGACGTCAGTCGCCTCCCCAAAGTCAGCGACATACTTTGCTGGCAGGGCGACAGGGAAACAAAGGTTCTGCCAAGGTACAGGACAAAGGGGCAAACCTTTTTCCCAGAGTTCAATTGCTTACATATGGGAACACAGATCCAATAAGAAAAAGAGGAAAATATGTTTGTACTGGGTATTGATTACTTACTGAAGCCACATAGCACATGATTGGGGGAAACCAAATGGAGATAGGGCTCTTGAGGAACAACCTTTAAAAGTAAAATCCAGAGGGGGAACAGCAGGGTTTATACTTTAGTGTACCACAAACACCTTATAATAGATTTACTGTAGTAGTATAAGCTTTTGTGGACTACAGTACTCCCTTTTGTAGACACATACACACACACACACAAAATCACTTTCTCCATTTCTGATGTTACGTTTGTGACACAGGAGGAATTTGGTCTGTTTTTCACAGGAAACAGACGCAATTTGCTGTTGCCAGTTTAATGTTCCTGTAGATCACAGCGCAACTCCCGGCCAGTCACTTTTCCATATTTTTGCAGTGCTTCAGTGTGCAAAAAATACAGATTTTTTTCTCCTGGAAAATGCATTGAGAAGCATTGAAAATGTATTTTATGTAAAAAGGGCATATGAAATTCATACAAATGCAAATACAGGCTTAAAAAAAATCAACGCAAAATGAGAGATAACATACCTGTGATTGAGTGCTAGGAAAACCGAAACTGAATCAGGCTTATGTAGCACAAATGGTACAAGTAATGCACAATAAAGAAGAAGCAGTAGGCATGGGGGAAATCCCAATATTTGCAGAAGTACCAAAAATTGGTTGGTGCGGGGAAATGCCCAGTATAGGCTGGTTGTGTTTAGTAGGTAACAAATGCTGGTTGACTGTTGAGGACAGGACTAGAAACCTGAATAAGAGCACTCCACACTACAACATTTTGTTGCAGCCCCCACTTGTGCCAAAATAAATCTGTTAAGGTTTTACATTGCCATAAAACTAATTTGTCAATTTTTTAAAAGAGATATTACATAACTAAAACAGTCCCACAAGGACAATGTAGGCAAGATATCACCATGTACAAACACAGCCAAAGGCACAATACGAAGTCAGGTGTTTATTGATATATCAATATCCCGGGTTTTGCTATTTTTGTCTCGCCATATTAATACCAATTATATAGAAATGTAGGTTCAAGAGGGATCATTTACAGTATACCATAAAAGATATACCACACCCATTAAAAGCAATAAAAGGGCTGTTGTTTGTTTTGTAAGCAGATTTACTGGGGATAAATCTATATATATATAAATGTAAACTGGCCATGTGGGTGTGTCTCCATTTTTCTCCGAAACCGCTTGACCGATTGCATTCAAACTTGGACACAATGTCCCAAGTGAATATGCGAGTGACCATATACAGTTCGCATAGACAGATGTCACACCTGGGCCAGGTAAAAAACCCAAAACCCCGTGTTCTGGAACTCACAACTCAGACAAAAGTGCATGCTGGGAAATAGAAGCCAGAAGCTGCGCCTCCAAGGCCGAGGCAAGATCGTGACATCACCAGCCAACATTCTATAACCTCCACAAAGGCCATTCCTCCTCTAAGCCCAACGCCGGCATCCTGCCCCTAGCCCCCCGTGTCCAACCGTCCAGACAGAGTACACCGCGCCGATAACCACCCCATAATCCACCGTTGCCTCCCCCCCCATGCCAAATACCTGACATACAGGCCAGGATACACCAACACCGCACTGGGGGAGTCACAGGGATGTGCCGGGGGGGGAGGGGGGTACAGGGAAGAGGTGGGGCCAGTCATAGGGATGTGCCGGGGGTGGGGGAAGGAGGAGGCAGAATAGGTCATGAGTCAGGACGGGGGGGGGGGAGACACAGCAATGTGTGGCCGGTCCAGTTAGTCACTTTTAAAAATAGGGTTTGATTTAGATATGTATGTGCATAGGGGTGTCATGTTAAATGTGTAATACTAGGTATCCTGGTGGCTAACATCTGCTACCGTATTTAGTTACACAAGTCTGGTCTGGGAGAAAATGAGTTCTTTTAAAATACTGTACTGAGAGAGACTTTTGTAAAATTACACTTCTGATTGACTTATTGGGCAGAAAATATTGGTCACTTGTTGGATTAGGAAACTAGTCTGATGAGGGGGGAGAATTATATGCTGCTCTGATATGATTGACTGAAGGATATGTTGGCTGGAATATAAGGAGGCCCAGGCCCATAGTGGAAGCTGTCCGTCCCCCCGCACAGCAACAAAAATTGTTACAAACAAATAATTTAACCAACAGGAAAGCCTTTGTTTTCCATTCTTCAAGGTCCTCGTGTCTTGCTTTTCTGTCTCTCTGTGGCCAACCAAACCCCAAGCCACAAAAAATAAGCGGGGGGGGGGGCATGCTAAGCCAATCAGAACTATGCATTCTAAATTTATCAGTTTGGTCTTTCTAGTCTGCATATTCCCTCCTTTGCTAGCTTGCAGCAGCCTGTGTAAGTTTTCTTTGTGGAAGAGGACCAAGCAGAAAATATTTTCTTCTTTGCTAAGGTGGGTTGTGAGGGGGGAAAGGGCTCTTAAGAAACTATTTTTCCCATGGTGAGGAGAGAAGTGAGCATTATGGAGACTGAAATGCGTGGGAAATCCTTTGTGGCTAGGATGGGTAGTAATCCTAAACACTCTGGGTTGTATTATACTAAGTCCTACCCATTGAAAGTAATAAACCTAAGTTAGACATGTCTATTAACTTCAATGGGTTTACTCTTGAGTAGGTCTAGCATTGAGTACTACCCACTTATGTCAAAATATATGTATATGTGTGTGAATAATGATAATGAGATGGAGGGTGAAGAAGAGATAAGTGGCTACTCTCAAATGGGAACAGAAAGTGAAGGCAAAGTGGCTTTTGAATCTCTTCTGAGCTCTATGAAGGAAATTAAGGCTATACCCACATACCTGGGAGTAAGTCCCAATTAACTTAATGGAACTTACTTCGTCTTTTTATTCCTTTTTAGAAAGCATTTTTTTAAAAAAAAACTATCCATATAACCCAAACAACAAAATAGAACTTAATGAAACAAACACATAAAAATTAAACCAAACCATACCAAGGTGGGCATGGAATGTTCACAAGAAGAAATACTAAGTCTGGTTCTCCGTATATTTGCAGTGTGATACAGACAGGTAAACAGAGAATACCATCAGAAGAAATAAGAGAACAAGAGGTGTGGTGCACACAACTTGCAATATTTACAGAAACATAAACCTGTGATTGAAACCATCAGAGGCACAAGGAATACCAAGAATAAAAGGCTCTATATTACATAAAGAAAAAGGAAAAATCAACCAGTTAGGTATTGCTTGTCCCAAATCTAATGGGACTTACTTCTAAGTAGACATCGGATTGCACTGTTTACAGAGCAAGACAAATCAGTTCCAAGTTCTCCGTGATTGTTATGGGGGGGGGGGTTTGTTGGCCACTGGTTGGCAGACTTTTAAAAGTCATTAGTGGAAGTAGGACTTGAGACCCAAAGCCTTTCCTGTTGCTAGCCTCCACAACTTCAGCTTACTCAGGCAGACTGCCTCTGAAACTTTGAGTTCCCTATAGCAGGCACGTCCAACAGGTAGATCATGATCTACCAGTAGATCACTGGACACCTTTGGTAGATTACTGGTAGATCACTGGCTCCCCCCCCCAAAGAAGCTCAACACCTTTGGCTCCCCTAAAAAAAGCTAAACATTTTTGCCCTGCACCCCCCAAAAAGGGGGCTTTCCTCCTCCCTAAGAAAAACTCAACAACTTTAACATGAACCCTCAAAAAGAGGGTAGATCACTGCCAGTTTTTAAACTCTGCGAGTAGATCACAGTCCCTTCGGAGTTGGCCACCCCTGCCCTATAGCAATTTTTCCTCCATCCATGTTCAGAGGAAGTCTGTGTCTGAATTTGCTGAAAGAGACAACAGAATAGCATTATTGACTTCAAACCCAAGTGCATACAATGGTGTTCAATTAATTGTGTATGTCACAATTTTTGTATTTTTTTGGGGGGGGAAGGTGCCGGTACTCACTATTAAGTTGTTATAGTAAGTGCCACAGTAAGTGTGTGTGAATATATGAATAGAGAAGAGAATGAATGGAGGGAGGGAAGACAGAGAGAAAAAGAGGCTTCCCTGCCTAGTTTTGGTATTGGACACACTGCCAGATGGGGCCAATGCCAAATGTGGGCAAGAAAGCCCATTTACTTTCTCTTTCTCTCTCCTCCTTTCATTCACTTTTGTATTCATATATTTATTTTACACACAGGTTTCTGGGAGAATGTGACCCTCAACCCTAAGAAAGTTGTCCACCACTGGCATAAGGTATGGAGATAGGACTAAGGAAAGTAGACTATATAAAGCAATTCTGGGTGTTTAGAGAAGAGAGAGTAAAAGGCAAACAATATGAGCAAATCCATAGCCGCAACTCCTTATTTGCAGAAATAACAAGGCTACAGAGACACAGAGTGGGGGACATTCCTCCTAAACTCACCCCTTCTACTCTAGCTCCTTTCCAGTTATAGAGCCTGGATGTGGGGTGGGCTGATTGCTTGCTTGTTTGTACCCTGCCTTTTCCCCTGACAGGACTCAAGGCAGCTTACAGATAAAAACAAGGACTGCTAAAAAAACATGGGGGAAAACAACGTACAAAATACAATTAAAACTAAAATGCATGGAGGTGGTGGGTTTGTAGGGAACAATCAACAGGCAAAATTAAGTGTGTCTCAACCTCCTACATTAGCATTATAAAATGTGTTTCAGGTTGAAAAGACCTTGGTTTCCCCCCCTCCCCTCCCCTCCCAAGATTTATTTGGTCAGGGGCATAAAGGAGAATGAACAGCCTCATAGGCAGTGGAACAAATACATTTGGAGTAGAGAGTCCTAGCTGATTAAGTGTGGACAAAGTGCTTTGCAAGCAGGGGTGGCCAACTTAAACTATGGGGGGGGGGCAAGTAAGCCAGGCTGCACAAAATTGACCACAAGATGCGGTGCATGTACACTATTTGGATGGCAATGCCCATCAACTTTGGTGGGGGGCAGCCCCCTCAAATACTTTATTGTAGGGGGGCCAAGGAAGCTGGGAATTGGCTTCTATGTTCGCAAGGGATATGGAGTTGCTTATTTTTCTATGGAAGATTATTGACCTTTCAGAGCAGGCTTTCTGGAGGAGGCAGGAAGCTGTGGTAGAAAGCAGGAAGTAAAAAGCCCTCTCTGTGTACATGTGATTTATCATGTGTGGCTCTTAGCATCTAATACTTTTTTGAGCACTATAATCTCTTTCTCTTCTTTCTCTTCCATGCACAAACAATTAATTCCAACAAATAATTCATTTCAAGTTGATCTATGTACAATAAGAATAAAAACAAGAACTGTAGCTAGAACTATAAACCATGTGACAATAAAAGCAAAGAAAGGATTTTAGTAAAACCACTGCAGTTTCAGGCGAGTGAACCAATAAATTAGCAATTTTCTCTGAAAAACTAGGAGAGACTTAGAGCTCTGTTAATATTTTTCTTCATTTCTCAATCCTATTGGCTTTCTGAACAAAATATATCTTTCTTACCAAACTGCTAAACCATTTTTGCCCAAATTCTTTGAGAAAAACATTACCATACTAAAGACAGAATGGTTTTCACACAGAAGCCCCTTTACATATTTTATTATTTCATATTTTCTACTTCAAATGGAGTACTAAATTACAGATTTGCCTCATTGTCTCTTAATCCCTTTAATATTTTAAACAGTCTTGACATATGAAAGTCAGTGGTCATGAAAGGCCCTAACTTAAAATAAAAAAACATAGATTGCTGCAGGAGCTACACATTGTTCTGATTCGAAGAGCATTTCTATTATTTTATAAAGATTTCTTGACATATTTGGCTGCTTGGCATCTAATTTTAGCTGCATTAGAACAAGTCATTTGCCACCTCAATTTTTCTCTATTTTATCCTGAATATAAAAACAAAAAGCAATCAGTATTTGCAATTTTTTTACACCAATTATTCTAGTAATTAATATTTCCAGCAGGATGTGTACCAAGTGCCAGTAGTCCTGAGCCATGGAAAGGTATCAAATGAGCTTATTTTCATCTATGACTGCTGGTTCAGATTCTCTAAAAGCTGGAATATAAAACGATTTCTGAGCAGGTAGATAATACAAGCAGATTTATTGGTTGTGCAACCTCATCACCATATGTCGCCCACTTAAATATAGTACATCTCATATTCCTGCACAGAATACAGTAGTAACACCCAAAATGAAATGTAAGTATTACATTGTGTTAATTCTCTTTTAAAATAATGTTTTCCAGCTTAACACGCTTTTTGATGAACAAATCTCATTTATCCTAGCATATGCTATGTTATGACCACATTTTGAAAGGTGCCGGCGAGAGGAAGAATAATTATTTGCCCCCTAGAAACCAAGCAGATTCTCCTCATTCTAGTTTGTTTTTGCAAACTATTTTCACCCCACTCTTCAGTCAGAAAATAACAGATTACAAAGGAATAAAAATAGCACAGCCCCTGCCCACAGACTCACAATCTGAAAAGACATGACACAAAAGGGATGTGGGGTGGGAGGGAAGGAAAACAAGCAAACCAAATTCTAATTCAGGCACCAAATTCCTAGTGTTAAAAGGTTCTTACAATGATGAGCTTGGATGGAAACAGGCTGCTCACAGTTTGTTTGTTTTGAAATGCCCTGCGAAGAATTTACAGTGACCCAGCCTTTGAGGAAGTGACTGTAATGCAGTTAGAACATTAAGAAGGACCCATCTTAGCCCAGCATCCTGTTCTCACAGTGGCCATGAAGATGCCTATGTAGTAAAAAAAAATTTACTCGGTTGTGAAGTGGTACTTCCCTTTGTCTATGCAAAAGCCTTCAACTTTCAGTTTTATTGCATGGACTCCTAGTATTTGAAAGAGGGAGAAAAACTTTTCTTCACACTGGGTATCAGGGTGGGGCCTTCTGGACTCTTAACCAGAATCTGACAGCTTCATATCACTCCTACCCCAGCAGATGGGCTCATGGGACCTAGCTGATATTACACTCCCAGTGGATAATTGCCTCTAGGAGTTGATTATAGCAGGGGACCGTTAGTGGTCATTTCCAATTGTTTCTTTGCAAGTGTGCCTTGCCTTTGGTTCCTTTTAAATTTGACATCAAATCCATGTACCAGTGGGATTGGTTCTGCTCAGAAGCTCAAGTGGAGCCAAAAGGGCAGTTTGAACTTGGTGCAGATCAGCACTGACTTTAAATGCCACTGGGATCACCTGCACTTTCCCCCAATGCTGCCAATTCCAGCAGGGTTTTCAGCCAGAGCCTATCAGTGATGACTTGAAGTCCTTGGAGTTTGACCTCAAAGGAAGGAAAGAAAAACAACTCTTTTCCTTTGAAGTACCCCATCTTCAATAGCAGAATGTCAGTCGCTGGGGGCAAATAGCAAGGGAGGGATGTTGCCTTTATTCTACATTTGTGGGTCTTGTACAGGGGCCTCTTTTAAAGGATTCACCCTGTACAGTATAAGCACTGCTGGAAAGAGGGTGAACCTTTAAGCTAATGCAACTGAGCTATTATTGCATTCTGCTGGTTCAGCCCCTTGGGCCTGGAACAAAAGTGAGTATGCAGAAGGCTTCAAATCAAGGTTCAAAATAAAGTCAGTCTAGGTCTCATATCCAAGAAGCAAGTTGCAAGGGGAAGCTAGATGGAAAGGGAGGAGGTGGTTGGCCACATTTACTCTTCCAGACTAAGACATGAGTGCTGCACAAATGTTCTGTATGGCCTGCCAAATGTTCCTTCCTGCTCAGTTTGGGGTTACAGAAGACCTTGAGAGGTTCATACTGTGGGTGTAATTAAGATAGTATTGGGGAGAGAGAGAGGGAGGGAGGGAGAGAGACTGACTGACTTCTGGCAATAACTTAAGCAAACCTTAGTTACAACAAAATTGAGAATTATATATAGATATTTGATATCATGTCTGAAAGGAATTACAACACAGATCAGACAATAAAAGTTTATTCACGAAACTGACTAAAAGCTAAATTTCTGATTTGCTTTTTCACTGTTAAAGCTGCCTTAAGGTGCTTCCAGCAGAAGATTCAATATGGTTAACAGGTCATTCAGATATTGCAAATGAGTCACTGGCAACAAGCTTTAATTTACAGGGTTAAATTAAATAAAATTTGGATTAAATAGGAGGAAACATAGGCTGGTATTTTTTATGTCAGAAATATCATTTAGATACTGTGGTTCCCCACAATATCTAAATGATATTTCTGATAAATGCATGCATGAGGACCACCCATCCCACAACAAACACTCCTCTGAAAGCACCCTTATATTCTGACTATGAAGATACACAGCTGTTCCTACTGGTTAGTGTCAGCTGTAAACATATTTTTAAACACTGTGGTCCAACATTTGCTGCCGTGACATGATAGACCACACAAAAGTGCCGACATCTGCCGTAAGGTACACAGTCTAATGTATTCCAGGTAATCCATGGGCAATAAATGCAAGAGTAAAAGGAAAAGAAGATAAGATTAAAAAGTCCAGCCGAATGTGAAAGTTTGGCATATTGTGCAAGTTTATTAAGGAGGGGGGAAAACCATAAATAGGGACATGTCACTTAAAAGAGATACGCTGTCAACTATAAAATGTTAATAATATTAACTGAGTGGGTTCCCCCCCCCCCCAATATTTGGTCCTAAGTTTAAATAAAAAGGGAAGGAATATAAAATTGAAGGCTACATGGTAGCCAAGCAATATGGAAGTCAAATATTTATGCTTTTTCCTCATAATAGCATTTAATTCATGCCTCTCTGCTGGAGCAAACATTTTGCTGCTGCTTAGTGCCTGGGCTCCTGCTGTTAAGTAGTTTGAGGCAGGGGAAATGTATTTGCCTAAAAGTAAATAAGGATCTGGATGCTTATCTCTGTAAGAAAAATAACATTTAGCAAAAGAGACCAGAGCTTGCTTTGGGACATTAAATCTCAGTTTAGGATTCTTAGAACAAGGATTGTTAACCTATGGCTCTCCAGATGTTGTTAGACTCCCATTATCCTTATCCATTGGTCAGACTAGCTGAGGTGATGGAAGGTGGTGGAGCTACAATAGCTGTGAAGCCCCAGGCTCTCTACTGTTGCCTAGAGTACAAGTGAGTTTATCCTGAAATGAAAATGCTTTGCAAACAAGTCACGGTGACTCAATTCTATCACTTTGGGCCAGGCTGTAAAAGGTCCCATAGTGCCTGGAAAAGCTTCGCTAAACGTCACAGTGAGCAAAACCAGTTCCAGAGTGTAGCTTTCCATATGCATGAAGCCAATGGCATATTGGGACACCCCCAAGGTTATAATGGTGACCATGAAGTCCTGAGCCACCCCCAAAGAATGGCCTCAGCATAGCTGTTCAAGCCCCACCACCAGTCAGGGAGTCCTCAACTGAGGACTCTGAGACCATATCTGTCAGGGCAGGCAGTGAGGCTGCTGGGCAGTAAACCAGCAAAATCTGTTATAATGCCTAAAACCAGGTTGAGATACTCTATATTGCCAATCAAATGGACAGAAAGCATGGGAGGAGATCCTATAAATTACATAAACTCCCTTTCCCTAATACTCAAGTCTCCACCTAGGCTGCCCTGAGTACCAAAGTGGGCACAATAGGGTGAGATGAACTCCACCATGCTTGCTCACTTAGGCCTCAACGATACAAACCAGGTCAGTCTTCTCCTCACGTATGATCAAATAATGGATAAGGGAAGTCTTAATCAAAGCTGACCTGGCATTCAGTAGCAGTAACTGCAGACCTGAGGGCTGGCTGCTAGAAGAACCAAAATTCCACAGGCTGGAAAGGGGGCTGGCCCACGGAATAGCCACTAATTGTCTGTGCCATGAACCTACTATGGTACATGGCTTGCCCCCTTTCCCACACCATATCTCCCAGTACCCATAATGCCTCCCTGCTTTGTTCCCTTCCCAGCTGATCTCACCCACCATATGTATTGCTTCCCTGCCTCCAAATAACTCAACAGTATATGCACCAGGTTAAGCAAAAGCTAAAAAGGTCCACTCGAGCAGACACAAATAGGCAAGATAGCATACCTCATACCAGCATAAGGCCTCAATTGTGATATATTAGGGAGGTGACCCATGCATCCTCCCTCTGAAGTGGTTCATCCCCAATGGGGAAAGGGCACATTGGCATCATTCCCTTCAGGGCCAATGCTGCCTGGGGAGCTGTGTCAGCCCAGGAACAGATATATAGCCCCAGCCCCCCCCTGAAAGTCAAGTCCAGGTGGCATCTCAGTCAGTGGGGACGGGGCAAGCTTGTATCTGCGTTAGTGGTGGAAAAAACTGGTGGTGGAAATGTAGCATACTGTTGAAAGGTATCTATTTCTCCACCCACTTTCCCCTCTGCCCCTATGTCACACTGGAATGTGGACTCCAGAAGGTTGTCCACAGGAAAAGATGGTCTTTGATCTGAAAAAGCTTCCCTAGCCTTGCATTTAACACACTGGGATTTATTTCTGAGCACATCTGTATAAGATTGCACTCTGTGAGATCCTTAAATCTACAAACATGATGATAGTATTAACTTGCATTCACCAATAAATGAGTACATCAACTGATTGCATAATTCCATCAGATTATATTATCTATGCATGTAAGATCACCTCTACCTGGCAATCAAAAGACATCATATGTACAGTCATACCTCGGTTTAAGTACGCCTCGGTTTGAGTATTTTCAGTTTAAGTACTCTGCGGACCTGTCTGGAACGGATCAATCCACTTTCCATTACTTTCAATGGGAAAGTTCGCTTCAGGTTAAGTATGCTTCAGGTTAAGTACAGACTTCCAGAACCAATTGTGTTTGTAAACCGAGGTACCACTGTACCTGCCAATAGTATTTAGTATGATAAATTTTTAAAATCCTTTTTTTTGTCCTGCTAGTAGTATTTCACGCAGATTGGTGTATGATTAACAGAACTGTTAGCTGAGGCATAAGATTGCAAAATCTTAGTGATGCATAAACCAGAAATACATCTGAGCTTTCAGTTTCCAAGCTAAGTATGCAAAACTGATAGGCAGAAAACATTTCCACCACAGTTGCTATGAAGTTCTTAAAATATAAGCCTAAAATACCAGAAGCTTGATTAATTGTAGTCATTACTCTAGAGTCTAGCCAGAGCTGAAATGCAGAGGTAAATGAAGTAGGGACCTCCACATGACATTAATTGCCCTTTTGTCTCATTTGACTCCCTTCTGTGATATACTAGTTATACATCATTACAGTCAAAATTGCTTCTACTGTATTAATATTATGTCCTGTGCTCTTTATTTTAATGCATTCAATTACCTGGCATAATGTGCTTTTGCTAAACCAAGTCAGAAATATATTGTGTGCATCTACCACCTAGCCATACCCAGTGAGCTGCTGCAGAGGCAGGTGAAAGGCCTGGGGTTTGTGTGCAGATGTGACTCACTTTCATGCAATTGTAGCAGTGTGTCATGTCAATTTTTAGCCCTTCAGGAAGACTATATGCTGAAATACATTGGACATGCCTGATATATAAAAACAGTCAGTTAGACACTGCCTCTTTTGTTTTCTAACATACTGTTGTGAGGTGGTGTGTATGCCTGAGTCCCTTCTAATTCCTGTATCCAGCAAGGGTTAAAATCTAATGGAGGATAAAACTGTTGGAATAGCAAGGCCAGCTTGGTAATGGCCCTAAGTTTGGGTCTTTAGTATGGATCTTTAATTACTTGCTCTGCGCTAGAGAAAAAATAATGGGTGGGTCTCCTCCCTCACCTGGCTGGTAGTAAGAAAGACAAAAGACAGAATTGTGTGTGTGTGTGAGAGAGAGAGAGAGCAGACAGAAGCCAGAGTGTGAGAGCCGTGCCTGATTTCTGCTTGAATCCAAGACTTTGGCTATGGGAGAAGCAAGACCTTGTATATAAGTGTGTAAATCAACCATATATCATAAAAACACCACAGTCTCCACTGCCCCTCCTACCAAGGAAAGTGAACCCGAGTTAAGCGCCCTAAACCCCTAGAATTTTGCACCACTCAGAGATTGGGGTGCTGTGCAACAATTCTACTACATTACTGCAGCTGCCTTAGAAGACCACATGTTGGCTCTCTGAATTTCTAGTGTATTGTTAGGGAATTTTATAGGGAGGGGGGCACCCAAACGAGGCTTCATTTGGGAATCAAGATTGGCACTAATGCCCTCAAGGGGACCCCATTTGATCCTACAACACCACTCTAGTATCGCACCAACACGAACCCCCTCAAGATCAAGCCCTGAGTAATAAAGGCTCCCTTTCCTACCCCTTCTCTGTTGCCTGAGACTCTATGTAACCATATTTCTTTATGAATGAATACAGTGTATCTTTATTTCTAAATGAAACCCCCTTTTTCTACTCTGGCCAAGGGCTCTCAGGGATGCAGGGAACAGCCATAATCCCTTAAGCAAGAGGTCAGGTAGCCAGGGTGGTGCTCCTCTGCATATCCATAATCCATTCAGGTACCATCTCCTGCCATTCCCAACCCTCCGAAGCCAGAGGCAATACTCACACCTGGACCCATTGTTTTTCCCCACCAGGAACTCAAGGATCCCCTCCCAAATACTTACTGGTACTTGCTTAACAATGTCCTGGGACATCGTGCATTGTTACCTTATGCTAATCCTGCTTACCTCCTGTTTACCTGTATGCTAATGCCCCTTGCACCTTCCCCTTTTCTGACGTTTTACCCTGTCACAAGTGATGTATGTATGATGCTTTCGATGTGCATTATGGGATGGTGGTGGGAAGTTTTAAAAGTTCTTGCAGCCCTGTTCACGGTGTTCAGTCTGGCATTGAACCTGCTGCGCAGTAATCAACCTTGCTGTTTGCTCCGGATCATGGCTGGACTCCTTCCTTTTATACTCCGCAACGACCACAGGCCCTTGCCTGATGAGCTGGGTGGCTGAGCATTCTCGCACCCAGAATTTTGCCCTAACATGTATGATAACTCTCCAAGTGTACACTAAAACGAAGTTTCTTTTTCTTATACAGTATATGATTCCTTTTTTAAAAATGGCACTTCATTCAGTGATGTTCTCTAGGCCACAGAAAGGTTGGGCCATAATCAACTTATGAACATAATAACTTGCTTTATACCAAGTTATTTGGTCCACCTACCTCAGTATTTCCTGCACTGACTGGCAGCAGTCTTTAAGGTACTTTAAGACTTTTTGTTCCTATTGCTGCAACAGACTAACATGTCAGTCTCTCTGAAAGTCTGCATTAGCTTCCATCAGTAAATAAATAATATTCAAAATAAAGGGGAGACACCCAGATCTGTTCAAATAAATTTGTAGTTTGGAACTACTTTCTTGAGTCTAAGGTTGCCATCCCATGTGTCTTATTTTTCCAGGACGTGTCCTCTTTTTTAGGGATAAAATTTGAGGCAATTTGCATTTATTTGCTTTGAATGGCCATCACAGTGTCCTCTTTTTGATCTTCAAAATATGGCAACCTTAAAATATCTTGACAGCATTCTAAATTTCTATAGTCAATGTTATCCTTCCCTGCTATACCCATTTCTCAGTTCCATACCGAGTCCAGCCAGGCTTCCATTCAAATGAAGTACTGTAATAATACATTTTCACCAGCCTTCACTTCGGTCTCAGTACTTATGGAAGAGATGAGATGCTGAAGAATGATGCAATATGGGTCTTTTCATCCCATCAGCTAATGCATACATCAGCTCCAAGGTCCAGACAGGTTGAGTACTTAGGAGAAAGCTTCAGTGTTGGTCATTCATCTGCTTATCTGCTAAGACAGATAACTGAAGATAAACCATTCAGAAGCTTTCGTTTAGTCCATTAGGTGCGGAAGTATATTTTTGAAACTTATAAACAATGTGCATGATCCAGGCAAACTAACTTCAGTGCTTTTATATCTGATTGATTTTACAGAGAAAATAAGCAGATACTAAACACTTTTCCCTTCAAAGCAAGAAGAGTTAATTAAAAGTGTGTAATTTTGACCATGTCCAGTTTAATTGAAATTGACTGTGTTTCCTATGAAAGTAATATTTGAGATGCACTACCTTCAAGTAAGCATTCTATATACTCACTTTTTAACAAACTTAACAAGAGATGTACTGCATATTTACTTCTTAGACATTAACCTCACCTCAGGTTTTTCAAGCTTTTGAAAGTCATAGCAATCTTGCTGTGTGCGCGCATGTGTGTGCTAACCTCTTCCCTACTTTCATTTTTACCACATTTCTAAATTGCTCTGTTTAGTTTCTGCTAGCTTCAGTAATTTATACTACATATGCTTACTGCTCATTGCATAATATAGCCTGTGGTCTGTTTATTTTTAGGCACAAGCCCTGTGTAAAGAAAGCAAGTCAAGATACCAAAAGAAATGAATGCTTGTGATATATAATTTGTACTTTGCATTATTATTATTTTTAAAAAAGTTTGTTTTAAGGTTTAGCTGAGTGCACTATGGATTTGTTTAAAAGTCTCCAGTACCTACTTCGACACAGTCGCTGCAGGCAAACAAAAACAGAAGTTACAACATAGTTCAATATTATGTATTATGTAGCAGAGAAAACTTCAGCCTAAAAGGGTGAACCTAGGACAGAGACCAACTTTGACCAATGAGCTGACTTTAGAACAATGTTAACCCTTAAAAAACCCACCTCCTTCAAAAGACTCACAAAAGCAGTTATGCTGAAAATTCTCTGCTGAAGTTAATTTTATGTGCATCATAAACGGTTCACTTTATTACTTTCTTGACTACTGCTACATTTCCACCACCAGTAAAATTGCCATCTGCTGAGAGATCTGGAATTGTTGCAGAATTCAATTTGCTTTCTTACTTTTCTCTGGTAAAATCAGCAAACACTATCCTTAGATGACAGGAAACAATCTGGCATTTGCTTTTGCTTTTTTGTTGTTGTTGAAAAAAACAAGTTACAGTACTCAGAGCAAGACAATAGATGTTATCTCTGTTAGAGGCAATCAGTCAAGAAGCAGATGAGAGACAGGTTTAGCTGAGCAATGGAAGTTTAGTTTCAGAACCATGGCATTTCAGAACTTAGCTTGTCATTGTTGGTGGTTCCAATTTCTTTCTCCAGCATAAACCACCCCAGTTAAATTATGGCCTGCATTCATTTCTGAAAATAATTTTGTCCTATGAGAATATGTGCAGCGCCAGATAAGGGTGGTGTGGGTGTTCGCCCGCCCCCCAAGGGCACTAAACCGAGGGGGCACATGGTAGTAATAATAGTAATAACAATAATACCTATATTTATACAGGTACCTACTCAAAGTTAGGGGATGCCAAATTTTGTGATTGCTCAGGGTGCCGCATTACCTAAGTCTGTCCCTGATATGTGGTGGTCGTTTAATGGAAGGCTGTAAAAACCTGGGTTTGATTTTTATGTATCAGATGCTGCAGAGATGATCAAAATAAAATCAAGGTTCTTGACTTTCTTGGCTTCCATCCTGGGAGAAATGATCGATTGCAACATTGCCAGCAGTGAACATATGTGGGGGAAATGCCTGTTAAAGTTACTTATGAATACCTCAAGGGAGAAAGCTGAGACACAGTATTCCATGTAGCAGAAGAACCAAAAATGGCCATTGTCAAAATGGGCCACCCTGCAGTCACAGTCTCTTGTACACAAATGCACACACACTACAGCACCCCTGCAGTCCACTCTCTCTCTAAGTAAGCACACACTTTCCCAGCAAACAGCACCGCAGTGGGGATTATATTTGTGCTCTCTGTGCTACAGAGACCAATCCTCTCAACCCACAGTTGTGATAGGGAACAAGATGGTGGCTGGCAGACAACTTGTAATGGCTTGGTGGGCCTGTTGTGGCCCACAGGTTCAGCATACTTGCTCCAGTTATCCCACAAAAAAAATACTTGGTGCAAGTAAATTAATGGCTCTGAAACCCAAATAATTATATTTGATAATGGTTATAGTTTACAACAAAATGTGGATTTATTTTCCAGTCAGCTTAAAATGTAATTTAAAACACTTTATCAGACTGTTTGCTGCTACAGCATGGAAAATACAAGCCTTCCAGCATGGAGTAAAGCAAGTAGAGTCTGCTTCCGCCCCCCCCCCGCCCGGTGGAGGGCAAATCTAATAGTTTAAACTTGAGACAGAAACTACCGTTTTCTCAGGGTCAATCTATCATCAAAATCAACCATCCATTCTTTGCCAGGCACCTTCTCTTTTGATCTCAGAGCAACAATATGACAAATCCATCAGACCTGAACAAGAAGAAGCAGTTTCTCTGATTTTTTGCCTTAAAACCCCCCACAACTAATAGTGTTCAGAAATGTTAAACAACTGGACAATGTATTTGCATGTAGCAATAAAGCAACAAATTTACCTTAATAAACCATGTCATTGACAAGTCACTCCTATTTTGCTCCTCTCTTCACAGGAGTGCCGCATGAAGTCTGGTTGCTACTACACAAGAAGTTAAATAAGAAAGGAAAGCCATAGCTTAATGTTGCATCTGAACTCCACATCATCGTTTGTTTCTCCCTAAGAAGACAGGATCACTAGCCAGTCCTAAACCTGGCTTATTGGGGAGAAGAAAGCCACAGGCCTAGGTTTGGCTATTCCCTTCCTTGTTTCTTGGGCAATCTGGCTATATGCTCTTCATGGTGGGTGAACACAGCCACTGTCTTGAGTCAGTCTATGCTCAGTATAAAGCACTGTACTTTGAGAAAGATGATTTCTATTTGTCACTGAACTTCTGTTACTTGCATAAAGATTTATTTTTACCTAGAGAGGTTAAACACAATGCCAACCTTTTTAAAAAACCAGCAACTCCTAATTAACAGATTATTATCATCAGTGCTTTTTTTGTGAGGGGAAAAAAACCACAAGATGATAGTGATGGTTCTTGACATACCCATTCTTATTTTTCTATTTGTTTGCTTTGAATTGCAGACCACTTTGTCATCTCAAAAAACTCTTTTGGAAATCAATCTCCCTTTCAAAAGGCATATGCCATATGTGCTATTATTTGAGAATAAGAAGTCTGAAGATCCCTTTTGTGTAAACCAATCTTTGACCCTCCCAGGATGCTAATTTATTTTTCCTTTCCTCTCAGGCTTCTGATGGGCTGTTTTCATATATCATTAGTTTATCCATTTGGGGTTAATTATACACTCAACTGGTTTTGATTTTGTTAATTGTTATGGGATATGTGCTGTGTGTGTGTGTGTGTGTGTGTGTGTGTGTGTGTGTGTCTGTCTGTCTGTCTGTCTGTCTGTCTGTCTGTCTGTCTGTCTGCCTGCCTGCCTGCCTGCCTGCCTGCCTGCCTGGTTATATTAATAGTTGTATATTTTATATTATTATAACTTGCCATGGGTGGCCATTGAGAAAAAGAGACTAAGTCGTGGTACCTTGGTTTACGAACTTAATCAATTCCGGAGGTCCGTTCTCAAACCAAAGCATTCTTAAACCAAGGCGTGCTTTCCCATAGCAGCGGGGGACTCAATTTACAAATGGAACACACTCAACAGGAAGTGAAACATATTCTGCTTCCAAGGCAAAGTTCACAAACCAAAACACCTACTTCCAGGTTTGCAGCGTTCTTAATCCAAGTTGTTCATAAACTAAGCTGTTCTTAAAATGAAGGTAAGGTAAAGGGACCCCTGACCATTAGGTCCAGTCGTGACCGACTCTGGGGTTGCGGCGCTCATCTTGCTTTATTGGCCGAGGGAGCCGGTGTACAGCTTCCAGGTCATGTGGCCAGCATGACAAAGCTGCTTCTGACGAACCAGAGCAGCACACGGAAACGCCGTTTACTTTCCCACTGTAGCGGTACCTATTTATCTACTTGCACTTTGACGTGCTTTTAAACTGCTAGGTTGGCAGGAGCTGGGACTGAGCAATGGGAGCTCACCCCGCCGCGGGGATTCGAACCGCCGACCTTCTGATCGGCAAGCCCTAGGCTCTGTGGTTTAACCCACAGCGCCACCCGCATCCTGGAAAAAAAATGAAGGTACCACTGTAATATTTATTGTGGTTGTTTAAAAATAATTAATGAATCACTTCTCATAAAATATGCCAAAGTGATTTAACAATATAAACTACCATAAAACATATATAGTTACAGTTTCAATGCAATGCAGATAAAAACCAGGATGAATAATATAATTAAAAGACTTCAGTAGGTGTAGAGCAGACAGTAAAGATAGCTCCTGTCTGAAATGTAATAGAAGAAAGTTCCAAAGGGTAGGTGCCGCCACACTAAAGAACTAATTTCTAAACCATGCAGAATGGACCTCCTGAAGAGATGGTATCTGCAAGAGGCCCTCTTTTTTATCAAAGCATTTACACAGTACACAACACGATCTATCCAAGATTACGACGACTGCTTCTTCTAAGATAAAAAAATCATGTGGCATCTTTGGGAGATCAATATGACTTCGCAATCTTATTGTTCTCTCTGGTAACTGCTATTTTCTTCACAGCCTGAATTACATTTCATGAGCTCTCTGAAAATAGGGAATGCTTTAGATCTGTGCAAAAAAACATTTCCCCAAAATAGGTTTACTGTTTACATGGAAAGGACTTCTTTTCCTTTCCTCCCAGTATCATTTTCAGAGAACTTGGTCCTACCTGCACTATGAGTCCTAGCTGCTCCTATTTGTATTATTAATGTATTATTCATATAAATGTCTAATCCTTTTTCAAAATCCCACTAAGCTCTTTGCATTAGTAAGCTTATCATGTATCTGGATCCAGTACTGCTCACACATAAACCAAACATCCACAGGAATAATCTGCTTTGCCACATGAATCCTCCATACTTGTAAACTACAGGAGCAAGCAAAGTTTAGGCTACAGGAAACAAACAAATCAAAACTAGATCTATTAACAGCACTACTGGTACAGTGGTACCTCTGGTTACGAACTTAATTCGTTCCGGAGGTCCGTTCTTAACCTGAAACCGTTCTTAACCTGAGGTACCACTTTAGCTAATGGGGCCTCCCGCGGCCCCCATGCGATTTCTGTTCTCATCCTGGGGCAAAGTTCTTAACCCGAGGTACTACTTCCGGGTTAGTGGAGTCTGTAGCCCGAAGAGTTTGTAACCTGAGGTGTTTGTAACCTAAGGTACCACTGTACTTGGCTTGGGACAAACATCCTCGAAACAAAAAAACACCATTCTGTAACATTGATGTGGCACATTAGTAGCAACACTCAGTGTTGTTTCTTCAAATCTCAAAAGCTCAAAGCAGAAAATTTGAACAACTTAAAAGCATGCTCCTAGAAAGGTGCTTTCACAAAAGTTTTGGAAAACAGACCAGTGGAAAAGCAGTCTCAAATAATGTTAAATAATCCTGCAATGACCACCACGTGAGTATTCCCCCACCCTACCCTGGAAGTGGGATATTGGGCATCAGGGTCCAGATAACACAAAATGTTAATGTCCAAAGAGGACAGAGGCATCTCTGCATTTGGACAAATGTTGCCAATGTCTCCTCCTCTCATAACAAGCACAAACCTTGGTTTACAACTCATGGCTTTTTTTGGAGATGAACAAACCATGAGTCTGAGTTTGCCCATCACAACAAGTCAGCCTCTAGCGTTTTTCCTTCCCCAGGCAGCTTATTTGCTCCAAGAGTGGGGAAGGGGCAAAGTTTTCACACATGCTAAACCACAGTTTATTTAATGGTTACAGGTAGGTAGCCGTGTTGGTCTGGATCGAAGTAAAATAAAAAAAATTCCTTCAGTAGCACCTTAAAGACCAACTAAGTTTTTATTTTGGTATGAGCTTTCGTGTGCATGCACACTTCTTCAGATACAGTGAAATGCAGGGGCCATTTCACTGTATCTGAAGAAGTGTGCATGCACACGAAAGCTCATACCAAAATAAAAACTTAGTTGGTCTTTAAGGTGCTACTGAAGGAATTTTTTTTAGTTTATTTAATGTTACGTTTCAACATGGTGTGTGAACCAGGCCTTTCACATTCATAATACATAAAAATTAAATGAAAAGATTTGGGAAAGCAATCCTTCATGCAATGATTAATTAACTTATAGAACTTGCTGGCACAAGATGGAGTGATGGTCCCTAGGTTAGTATCAAACTAAGTTAAACGTGTGATCGGATGTAAATTGCCAGTGGTGCAACAGAAGCTTCCTTCCAATACCAGATAGTATCATCCAGTGCAGGTGGCTTGAGGAACCTCAGGGCCAGGGGCCCAAATGCAGCCCTCTGGGTCTCTGTATCTGACCCTCAGGCCTCTTCTCAGCCACACCCCCTTCTCAGCCTCTCCCAAGGTCACACCCCCTTCTCAGTAACTTATCCTCTCCAGGCCACACCCCTCACCAGCCCTTCTTGACTTTGCCTAGCTAGAATGTGTCCTTGAACGCTGATAACCCTTCTTAGTTGTCTGGATAGAGGCTAGAAAGAGGTGTGTGCAGAAACTAGGCTATCAAAGCTAATATGTACATTTGTCACTTCTCCCACTTTTGCCTCTGGCCTTGCACGCCCCCCGCTGGCAACTTGGAAGGTTGCCCAGAAGGTAATGAAAAAGGTTTGCTGCCATTGCAGAAGAGGGTGGATTGTTGACAACAAGGAAGCACAGAGGATGAGGGATGAAAATAACTGCAAACAGGAAGAAGGTCCATTACCTTTATGCTCTGTGTTCTGACTTCTGTTGGAATCAGGATGCTTCATTAGAAGGGCCTTTGATATACAGGATGCTGCCTTAGAAGCAAAGTTTTTAGTGTTATGTTCCCACTTTACAAAATAAACATTGCTCACATGAGTGAGGTGTAGGAGCTAGCCAGTGGTATGTTTGGGTAGGATTTGGATAGAAGTCCTGAGCTCTACTTAGCAGAATGAACAAAGCTGGCTTACCACACGTTGCATTAAGTAGTACACATGCCCCGAAGGACGACTTGCTCCTGCATAGATCTGTAAGATCAGTTAGATAATTTGGGCAACATTTATTCGTGCCCCTGCACCCTACAAAATATCATGAGTGAGAGAGAGTTTGGAAAATAAGGATTTTCTGCCATTGCCTTTGGAATGCTCTTCCGTCTGTCATATATGAAGCATCTCCAATTACTTGCTTTTGACGCCTTGTAAAGACGTATCTTTTTGCATGTGCCTTCCTTGATCCGAGACCACATGTTGTATAACTGGATTCCTGTTTTTCCTTCTTTCTTTCTTTCTTGCCAATTATTTTTATTGATTGTTCAAATTGTTTTTATTTCTTTTCTAAATGGCTTAGAAAGGAAGAAAATAGGGGTGCCCTGTAAGACTAGTAACTTCAGCATCTAAATTGCACCACTAGCACCAGCTCTGAAAGACCTTTAAAAAAATATGTTCTGTACATAATTGATTTTATTGTCTTTATGTTCTAGCAATAAAGAGACAAAGACATAGATCAAACTTGAGGCCTAAACTTCCTGGGGAAAAAAATCAAACCCTCAGATTTGGTATTTAAGCTTTCTTCATTCTGCACTGGGCAGCAGCAGTTCCTCTCTAATGATGACTCACTGCTCTCTCTATTTTCAATATATTCCAAGATGTACCATAATAGTACTGCAAGTTCTGCTTATTTATCCTTTAAGATTAAAAGTTTACCCTATTTATTTTTCCTTCCCCTGTTCATAGAAGAACAAAACTTTGATGTAACTTTCAGTGACATTGCCTGATAAAGCTAGTGCTGAATAAATTATATAGAGCTTCATCAGAAGTTTGTGTAGCATGAAAATTGTGAAATGAAATGCATTTTTTTCAGACATAAACCATTTGCTAGTTGCTCCACTGCATTGTGGTTCACACACACAAAAGTGTCAAGAGTTGTGATGAGCATATGCACACCCACAATAAGCAAAGTAGATGGAGGAAACATTTAGCACAGCAGCTGCTTCCTTTCTTAAAAAGCAAATAAACCAAGTCAAAGTGTAAGCCACCTCCTTTAGGATAATGCATTAAAGTCAAATATTTTAGCTGCTTACAATTAGAAATGTTTATATCTAATCAACATCCATTACTCAAACTTAAACATATTGTGCCCAGGAGAAATCTAAGCACAATCCAGTTCATCACAAGCACATCCAAGTATTTTATTCTAGTTCATTAAACAAGTACATTCAACGCTGCTCATAAAGCCTTATTCATAATCCCCACATGTGTCCCCTTTGTGACTTCACCAGCAAAGTAAAAGCTCTCTATTCAAGAAACTTAATAGTGGAGAAAAATCACTCCCACTATAATACACACCACAAGAGGAAACTTGTCCAAAGGCCTGTTGTCAAATGGAAGCTGGAATAGTTTCTGATATTATGCTGCTACTCAACGTAGCCTAAGCACAAAGAAGTGCAATACTGTATACAATTAAAGAATTGTTATTGGCAATATCCTGCCTTAGTAAGAATGAACAAATTCCACAATTCAAGTTTTCTTCAATTTCTCATTTTTCCAGTTCAGCTTGTCAAATTTTTGTATTATGCAGCATTTTACTGCGCTTTTCTCCTAATATAAGCATTTTTTGAACATCTCAAAATTTGAAGGAGTGCAAAGGATACCTATGATTTGTTTCAAGTACCGTATATATTTTTGGGGAAAAAGTGAACTAGGAACATAGGAAGATGCCTTATAGCCAGTCAGGCCAATGATCTATCTAAAACAGTACAGTCTACACTGACTGTTATTAATACTCTAAGGTTTCATGCAGGTGTCATTCCCAACCTTAGCTGGAGATGTCGGGGGTTAAGCCTGGGCTTTTTGCATATAAAATAGATAGCCTACCACTATAGGCTATAGCCCTTCCCCTAAATTAGATTCTCATTAAAATGCAAGCCAAGTTCACCCCCATTCCTATGCCTTAAACAATTAACAAATAAAAAACAAGTGCATCAAGCTTCTGGACTGTACATTATGTTGTAGCATCAATTAGATATTAGAAAATTTAGAAAATTTGGGACTATCCACTATTAGCCCCTATTAAGGTAGACCTATTTTATCAACATGGCTAACATAAGCCCATTCATTTCAATGGGTCTGCTCAACCCATGCTAATTATCAAAGTACAGTGGTACCTCACAAGACGAAATTAATTTGTTCCACGAGTCGTATCATGTTGCGATAATTTCGTCTTGCGAAGCGCGGTTTCCCATAGGAATGCATTGAAATTTTATTCATGCGTTCCTATGGGGGGGGGAGCGCAAAAAAAGGCACCGACTCACCCGCCACGGCCGGAAGTTTTTCAGGGGGAAGCAGGAGGAGGGCCAGGGAGAGGCTCCCTCCCTCCTTCCCCAGCAGCCGGACCCTCGCGCCCAACCAGACAGACAGCCCGTTTGCGCGCAGGCAGGCAGGCTTAAGGTGAGTGAGGGGGGATCTGGCTGCTGCGGAAGCCGGGCGATGGCGGGCGGCGGAAGCGCGAGGCGGGCGGGCTCTCGATCTGACTTTCTCCTCGCGGCGCCCTGCTTCATCTTGTGAGCCTGCCAAAAAAATCGCAAAACGTTTTCGTCTTGCGCTTTTTTCATGCCGCGAGGCGTTCGTCTAGCGAGGTACCACTGTATTTAATTGCAATAAAAAGTCAGATTCATCAGGGCGTGGAGGCTGAGAGATCGGGAGAAAATTTTAAAAGGCAACTTTCATGTTGCTTTCTAGGTTTCCTCCTCTTTAGCACCACAGTTAGAATGAGTAAGAAGCTCTCTTGTAACATTGGAATCTAAGGGCAAGCAGGCTGTTACCATTCCTTGTTAGGAGCCTGAAAAAGTTTGTCTATGCATATTTCTTAGGAACAATTTCCATTGAAATCCAATATTGTTTGGTTTACTAAATATAAATGGCTAAAAAGAACCTGAAGTTAAATAGCAGTTTTCAGTTTTAAGATATTGAAAGGCAAAGCTCCCCGCAGCCCATTTCTGTGAGGCTATTTAATATTCTACCTAATAACCTGCCATGATTTATTCCTATGCAAAATGAGTTTTAATGAGACTTCAACTTGAGCACTTAAAGAAATTAAAAGCTTATTACTGTTTTATTAGCACACCAGGAGTTTAATTGGTGTGCCTTAGGGATTATTATTTTTTGTATTATATGTACGGAAATTAGATAATTGAAGTACTACAAGTAAGAAATGTTATGTGAAAAGCTGCATGGCTGACTGAGATGCTCAACTGATCTTTTTTATTTTTTAAAAGCAGTTAATTGTACGTACTTTCAAATTTTGTATTAAGCGCTGCTAGTCCTTTGTCTGCAAAGTACCAAAAGTGACATAGCTGCTACTGGCCGCTAAGGATTTTAGGAGCCAATATCTATTCTCCCAATATGTTTACTAACCTTCATTTGAGAAGATCACTTAGCTTTAGGAAGAAAGCATCTCAACACAGAACACCAGAACAAAGACAAAGATATGCATAATATTTACATGTGCTAATTCATATTAGTGGCTTAGAATGCCGTGTGGCCATCCACTTGCGGAACAGGGTTTTGCTTCCCTTTTGCAGCCTCCCTATATCCCTCAAAATCACCCAGTAACCTTGGGCCAGTCATTGCCTTCCAGCCTAACCATCCTAGAGAGAACCATGTATGTCACCTTGAGCTCCTCAGAGGAAAGGTTGGTGTGACAGAAAGCTCAGGTAGGCCAGAGTCTAGAAGTTTGCAGAGTGCTGGGCTGGAAACCTCACTCTGATTGGCTGTAGGTACAGCTAGCCAGAGGGGGCAGAGACAGCATTTTGGGAGGGGGGGGAAGCAGTTGAGTGTTGGGTCCCTGGCATTCAGCTGGTTAGTATAGCCTCTGAGCTCAAGGGCGTACCCACCATGCGGCAAGTTAGGGCAGCTGCCCTACTCTAGAAGCAGAGCTGGTGGGCAGAGGCGGAGCACAGCCCGGCGGAGCGCGAGTTCGCCATTCCCGCCGCACCGCGCCGCACCCTCCCTCCAGCTCCCCGGCGCGCCCTCAGGCAAGGCCAAGCGCGGCGGGGAACCAGGGAGCGCGGCGCGGTGGGCGGGAACGCCGAACTCGCGCTCCGCTGGGCTGGGCTCCGCCTCCGCCCACCAGCCCTGCTGCTAGGGAGGGGCACAGCCCGGCGGAGCGCGAGTTCGCCGTTCCCGCCCGCCGCGCTGCGCCCTCCCTCCAGCTCCCCGTCGCGCCCTCTGGCAAGGCCAAGCGCGGCGGGGAACCAGAGAGCGCGGCGCGGCGGGCAGGAACGCTGAACTCGCGCTCCGCTGGGCTGGGCTCCGCCTCCGCCCACCAGCCCTGCTGCTAGGGAGGGGCACAGCCCGGCGGAGCGCAAGTTCGCCGTTCCCGCCCACTTTGTGGCCCCTCCCCTTCCGTGCCTTGGCCCCTCCCCTTGCCCCCCCCCTAGTTTTGATCCTGGGTACGCCCATGTCTGAGCTGTGTGTAATTCGCCTTGATGGAAGATTTTCAGCCAGAGAAGGAAGTGTCTGAGCTGGGTGTTAGTTTAACAGACAAGGGCTGGTACCTTCTAAGAGCATACAGACAAGGGAGAACTAGGAAGCTGAATTTGAGAAAGGAGAAGCGGGAGTGAGGAAGACTCTACTTGGGTCTCGATTCAGTGAGAAGGGATAGATCTTCTAGAGAGAGAAGAGTAATCCCAAACCAGTTAAAGGGGTGCAGTGATCCCCTGGTCTGGTATCCTAAAAGAGAAGCCTCAGGAGTGAGATTTATAGAAGGTTGGGAAACTGACAGAAAGTGTCAACTTGTTTCATAAGACCTAAGCTGTAACACCTCTGAAATTAGTTTTAAGGAATGGAAGTAAATCAAAACTGTACGTTTGCCTTCTTGTTGAGAAGCATGTAAGACAGTTTAACATCCTTGGCTATTTACAAACAATTCCTGTAGTTTAAATAGAAATACATTTCACCATAGTAGGCAAACCTGTGAACTACGTCTGCTTTTCAGGTGCTAACTGTTCCAACAGAACTGGAAAAACCACACTATCCCTATAAGAAACCATAGAAGTCAAATGAAATATTGCAGTTACAGTAGCCTTCCAACCCCTCAAATCCAAACATTCTATTATTATTAATTTATTACTTTAAAAAAAGTTGAAAGAGAAAAGTTCTTGGTATAAATATGGGGCTCTACATTTTATTCTTTTGCAACCCAGGCTAACTTATCATGTAAGCAGCAGCAAGGGTAGACAAAGCACAGCCTGATTATGGAAAAATCCAAGGATAGGATGAAAATGTCAAAGCAACCTGGAATTCTTTGTTTATATAAACAGAATTTTGTAGTTCAATATAACAGCCATAAGCCAATTTGCTGATACTAAACAACACACACACACACACACACACACACACACACACACACATATCCCCGCCCCCCAAAAACCCTAGGTCATGGCTTTCCCAATGATGAATATCCAAATACGTTTATTTTATTAAAAAAATCCAGAGTACAGATGTATTTCTGCTCATGTCCGTGGTGATAATGTCTTTAAAAGCACACACATAAATGCCATATTCTGAAAACTTAATGGCAACAGAGGCTGGGAAAAGAATGAGGAGTAGAACAAGTCATCCTGAATGGCTGAAAGCCACTGTTGGAAGCAATGGCTTGCAGTATCTGTTTCAAGTGGTTATCAGAAGAAACTTGTCCAAAAATTAAGCAATACATATTCATTCCCTCCCTTTAAAACATCCCACCCTTCCAGGAACAATCAAGTAGTTTTGCCTGTAAACCCATTCAAAATAAATTTCAGAAGTATATGGCATTTAAATGAATAAATCAAAAGAGCAGCCAGCTCAAGTGCTCAGTCCATATGCAGCCTATCATTCTAACTTTACTTTCTTTGGATTCTTTCCATCTTCAGTCTTCTTTTCAGCTGGCCTCTTCTTTAAACCCTTCATTTTCCTGGTCTGCAATTTTTCCAGATCCTGTTTCTGCATGTGGATCCGTCCATATTTTGTACCAAAGACATCATGGGAAATATTTTTCTTCTTCTTTGGCTGAAAAATAAGAAAGCATTACAGTTTCTCTAGCCGGACATCTAGCATTTGTATAATGCCACCATCCCTTGTTACATTTCAAAACAGTTGCATTTAAGGACAAAAGTCTTGATAAATGACAGCCAAGACTGGATGCAGCTCACAAACTACTAACTTAGAAGAGCCACCCATTAAAACTCCATTCAGGCATAAAGTTTCATTTGGCAGAAAACTCCAGAAGCAGTGATTTGGGAGTTACAGGAAGAGGCAGCTCTTTAACAGAGCACTAGTGACAATATGAATTATTAGCAGCAGTGACCTTCCAAATTAAGGCCGCATCCAAATAATTCCAATTAAATTAGAGACCTAACAGTGGTATGCAGATTCAAAACACACCTGATGTCAAGGAATCTTTTAAAAACCTACTAAAGATCATAGGAAAAACGGGACAAAGCTTAATGGATGATGTAATAGAACATGGAAACAGTCAGACAACGAATTGCTGATTACATCAAGGTTAAATATTGAAGATGAGAAATCTACACATCTCTTTTCTTATGGAAAAGCTCTCAGTGGTGTAAAGATGTGCCAACATACCTTGAGAGCTTTGGGCTGTCTTAGAGATAACTTATAAAGATCATCTGAGGCCAAATGGGTCCTCCTCATCACCAAATCTAGCGATGGCCCCATGTCTTCAAGTTCAATCCTTGGTATTTTGCAACCAGATTTTTTCAACAGTACTCTTAAAAAGATAAGAACAAGTTGCCTTCTCATCTGACATGTTTAACAGATGCCTTGCAACAATCAACCACCCCCCCCACTCGCATTCCACAGTGATGCAATACCAACGTGACTGGACAATGTGCTTTTCTCAGTAAGACTGCAGAGTTTTGTGCAGGCTGGAAGCTTACTTCCAATAAGAGAGAAACTATTGCACACATGCTCTTTTTTTCTGGGAAGAAAGCAGTTACTAAGATCTCAATAGTTCAGCATGACTCATTAGCAACCAAATCCTACCCTCTTTGAACCTGATGCCATTGATGTGACTGTGTGACTGGTTCAGTAATGCTGGTATGCAAATGTTAAGTAAAGCCAAAACACAGGACACAAATGCTGAACAACAGACTTTGGGGGAAGGACTAAGGTGGGCAGAAATACTGGGACCACCCTTCCCCATGACATGCATCCTTAAGGGCACAGGAGTGGCCCCCTCCAACCAGCTATTCCCACAGGCAAATCACTATTTGCAGGGTACAACATGTGTTGGCCCCCATCTGCACTGCATTTTGTGCTGCTTTTTCTGTGTTGGGGCAAGCTATTGTTTACTTTGCAGTGCTAAAGTACACCGAGGTTATACTTGTCTGCCACAAACTTAAAGCTCTGCTCTTAAAATATGCTTCCCTGGAATGAATGCCATATAGATTTACAAGCAAGTACATATATTTAAATGTCATTTAGTTTGGGGGTGAATAAATTAGTAGTATGATCATTCCTTAATTTTATTTTTAAAACCCTTCACTATCACATTTTCCAATCACCAATAGAATTTTTAAACAAACATTTAGCTGTTTTGTTTTTATTATATATATTGCATAGCTCAATAGCTGAGCATCTGGTTTGCATGCAGAGGGTCCTGAGTTCAAGTCCCAGCATTTCCAAGTAATACTGGGAAAGACTCTCTATTGAAACCCTGGAGAGCAGCTGCCATTGTAGACAATACTGAGCTGGCAGGACCATTGGATCTGACTTGGTACAAAGGCAAATTCTCATTCTCATATTTAAATAATTTGGAAGCTGAATAGTTTGAGCAGAACACGTTGGAAATTATTTTAAAGTTTTATAAAATATGTCATTCCTGCCTTGACCTCTAGGAGGCACTAACCACCTGGCTCCAGTATGATAGCATGCAGTGAATCTGTTCAAGTTGTTTGATAATTTAGGTAAATTCTAACTAGGCACCTTCACCTTAATATACAGCAAGCCAGCAACTTACGCAAGAGTTATATTCCAAGGATCACACCTAAAGCTTCTAGCCAAAACACATTGGGCTCAATGGTGGGTGGCATTGTCAAAGGTCACTTTCCTCACTCCGTCCTCATTCTCTCTCCCCACTCTCCATATATAAAAAGGTAAAGGTAACAACTCTGGGGTTGCGACGCTCATCTTGCTTTATAGGCTGAGGGAGCTGGCGATTGTCTGCAGACAGTTTTTCAAGGTCATGTGGCCAGCATGACTAAGCCGCTTCTACCAGAGCAACGCACGGAAACGACGTTTACCTTCCTGTCGGAGCGGTACCTATTTATCTATTTGCACTTTTTTGCTGTGCTTTCGAGCTGCTAGGTTGGCAGGAGCTGGGACCGAGCAACGGGAGCTCACCCCGTTGCAGGGATTTGAACTGCCGACCTTCTGATCAGCAAGCCCAAGAGGCTCAGTGGTGACCACAGCGCCACCCCATACTGTATATAGCCACATGCATAAAGCTGAATGCGCACAAGTCAAAGTCTGATTCTGTAACTCTGACTCAACTCTACAAAGCACTTCACACAATCTAATCCTTAGGAAGCATATTAGTATTGCATATAATAACAAGAAATCAGCAATGAGAGACTTACTTGTAACTTCTCATATAGACTTTTTCATCAACGGCTGTGAAGTGAAGAACGTGTTCTAAGCCTGCCAGGCGGACGCTGGGCACAACAGGGCCTCTGAAAAAATCTGAAAGAGGGAAAAGAGCAAGAGCCATTTCTAGACAGCCAAAAGAAACAAGATCAGGGATCTGCAAATAGAATCGCCACTTGCAGCCAGATGTGTAATTCTGTCAACCAGCAAAATATTCTGGCACAAGAGAAATTTTTTTAGAGCCACTATGCCAAAACAGTTCAGGTCAAACAGTGTACATGCAACAACCAAAACAGGAGGATTCAAAATAGCCATACACTTTTAAAGACCTTTATCTTTAAAATAGTGGTTTTCCACATATTTCAATGTTTGTGAAAATTAGGACTGAAAGAATAGAAAACAACACCTTACTTCAAAATAGATTGTTTCATTCATTCATTCATTCATTCATTCATTCTCTCTCTCTCTCTCTCTCTCTCTCTCTCACACACACACACACACACACACACATCAAATAGCTGACACTAGTGGACAATTTTACGGTAGCAAGAGATTATGCATCATGGAAAATAAGACTCTACATTTGGCACTAATTATAACAAACCAAATTGGAGAATTGCCTCCCAACCCGGTTGGATTTCAGTTATTAATAGTGCAAGTTATGTAAAACATAAACGAAACGAATATTCAAGATATTTGGGTCTATGAAATGATATCAAACATGGTAAAACTTAACAGAAACACAAAAGCTATTTTATGATTTTTATACAGTCATTATGATCAGAAGAGGTTAACAAAATTGCTACTGCAAAGCTCACACCTCCTTGAGACTTAGGGATGAGGGGGGGGGGGGGGAAGCACAAGTAAGATATCTCTGGTCTACACTTGTTGATGCCAAGGACAAACATAATCACTGCACAGACCTAGCCATGTACTGTAAACAATAGATTAAAAATGTTAAATTGGAGGTGTTTTCCCAACCTAAACTAGGACACCATCTGTATGTGCTCATTTTCAAGGCATATCAAAGATGTAAAACCCACTGTAAATGAAATCTCATCTTGAGCACTGAGTTCCTCCAACAACCATCAATATGTGCATTTTAAGATGACTCTCCATTTGAACCTCAATTCCAGCTTGTGTTAGGACAAGAAGAGCCAATGTGACGCCCTCCAGATTTTGGTGGATTATAGTTACCACCATACTTGACCATGATGGTTGGGGCTGATGTGGACTGTTGTCCAATAAAGCCACTTCCGCGCCTGCGTCGGAGGTGGGGTTGTGGGCTGCCTGACTGTACCATCGCGTAGGGGCTGCGAGCTCAGCCCCTACGTGATGGTATGTTCCCGCCTGCGTCACCCCCGACCAGCCAATGAGGTCGGTCGGGGCGGGGCCACGTCTTTTAAAGGGCTCCGCAGGCGGGAAAAAGCTCCCTCTTTCTTCGCATTCCCTGCCAAACCAAGAGTCATAAACTCAAGGTAGAGTTGCTTGAACTTGAACATTCTGCAATTTCTTATCTGCACAAATAAGGGCTGCTAGTTCAGGTTAGCATCCCTGAACCAACAACTTCTGAAATTACTGGAGGACAGGTATGCCCAGATTATTTTCAAACAGCCCTTAACAATTTTGCATAGTATTGTTCAGTAGCAACACATTAGAACAAAGGCACCTATGCTGGGATGTATGTGTAACCGTTCATCTGGAATAGACCATGACACTCTTCTGAGACCGCATATAGCTTGTGAGACAAGGATTTGAAATACTGGACACACTCAGCCAGGAACTCAGAAAGAACGTGGCCTTGAATCGAGTACAAGGCATGTTAACAAAAACAAGTATCAGTACTGTACTGCAATTTAAAAAGCACCATAGTGCTAAATGTTCCGTTCTCTTCTAGCTTTGGCTTCCAGAGTCAACTGTATTTTTCTCAGGGTCATTTCCTTGGTTATTTCAGCCAAACCAAAAGCATGAGGTGCAAATATACCAGTGAGCAGTTTAATATGTTTTCACACGTATCCTTTTGAATTACCGGTACCAGATTTCTAACTGAAGAAATGAGAAAATATTTTCTTGACATTTCAGTGTCAAACTTTCTCTGCCCGTGACTGATGTTCTATGTGGGTAGCTTTTGAAATATTATTTTCCTATGTTTTTGGCATCAAATCTTTAAACTTGCACTAGTCCAAAGTTCTAAAGCAACAGGAACACTGCTAAATCAAAACCCACATAAGGGTGCTAAATTTCTGAAAATTCTTTTTGTTCTATTACGTTATCCTCCGGGTTCTTGCCAGTTTCTTCTCCTTTTGCTTTCTTAACAATTCGTGCTCTTCCAAAAGCAACCGTCTGTGAGCTATTACCAGCCATATTGCTAAAACTTAGAAGTTACACACACTGAAAGAGCATATTGGTCGACACCTTTGATTAAACTGAGCAGTTTCACACATGCTCAGAAGATGCAGCTATGTTTACATATTAAAAAGGTTGTGTGAAACAAATTGCATTAAGTCCTATTCAAAAGGGTTATTTTATTTATTAATTTGTATACTACATCCATAGATCTCAGGGCAGTTCACAACCTAAAAATACAAGAGAAAAACACAAAATACATAATAAAAACAAGAACCAACCCCACTCCAAGCAATAACCTCCCATCCCCCCATCCCGTCCTGCAAACACATTTAAAAGAGTATAGGATGTTAATTGGCCAAAGGCTTGGTTAAAGAGGAACGTTTTTGCCTGGCACCTAAAGGTGTATAATGAAGGCACCAGGTGAGTCTCCCTGGGAAGAGCATTCCACAAATGGGGAGCCACTGCAAAGAAGGCCCATTCTTGTGTTGCCACTCTCCGGACCTCTCGTGAAGTAGGCACATGAATAAGGGCCTCAGATTATGATTGCAGGCTCTGGGCAGGTTCATATGGAGAGAGGTGGTCCTTGAGGTATTGCAGTCCTGAGCCGTTTAATTCTGTTTATATACAGAATTAAGCTGCTCACATATAAGAGTGATTCAGGATAAAATCCCTCTAGTGTAGTGTTTCCCAAACTTGGATCCCCAGCTGTTTTTGAACTACAACTCCCATCACCCCTAGCTAGCAAGACCAATGGTCAGGGATGACCAGAATTGTAGTCCGAAAACAGCTAGAGACCCAAGTTTGGAAAACACTGCTCTAGTGCCTATAGCTGCACATGTGGTGCATCAATTCTGAACACGCTACACCAAATGGATGGGGGTCCCTAGATCCAGAACAGGTGTCTGGTGTCTGACTGACCCTCTATCCAGGTGGGGAAGAAGAGGAACCTGCACATCGATAGCAGAAGAGATACTCTTGGACTCACTTCTTTTGAAGTAAAATAAAAAAATTCCTTCAGTAGCACCTTAAAGACCAACTAAGTTTTTATTTTGGTATGAGCTTTCGTGTGCATGCACACTTCTTCAGATACTTCTTTAAGGTGCTACTGAAGGAATTTTTTTATTTTACTTCGATCCAGACCAACACGGCTACCTACCTGTAACCATCACTTCTTTTGAGTTGACCTTAGAACCCAGTAATGTTCCTTTGAGTGACATCTCTCTTGGTTGTGCTCAACTATTCTTCATCTTGCTCCCGATTCAGAATATGCCAACAGATTAATGAATCAGTGCTGTCACAGGAGAGGAACTAATTTTCACACAAAATTTAATTTACAATCTGTCAGAATGCAATGCTTTTATTTAAAGTAGGAAGAGTTGGAAGTGTCAGAAAATTGTCTCAAATTCAATATGCTTCTGGAAACTGTAGCCATGTCACATGTATAACTAGCACACATGCCCTAAAAAAAGATTTAAAGGGGCCAGGAGAATTTTCCTGTTCTAGCATGACACTTATGACCTCATTTTCCCAACCCTTGTGCTCCCTCAGCAGCAATGTCACATGACTCAAATGGGCAAACTCCACACCCAGCCAATGGCTCGCAAGTCAACAGAAACCTAGTTGTTTACCAAGAACATTGATGTGGTCACATAGCTTTGGTAAGAGTTTATTTGATGCTTGATATTCTCTATGGGCTAAAAGCAGAATGTGATATTTACAAGGGCAGTAGCTTTTTTAAAGCCATTTACTTTTAGCTGAAATCCAAAGCAAAATGTTTATTTTTCACCAGTCAGATAACTAACAGTTCCACTTAGGTCAAACTGTAGAAAATCCAGTCTACTCCTTTATGATTACATGGGAAACTTCTTGCTCCTCATATTCTTTTGCCTTTACATAGTCAATTAATCTTCTCCTGCTCACAAAATTTTGCAGCCAAAACTGTACTGCGTAATTACAAGAGGGAGGTATAAGCAGATTCAAGCTAATTCTAAGGTTTCCAAGTACGCACAAAGCCTTTAAGAAAGAAAACAACCTAATGGAACTCCCCAAAACAGCCCAGCAGGGACTGAAGAGCCAAAGAATGCTGACTGACAAGAGAAACAAAATGCTGAAAGCCAGGTGAGAGGGAAGAATGGAAGGACTGAAAAAGAAGGAGAGAAAAAGAACTGCACAGATATAAAGAGAGGGAGATAAAACCATCTCGCTCACTCTGCACAGGTTGTTCACTTCTTCCACAAGGAGAAGATATTCTAAGGTATTTTTAAAGATTCCCGGGGCTAGAAATATGTTCATAAAAAGCAAGATTTTAAAAGTGAATGGGATTAGGCAACAAGATTTTAATTCAATATTTTAATGCCTACAGGGAAACAAACACAAATTACCCATTCCAATTTTATTCTGTCTAAAAAGGGGGGAGCCCCCATCTGACTTGGAATATCTCCCTGATCATCCAGTCACTCTCTTCTGACCTAAGAATTGGGCAACTGGGCAGTAGTAACCAGTGATGGGATTTAGATATCATACTGACTTTGAAAACTTATGAATTTGCAGTTATATTTGCAGGCTTGATTTCCATCTGCCATGGATTCCACACACACACCCCACTTACACAGGGCTTTCAGAACCTTCCTATCCACAGTCCTGAGCAAGTCCACACTCACTGAGCTTCCATAATGCATCCCATGTTCCCAGGCAATCCACTGGGTCTTGATTTTTAACTTAGGCTGCAACTATTTCAGCTTACAAATTCATTTCTTCATAGGAGGGCAGTTCTCAGTGTTCTCCCACCCCACCCCCTGCTGCAAGAAAAGAACAGATGACCACAAAACTGCCTGGGTTACTGACCGAAAGATAAAACTTCAACATAACTTTACAAAACAACATAAATCACCACAACCTTTCACATTTTAGTACTCCCAACAGATGGCTAAATCCCAAAGATGAAAATTTCCATGACTCAGCACTCTTGAGAGTTCTTACTCCGCTGCATGAAAATGCAAATCAAGAACACTTACCAATTAGAAGGCTTTTTAATCTCCTGTGTTCTTCACTGATGTCAAAAGCATCGCCGGCAAATATCAACATAGGTTTTGTCCCTTCAGGGCACTTGCTGTTCTATTAATTTTGGTTTTTTTTTTTAAAAAAAAAATGAATTGGAAGATTAAAAAGTGAAGGGTTGCAGTGGGAGAAGAAGCAACACCTCAGAAAACTGCCTATGAAATAAGTGATAAAAAGTACACAAAACCCCAATGCAAGCAAGAGGGAAACATAGCTATCGTAAGGTAAAGATATTTTAGTTGGCTTAATCTGTGCTGACTGCCTGATAGCATTTCACATGGGGAAGCCTTGCCAGAACTAGGTATTAAAGTCAGGGGTGGGGAACCTGTGGCTTTCTCCATGTTGCTGGACTCCAACTCCCATCTGTCCCATCAGTCAGCATGGCCAAAAGTCAGGGATGATGGGAGTTGTAGGCCCGTAACATCTGGAGGGCCACAAGTTGGGTGGTCAACCTCCTACGCAGGTCTTTCAAGGGGCCCCTCACCTGGGTAACAAACAGAGGTGGTGTAGAGGTGAATTCTTACCACACAGGCAGCAGAGGGATTACAGCACATCCAGACATGGCTCTGCATGCCTTTCTATTCTATTCTATTCTATTCTGTTCTGTTCTGTTCTGCTGCTGGCTGCGGAAGCAGATTAGAGATAAAGCCAAGATACCAAGGATGGATGGGACTGCATATATACTGCAGTGGGCATGAGTGTCATAGGAATGGTCAATAAGGTGATAACACTTCCCTCTGAAACATGGCGGAGAGTGGATAAATCATTAAGATGCGGCTACTAGACTCTGCTATCACATCATTAACTGGCATTCAGAGAAGACCTGAAGCCTTCTTCCCGAGCTGCGTTCAGTATCTCTGACCAGGGCCGTCTCGAGCAGGTCGGGCGCCCTGGCGCTGAGGCCCTGGAACAAATTAATCTGTTTCCAATGCATTCCTATGGGAAACATCGTTTCGACTTACAAATGTTTCTACTTACGAATGTGCATTCGGAACGGATTAAATTTGTAAGTAGAGGTTCCACTGTATATTAAGATCAGTTTCCTATGGTGGGGCTGGGGGATAGTCTATGGGTGGAGCGACCATCACTTCCTAACAAGGCCAGCTTGCTGCAGTGAGCGTAGGAGAGATGTGTGTGGTGTCTTTTTTTTTACATGCTCTCCTCAGTCATCTTTCCCCCCGCATCCAACAGGATGGAACTAACTATCCTGTAAGGATCTTTTATTTAATAAGCCAGTAACTCTTAAGTTACTTAACAGCACGTCAAAGAGTCTGCGACAAGAGCTCACTAAAAGGAAATTCATATTCCTATACTATCTACAAACCACAGAGCATAAATGATAGGTTAAATATCCACATTTAGGCAGTAGGCAAAGGCATTTGTATTTTCCATGACTTTAAACCTAAACGGAACCACCCCTCCCCTGCTTCTGTCATTCTTTTCAGTGAGGACTTTTACTGTTTTTATTGCCTTTTTTTAGTCCTAGAAATTTTGAACTGAAGGGAAATATAGGTATGTTTTAAATAAATGAATGAACAATGCCTAATACATAGTTTGGGTATACTTCTCCACATCACTCTTCGTTTTAAGGATATGTAACCACCAATCCATTTGGTAAGCAACTGATAAGCTACTGGTTTTACAGCATCTTACCTTGATATCTCTGAGAGCTACAAACTTCTCAATACCCAGTTCAACCATATCCAGAACATGATAATCGTACATGCGACCTGCCAAAGAAAAGAAAGTGAATCTATTCTTCTCCTTAAATAGGTATATTCAGCACAGAGACAGAGGTGCACAGTAGGATTACAGTGTATTTAAACACCACAAGTTATATGGATGCAAGTGCTGCCAGGTAACAGTTAACCATTTGTGAGTAACCAGCAACCTTGTCTCCATAAACGATATACATTTCAGACTCTGCATTCCTATCCTTTGAGAGAGGCATCTCAGCATGTTGGAAAACCCAATGAGCTAAGTAGCCAGACTTCCATCACCTCTGCCACCAACTTGCTGCATAGCCTTGGCCATTAGTTCTGCTCCTCAACAAAATATTTATGCGGATGAAGGCAATGAACTGTAGAGAGTATTGCACGAATCAGAAGTGCTAAACAGTGACAGCTCTTCTTGTCACAACCAAATCAGTGCACCAAAATTTCTATTTTCTTCTTTAACATGTGCTGGCTGAATTCACGGAGTCAGATGTGACTGTGCCTCACCCATGCCCTCTGCTGGCCCTTCCCCTAACCTGCAAGCATTTGATAGAAGGCAAGGATTCAACACAGCGTGGCTGTGCAAGAGTTCCTGCTTGAAAAATACAGACCCTACAGCCCATTCTTGTCTTCAGTTGCATGCATAAAACTGGGGGGGGGCGCAATTCCACTTCCTCTCCATGTGTAGGATCAACATGGAAAAAGGATGAAGTTACAGAGGAACCAAGAGCTCTCCTATCAGCATCTCTACAAAAGCACAGACAAGCTTTCGAATTATGTAACGTGAAAGCCTAATTCTGCTTTGAATCTTTCAAGCACACTGCTATTACGTACCTCCAAACTTATTTGTAAAAAAAGAAGAAGGTCAAAGTAGCAGAAGAGCACAGATCTTTTTATTCCCACGTTAGCTAAAACTTGTTGGTAATTTATTTCTTCCAACTCACAAAAAAGAAACAACTTTACCTATTATCAGATTATTAGGCCTCTTCTTGTTATGTGATCCAAACAGGAACAAAGAACAGTCAGATTTCTTGGAAAAAAATTCCTGTTAATAAAAGACGTCAGTTGAAGGTTTTGCAAAGTGCAACATAAAAAGCACATTGCAGTGCTGAATGCCAATCCCTCGGAAGAATGTTCTGCTCCTGAGCAACTTTAAAATCCTGCCAAAGGAGGAAACTCAACTAGCTGCTTATCTCAAGATTAAACCTAACTGGCCTTGTTGGAATATTATGAAGTCTTTTTATTTGAAGACTGCAGGAAAGACATGGGTGGCAATCCAGAAAACCTGGTGTGTGCATCCAGTTGGGTTTGGTCTTGGGATTCTTGAACAGCCTGGTTGTGCAAACTGCAAACAAGGTGAGGTTACATACTTTTCTTTCCAGCCACAAGCTCTCGTGCCTTATTGCAAGGGTGAGGAAACTGTGGCCCTCCAGATGCTCCTGGACTACAACACCCATCACACCCCTACTTGCCATGCTGCCTGGGGCTGATGAAAGTTGGTGATAGTGATCTGGAAGAACCTGGGTTTTGCATTGGGGGGGGGGGTGGTTCTGAAATGAGAGAGCTGAAAAGCCACACACACACACCCCTTGTGCAAAACACTGTCTGGGACACTTTGGATCCTAGAACATTGGATTAAAAGGGTGTGAGGTTTAATTTTATAAAAAAAAATCTCAATTCAATCACACATGTTCTTCATCTATTAAGAAACCTAACATGCACTATAAACATTCATTTTAAAGTTATTTGCGTTTTTCAGATAAGAGACTGCATTCACATTCCAAACCCAGATCCTCAAGAATCATGTCTAAATGCATAAACAATACCCAATGAACACCAGCTGCGAAATGAGCACGGGGTTTCCCACTAAAGTTTTCATTTGACAACACTTACCTAATGACTTTATGTTTGGAAAGGTTAGGGAAATGCCAAGATATTGAGCTTAGCTTGGGTGAATGTTTGCTATCTGCCTGAGTTTTTGAGATAGAGCAAGGTATAAAACAGAATGGAGTTAAAGATTGCTCCTGTTTTACCCATCATTGCCTTGAGCATACCATGCAGCCCTCATTCAGGCTGACTATGGAAACAATATTCTCATTTCAAAAACTTCTCGCAATTGGTCATGTTTCCCAAGTCACAATACAGAATGGAAGCTGCTTATTTGAATATTTCAGAATCAAACACAGCTATTAATGAATTTAAGCAAAAAGGATCCTCTGTCTCCTCCTCAACAAGTTCTGCCTAGAAGCCATGAATTACTGTTAAGAGAATTACTGTGGCAGAAAAAAAAGATTGCAGTGTTTGTTTTACGAAAATTAAAATGAAGTGGATCCATATACTTGCATATAGCATATCAGTCTCCTTTGAATCCATCTTTATTTTGTTGTTTAGAGTCATGCAATGAAGACAGCCCATTTGTTCCGATTGGACATAATAAGTTTTGTATACTTACCAGCGACGTTTGATCTTCAAATGGTCTTGCAATATTTTTTCTAGAGAGAACAGAAAGGTTTGATTTTTTTGGCTCTTGGATATGTGGCATGACAAGATCGACTTTGAAGTTTTAGGCACACTGTGTCGAAAGTCTCTTGCTCTCTTTACCAGTTCAGGAGCTTCATCACCACTTAAATTTAGTGTAGTACAGTAACCTTCCCCCAACTAGGTGCATTCCAATTGTCTTGACTTAAACTCCCATTATCTGTGACCATTGGCACTCCTTACTGGGAATCTTGGTCCAGAACACCCTGAAGGAAGGCTGTGGTACTGCAAAGGCCCATGCAATACAGTACTGTATATCATATCATCTGTTTCATGGATCAATCAAATGCTCTTATTTACTCTGTTTACATTCCACCTTTCTTCCAAGGGCAGTGTAATTCTTTCTACTCAAGGACCTGCCTGAATGGGAATCTGCCAAGGGCCCACATCCCAACAGGGGACCACTGACAACCTGCTCCTCCTCTTCACCACTGAAACCTGCATGTCCCACCCCCTTCTCTGCATCTCACTCTAGCCCAGGTGGTGTGGTGGTGGTGGTGGTGAGCAGTACCTGCCACTGGCTCTCTGCCTGGCATGCAAGCAGATGTTAGCTATGACAAGGATGAAACGGAGCATCTAATGATAATGGGTAGAGGAAACAGACCCACAGAGGGAGGGGTCTTGCCCTAGGGCCCTCGTAAACCTGCCATTGGCACGGTTTCCAACTTTATCTTCACACAACCCTATGAGATAGGCTAAGCTGAGATAGTGAGTTAGCAACTGGCCAAGATCAGCCAATGCATCTCTCTTGTTCTAGCCCAGGCATGGCCAAACTTGGCCCGCCAGATGTTTTGAGACTACAATTCCCATCATCCCTGACCACTGGTCCTGTTACCCTGTTTCTCATATTTTAAGACATACCCATAAAATAAGCCATAGCAGGATTTTTAAGCATTCAAGGAATATAAGCCATACCCCGAAAATAAGACATAGTGATAGGCGCAGCAGCAATGCTGGCCACGGCAGGAGGAGGAGGAAAAAAATAAGACATCCCTTGAAAATAAGCCATAGTGTGTGTTTTTGAGGAAAAAATAAATATAAGACATGTCTTATAATATGAGAAACACGGTAGCTATGGATGATGAGAGTTGTAGTCCCAAAACAGCTGGAGGGCCAAGTTTAGCCGTGCCTGTTCTAGTCCAACACACTAACCAAGTAAGGTGGTTGTCCCCCAACATCTGTTTCTGTAGATTTGATCAGTTTATAATTCCTGACTCAATTTTCATAAATATATCTAGCCCTTTTTGAAGGCACCGCAACATATTTTACCCATGAATCTGATAGGTTAAGTTCATGCCACATTTAAGCAGTTCTTCCTTAACTTCCTGCATTAACCAAAAGGTAGGTTAAGAGGCAGTGACTGGTCCAAGGTAACCCAATGGGCTTCATGACTAGGTGGGGATTTGAACCCTGATCTCCCAGATTCTAGTCTGACACTTACCACTACACCACACTGGCTTCCTAGAGTACTTCTGCTATGGGGCAGCTCTATAAATTAAGTAGTTGAATAAATGCGGGGAGAGCAAACTATTACTTAGAGAAGGATCTGAAATATTTTCCTTGAAGCTTGAATTTGTTTTATTCTGGAGTGTTTTATTTGAAGTTTTAATGTGTTGTAAACCACTTTGAGATTTTTTTCCTTTAAAATATAAAGTGGGGGGAAATGGCACTAAGACATACCGTCAGAGTTTCTAACACTGCTGAATACTGTGTGCACACACACACATGTGTATGTATGTATGTATTAGCTGCTCTTAAAATATGCTAAATGCCATACAAGTTCATATTAGATTAACTGGAGAAAACACTTACTTTTTATATAGTACAGCAAAGGGCTTTTTCAGCGCATACTACAAAAGGAAATAGAAGTTAGAGATAACATTTTAACGTTGAACCACTCTATGACAAATCACTTTAAATAGAAGGGGGGAGTGCTTGTCTGGACAGATAAAACAGATTAAGGAGTACCTGAAGGATATCACTGTGTACTGTGCTCCCCAACAGGTTTCTGATAATGGATCGATTCATCAGGGAGCTCTGCAACCACACCCTGCCCCCCCATACCTCTCACTATTAAGGAAATGCAATAAACGAATAGAAATAGAACCTACCCAGTTGATGTTGATACAAAACCCCACACGTACACTATACAAAAGAATATTAACCCTACCACACCACCCCTCTTCTCCCCCATCTTCTTCCCCAGCCTTATACTGTACTCAGCACTTAGGTCTCGCAACTAATGTAACTGATTTGTAAGAAAGACTGTAAAACCTGAAAAAAGAGACAAGGCATGTACAGTACAGTGGTACCTCGGTTTATGAACACAATTGGTTCCGGAAGTCTGTTCATAAACTGAAGCGAACTTTCCCATTGAAAGTAATGGAAAGTGGATTAATCCGTTCCAGATGGGTCCGCGGCGTTCGTAAACCGAAAATTCATAAACCGAGGTTCCACTGTACTTTTTTAAATCAAGGAAAATCTTTAATAAAAATACATTTAAAATTTAAAATATTAAAATTTAAAAATTTAAATAGGACTTTCTTCTCTCTTCATTACACTATTATTTTTCCTCCTTGGTCCAAATATATGACCCCTTTCTATTGCAGTAGCTATACTGCTGTAAACCACCCTGAGACCTCCAAATGAATGAAGTAAATATAGATTCATCAGGAGTGTAAAATTGGGGGGGGGGGCTTTGCTATCAATCAATAATTCCAGGTGCTGTGGATTTGGGTTTAGAATCAACATTCCAACAAGAATTTTTTGGGCTGCATACCCCAAGTGTTCTGCAACAGATTTTGGAATTGGCAGAGATTAAGCCAGGCATCCCCAAACTTTGGCCCTCCAGATGTTTTGGACTACAATTCCCATCTTCCCCAACCACTGGTCCTGTTAGCTAGGGATCATGGGAGTTGTAGGCCAAAACATCTGGAGGGCCGCAGTTTGGGGATGCCTGGATTAAGCATACCCTATTAATACAACTGAAGTAAGGCCATTTGGAATCCAGCGCTTGAAGGACTTCACTTAAAAGATCATTCCCAGTATGTATTCTCCGAGTCACATTCCCACACAACCCAGAACACTAGCCATTATTTCACACACACAAATTCCAATCATACTTACAATATCTTTGAGCACGTCAGTTATTGTTGCAGTTGCATTTCCACCTTTTATTAGCATCGCATTCTTTGTGTTTTCTGTGAGCTTTGGCTCTCTCTTCTCAAGAAACCTTTTGGCCCTCTTAGTTTTGGGCTTCCTGCCATGGGAATTTATAAGACACAGAGTCAGATCTTACAAAGTATTTGAGCGCATCTACTTTATAAAGAAGGGACGCGGGTGGCGCTGTGGGTTAAACCACAGAGCCTAGGGCTTGCTGATCAGAAGGTTCGAATCCCTGCAACGGGGTGAGCTCCCATTGCTCGGTCCCAGCTCCTGCCCACCTAGCAGTTCGAAAGCACATCAAAGTGCAAGTAGATAAATAGGTACCACTACAGCGGGAAGGTAAACGGCGTTTCTGTGTGCTGCTCTGGTTCGCCAGAAGTGGCTTAGTCATGCTGGCCACATGACCTGGAAGCTGTACACCGGGTCCCTCGACCAATAAGGCGAGATGAGCGCAGCAACCCCAGAGTCGGTCATGACTGGACCTAATGGTCAGGGGCCCTTTACCTTTACTTACTGTATAAATAAACTGGGTTCAACATAGCCCTGGTCCCATCAGTGCAAGGATTGTTCTTGCACAGCAAAATCTTATTGCCATATCCTCCCCTTAGCATGCCTCATGTATCTGTTCTGGAGATTGCCCCAACCCTCCACAGCAGATCTGAGCACAACATGGGGCATGCATGAGGGGAGGGATGGTGAAGTCCTGTTGCACTACTAGCCCAACAAATTAGTTGAATACCACCCATAATTATATATTTAATATTGAGTTATTATTTATTTACTTATATACTACCTTTCCTCCAAGGAGCTAAAAGCAATACACACAGTTCTTCCTCCTGGGCCATTCCATGAAAAATGAGCCTGATAAGAAAAAAATTATTTTTAAAATATACTTATTTTACTTATAGTTTCATTAACTAAACATATTAAAGTTCAATATTCCAAAGGAAAAAAGAATTTGAAATTATTTTTTTCATGAGAAATTTGAGCTTGAAGTTTCAGTATCACTTTTCTGATTGTGTAGCTTAATTTTGTTCATTTAGGTTGGCATTATTTTTTAAAGATAAACAAAAATTGTGGTTGTCATTGTTGGTATATTATTAAAGTGAATAACTTTGTCTACACATTGGACTTGAAAATTTTTAAATAGGTAAGTTATTTCTATTTTATTTTTATTATTGAATGGGATGCTGTTTCAGTGTCCCACCCGTGACAGCAAAAGGTACAAAAGTTTATTTTGTGATAAAACTAATTTATAGGTTATGTTTGTTTTATTGTGGGAGTATGTATTAGAGTATAACACACCTATCAATAATAAAAATGCAGTTAATTAATGTAAACACCATGAAATTTTAATAATTTTTTTCTGTCCCACCCGTGACAGTTTTCAGCTTGTTTTATTAGGTTGCTAACTGTTGTAGCTTGAGTTAGTGATTTCAGCAAGTGATTTCAGCTCTCTGCAGACAGGAGACAGATTCCTCATGTAATAATTCTTTATTCTGGCAAACAAGACTGAGGGGACTGAGGAGAGGGGAACTAGCTAGAAAGAGATACATTTTGGAGGGAACAATCTCAAGCAATCACAAAGCTGCCTTTTGGTGGAAACCAATAAGACTAAGGAGCCAAATGCAGCTGCTTGAATGAACCAATAGTAGCTGTTCCTTCTGGAACAAAGGCAGTTACCGTTACTTTACCCTAATGCGAATACATACAGTAATACAGATAATATAACCTTTGAATCAATACACAAAATGGGAAAGACTACATCTGCAGAACGTATGAGAAAGCTGCGTGAAAAACTAAAACAAGATAAAAACAAATGTGAAAGCTTCAAAGAAAAGGAGAGGGTCAGAGATAAGAAGAGGCGAGAAAAGATGAAGTTGGTAAAGAATTTGTCTGCAAAATCACTTATGGAATACAGACGGAAAGAAACTGAGCGCAAAAGAAAGTACAGACAAAAGATAAAAGAAAAAGAATCTAGGCCAATTGGCGACACTACTATTCCAGAGATTGGGTCATTTAAATGCCCACAATCTCTTGGAAAGGCTGTTACCAAAGTTAAAAGAGTGTTGCCATTAAGTCCACGGAAAAGAATAGCCGTGTTACGAAAGCTTGTGTATGAGAGTTCACCTCAAGCGTCAAAAACACTATTTGATAAAAGCCCTAAACAGAACACCAAAAGTTCTATTATTTCACAAGATAATATCGCAAAGGTCCATGAGTTTTATAATTCAGATGATATTAGCAGGCAGGCACCAGGAATTAAGGATGTCAAATCTATTAAAGATCCAACAAGTGGAAAAAGAATCAAAATCCAAAAGCGGCATATGAATATGACAGTCCAAGAGGCCTATGCCTTATTTAAGATTGATAACCCAACAGTTGAAATCAGCAAATCAAAATTTTATGAACTGAGGCCTAAAAATATTGACTTAGCTTCTCAAATGCCACACAATGTTTGCGTTTGCAAATACCACGCTAATTTCAATTTCCTAATTGAAGCCATAAGTAGGAAAGACATTTTTTTTCCTTCCACACATTCTGATCTTTTGAGCCTTACTTGTTGTGATTTGGAAAATGAAAAGTGCATGAATGGTGAATGCAAAAAGTGTGTACTTAATTTGCACACCCTAATTGATGAAGACTTAAACATGTCGTCTGAGATTTTCTGGAAGCAATGGAAAGATGACTGTTCTAGCCGGCCTAAGGTTTTTGAAGCAAAAGGAACCATAGAAGAAGCTGTCAATGAGCTACAAAATCAATTTAGTAAATTTAAGAAGCACTTCTTTGTAAAGCGATTACAAGCTAAAGCTTTCAAAAATATGAAGGACACAGTAGCTGATGATGAGGTGATTCTTCAAGTGGATTTTGCTGAAAACTATTTGGCAACATCGCAAGATGAAATCCAAAGTGCACACTGGACCCACAACCAAATCACAGTATTTACTGGTTGCGCTTGGACTCAAGGCAAAGTACGTTCTTTTGCCGTGGTTTCGGATCACTTAACCCACGACAAATACTCAGTATATGCATGCCTAAAAGCCATAATTGAAGAACTTAAGAAAGAATTTAACAGACTGACAAAGGTCAAAATCTTTTCTGATGGGTGTGCTGGTCAGTTCAAAAATAAGTACACACTGTCCAATCTGTGTTTTATGCCTGAAGACTTTGGTGTTGATGGGGAATGGGTTTTTTTTGCTACATCCCACGGCAAGGGTGCCGTGGATGGGATTGGTGGATTAACTAAGCAAGCAGTTTGGAATGCAGTGAAACAAAGGAGAGTAGTAATCAATTCAGCATCAGATTTTGTTAAATGTGCTGAAAAAGCAGTACCGAGAGTGAAGTTTGTCCTTTTAACACCTACTGATATCAGTGCAAATATGGCGATGCTAGATGAGCGCTGGACTTTGGTGAGGAAGATTCCAAACGTGCAGTCCAACCATTTTTTTAAAGCTAAAGACAAAAGAAGTTTAGTTTATGGACCTTCTTTTCAAAAGTCCACCCACGTAGTCTTCACAGAACTGTTCAAGTTAAAAGTTTCTGATGTTTACAGAGATTCTGATAGTGACACAGAAAAACAAGATGGTGTAGCAAGTTGTACAAATGAAACAGATGTGCCGGTGGTTGGAGTGAAGCCGTTTGTTGATGGAGTGACTATTGGGACATATGTTTTAGTTGAATTTGAAACAACTACAAAAAGACAAAGAACCAGGCCTACTAAATATAGATATGCTGCAATATGCCAAAGTAATGTTGAAGATGATGGAGAAGTCAAGGTGATGTGTATGCGAGCAGTTAACAATTCTGGAAAGCTGTTTCAAGTTGATGAAAAAGACATATCATATGTGCAGTTTGAACATATTCTTAGTATCTTACCCCAACCTAATGTTAAACGAGTCAGAAGGAACATTTTTTATGAATTTACTGAAAATGTAGATGTGTTTGAAAGTGGTTAATTGGCCCAGAGATGGACTAGAAGAAAATATTTTTAAAATAGATTTTAATTTTAGTAAATACAACATTATACTTTGTAGGCTATAGTAGATAGTAAGTATAGTAATAGCAAAAGGTTTTTTTGTAATTATTCCATTTTTAACAACCTTAATTGTATGTTAAATCAAGTGTATGCCAGACGCGTCCCACCCGTGACATTTCATTGTCCCACCCGTGACAGCATTTTTTCCTTAATTTTGTATCATTAAATTTCTTAACCTAAATTTCTGATTGCATAGTTGTAACCAATAAACATTGATTTAAACAGATATGCTGAGTTTATAATTGATTCACCTCCCAACTCACAGAGTTTTTCCATAAATCAAACTTATCTCAAGCTCCGTGTCCTTTTTTTGTCCCACCCGTGACAATACTTTAACATTTAATAAAATTGTCAAAAATATCCATAAAAATAATAAAAAATTAGTAAAATGTTCAGTATCTTATTAAGAACATAGTTCAAATTTTGGTTGTTAATTTTTATGTATATTTACATTCTTACACATGTGTGAATACCAAAAAACATGGTCCAAGTGTCCCACCCGTGACAATGGAATGGCCCTCCTTTCCCCATTTTATTCTCACAACAATCCTATGGTGTAGGTTAGTTTGAGAAAATGACTATCCCAAGGTCACCAACTGAGCATCATGGATAAGTAGGGATTTGAACCCTTGTCTCCCAGATCCTAATCTGACACTGTTGAACAGTTGTTGCTTTTTAGTGTATGGACAAAAAAACCTGTACTAGTCTTCAAAGAAGTCAATATAAATAATCACATATTAAGGAGCAAAAAAAAGAATAATATGCAACGCCACATGCATTGCATACTGTACTTACTCAATTCACCAAGCTTTATTTCCAAGCAAGTGTACACAGAACTTTAGTGATGGATATTTAATGCAATTGCTGACTCTTTGAGTTGTCCAGTATCCAGTTCAATACCAAAACACAAACATATCAGCTAACCACCTCATTAAAAATGTTACTCCATTGTAGTTTTAAACATATTTAGCTGCAAGGAGCCATACTGAAATCCATGGAACTTAGCTCTAATTAATCATGGCTGTATTTGGGCTGCAAGTTTTACTACAATCTGAAAAACCATATAAAAATGATTAGATTAAGAAAAAAGCAAGGAAATGTTGGGCACATTAGAGCTAAGTTGCAGCATCAGTCAAGATACTGATACAGACATCTCACAACGAATTTTTGTTTAAAACAGATTAGCATTACTATTCTTCTGACATTTCAGCTGGTTTGTCAGTAATACCACAGTAACAATGTGCTGCCTCTGCATGAGAATCTAAATCTTTATTTGTGGAAATATCAAGCCTTATTAAGATGCTTTTATTCTTTAAAGTCGGCACAAATAGTGTTTTGAAGAGTTTGAAGTTTTCAAAGTGGAATATTAACTCCAGATTGATGATATAGTGCTGGATGTTAGGATCTAAACACAAATGTTAAAGGAGTTGTGCTCTTTCAAAGGCACAGGGAGTTTCAAAGGCACAATTCCCTCACGCTGTCCTTTCACCCCAACTACACCTCACACACCCAAACACACATAATTATCTGTGACTCAGCTATACAGCTGCAAATAAAACTTTGAAAGTGTGTTTTAAGTGCATTATACAATGTGACACTAGATGGTGAACCTTATGGAAAATTCAATGTATTTTTAAAACGCTTTTTTTAAAAAAAAGCATTTTCAGAATGGTTTTTATATGTGTTTAGATTACACCCTGGTTCAAAGTCCAATGCTTTGACAACCCAATAAAACAATTCCTCATTGCAGCATTGTTACCAAGCCTTCCAAGAATAAGAATATTGGCACAGCTTGAAATGTAGACGAATAAAGATCTGGTCAAATCTGGAGTCATCTGAACACTAGTTAGTATGCAACCAAAATTCCCTAGGGCTAGATGGACAGACACGAAAAGAAAATTTATGCAGAAATGTCAGGTTGTCACCCTTGCATTCTATGGCTCTGGGGTCACACTGCCTACAATAAATTATTTACACAGAGGTGGATCCGCCCATTAAAACAACTAATGAAATGGGCTGTTTTCTTATCTGAAATCTGAACAGGATGCTCAACACACTGTGCACTCCATTCTTTTTAATAAGCCTTTATAATTACAATATGCTTCTTGACAGATAAAGCAGCTTAGCTGCAGAATACCAGACATTTCATTGCTCCGCTCCTAAGCAAGTAGAAGACAGGAGTGCCTGGCATGCTCTGGTCCATGGGGTCACGAAGAGTCGGAAACGACTAAACGAGAACAACTCTTAAGCAAAGGAGTAGTAGAGCAATGGCTTATTTGGCTTTCCAGATACAAAAAGACGTTGTCATAACACCTGTAAAGCCTGCAGTCCAAACTATAGCCATGGTCATTCAATAGCATGGTGTCTTGATTTCTGTATCCGCGGAATGAATAAGGAAAGTGCTTCCCACGCTTAATTAAGTTCGCGAGCGCTTATGCCATAAGACACAGACCTTGGAAGGAAATCCCATCGAGCTCACTAGGTTTTACTTGGGAGTGGACCTGACCAGAACTAAAGCTGTATATCTGCCAAACCTATAGGAGCAATTAAACATTTTCTTAACGACCTCAAAATAACGCGACCACACAGTTACGGGCACAGGCTTCGCAACGCTTCGAAACAACTGTACTTACACCACTCGGTCCAATGACTCCATTTTCGCCGATAAGTCACCAGTATCCACGTGGGTCCGTCGAACATGTGCGCCGGAAGAAGAACTACGCCCGGTGTGGTGACGTCATATCCGCCGGCATTGGGAAGAGGCGTAAAAAGATAGGACAGACTAAGAGCTTTAGAACGTAACAAACGCGCAAGCATTTGTATCTCTGTCTCACAGACCCAATGAAAATATGCTGAAACATTCTGCGTTGCGAAGCAGCATTAAATAGTTGGGGGGTTTTTTTGGGGGGGGAATAACATTTTGTCACTTTTTAATTCCTTTCCCCGCATATGGCGACGTTCAGAGGTAAATCGGAAGTTCAGGCTGCGTGGAAATGGTCCTAATTTCCCATTTCTATGAGAAAGGGCTTACGGTAGGTAGAGCGTCGATCATAGAGATAAGAAAATTGAACAGCCAATATAAACCTTCGGTTTTAAAGCAGTTGTCATTCATCGTGGTTCTCTTTGGGCGCGTAATTGCAGATACTGTACTGTATACACAAATTTAAAGAGGCGTATCTTGCATAGACATTTTTACTTTCTCCTTGGAAGGGCCATAGCAATCAAGGGGAACATACAGGATTTTGCAGTAGGCGTCCCGCCGCCGTCCCAAATGTTTCCGTACAGCACGATTCCCTGCTCTTCCTAACACAGGTTTTTCAGAGACAGCACAAGCCGCCTGTCTGCCAATCAAATGAGTTCAAGGCTTCCGTTTGCAATTTAGTCCTTAATTTGGCCTGGGAGGAAGAAGGGGCTGTTTAAGCAGAATAGCCGTTCTGCTGCATGAAGGTTGTTTGGGGTCTTATATAGAAGTTCTATATACAGTAGATGACATTTGCAAAAGGAGCGACGAGGACCGGATTTTTCAGGGGCTGTGCTGGGGCTGTTTCCACCTTGGCACAGGTGGAAGCAACTTATGGTTCTCCCTCGACCCCCATGGTTCCGCTGTCCATACTTTGGTTGCTATGCACTATTGTTTTATGGCCACCAGGGGGAAGAGATGAGCGAATTAAGGGAATTTGAGGATACTTTTTATTTATTAAGGTGGGGAAATGATACAGGATGTCAGGGTGCGCGTTTGCAGTTAAAATGAGGAGAGGGAAATGCGGGGGAATTCGGGTTCCAGGGGTCCCTCATCTCTGAAACCTTAGGAACTTTAAGTTTTCCTTTGCATGGGGCAGTTAATCTTGAGTGGTTGTTTTACTGTATTTGGTTAGAAGCACATTTATCATCATCATTTATTCCTCCACACTTTAGCATATTTTGGAAGCAGCGTTAAAAGCTTTCCATTTACACTTCCTTTTGAGACCAGGTATACTTTCAGGATATTGTCATGCAGGCTTTTATTCCATTTTAATGGGAGTTTTCTTGGTACTGCCTGGAGTGGTGTAATGTTGAGAAAACAGAAATACCAACCCTCTCCCATATTGGTCCAACAGTTTTGCTGACCCCTGAAGGCACACTTTTCCATTGTCTCCCAAGATAGACAGATATCAACAAGAAGAAGAGTCTGAAAGACTCTCTTTCTTTCAATTTATTGCCTCAAGCTTTCAGGGTAGAATGCATGCCTACTCAAAAGCAAGCTTAATTAAGTTCTGCCCTTGGGCTGGAAGGTGACTGGGAGAGTCACAAAAACTCCACCCAAAAATGAGTTTTAGTTGTGATTTCTGCATTGTAGGGGGTTGCAACAGATGGCCTTTGGGGTCCCTTCCAATTGGACAAGTCTATGGTTGTGGTTAAACCACTGAGCCTAGGGCTTGCTGATCAGAAGGTCGGTGGTTCGAATCCCTGTGACGGAGTGAGCTCCCGATGCTTGGTCCCAGCTCCTGCCAACCTAGCAGTTCGAAAGCATGTCAAAATGCAAGTAGATAAACAGGAACCGCTACAGCGGGAAGGTAAACGGTGTTTCCATGTGCTGCTCTGGTTTACCAGAAGTGGCTTTGTCATGCTGGCCACGTGACCAGGAAGCTATATGCCGGCTCCCTCGGCCAATAATGCGAGATGAGCGCGCAACCCCAGAGTCGGTCACGACTGGACCTAATGGTCAGGGGTCCCTTTACCTTTACCTTATGATTCTATGATTCAACAGAATTAACTCCCAAGCAGTCGTGTATACAGCATGATCAGCTAACCACTTTTTTAGTTCAAAGTCTGTAGTCACCCTTGGCCAACTTCCAGGCTAAGTTATAGGTGTGTCTACAGCATTTTGAACTCAAGTTAACCCCACACCCCTCCTCAGTTATCTCTGCTTATCAGTTGATATGCAGCTCTGAAGACTGTGGTGGGAAGAAACAAAAATTTTTAAAAAATCATTTCAGTAGCACCTTAGAGACCAGCTAAGTTTGTCATTGGTATGAGCTTTCGTGTGCATCCACTTCTTCAGATACGTGGTGGGAAGATTTGTATCCCCAGCAGGGCCAAGAGGTTTAGCTTTCTCTGCCTCCTTCAGTGCAGTGTCTATTTTGTTGATTCTCCACTTTGGGATGCCTCTGCCCAAATCAATGGGGTGGGGTGAGAAAAATTTCCATGGAAGGCCTAAATCACCCTACCCTCCCAAAGAGGAATACTGTCTACTGAGAAGTAAGGTAAAGGTAAAGGGACCCCTGACCATTAGGTCCAGTCGTGACCGATTCTGGGGTTGCGCGCTCATCTCGCTTTATTGGCCGAGGGAGCCGGTGTATAGCTTCCAGGTCATGTGGCCAGCATGACAAAGCCACTTCTGGCAAACCAGAGCAGCACATGGAAACGCCGTTTACCTTCCCGCTGTAGCGGTTCCTATTTATTTACTTGCATTTTGACGTGCTTTCGAACTGCTAGGTTGGCAGGAGCTGGGACCAAGCAACGGGAGCTCACCCCGTCACAGGGATTCGAACCGCCAACCTTCTGATCAGCAAGCCCTAGGCTCAGTGGTTTAACCACAGCGCCACCTGGGTCCCTCTACTGAGAAGTAAGCACCATTAAATCAAATTAGGCCTGCTCCTAGATATATTTATGTTTGCAATCCTACACCTACTTCTCCGGAAATAAGACCTGCTGAATTCAGTGGGGCGTTCTTCTGAGTAGAAGTACAGAGGATTGTACTATTGTACAAGTAAAATGTTTTGCTTGACCAGACTACAGTATAGGTATTGCAGTACTACCAAAAAAATGGAAGAGCTTTGAACATCAAGCTAGACAAAGTGGCATAAGTAAATTAAGTTTTGCATTTTTTTCTACCAACAGTTTCTTTTACAAACTAGCTTATTTCTTAGCCTTATTGCGGTTATAAACAACAAAGGCTGTGTACACACCCTGGGAAATGTAGCTTGCCAAGAATGCTCAGAATTGTTGTTATAGGTAAACTATGGTTCCCAGGATTTGATGTGTGGGGGTGTGAAATGTGATTTAAATGTATGGTTGCATATGCAGCAAAAGAAGGCCGTGATACCCAATGAATAGGTGGGAAACCTGTGGCCCCTCCAGAGGATGTTTATCTGCAACTTCCATTATTCCTGATCACTGATCATGCTGCCTTGGATTGTTCGGCTTTGGAATTCAACAATATCTGGAGAGCCATACATTTCCCATTCCTGCCTTAGAGGCTAACAAATTTCTTATGGCATAATATTTTTAAGTCCAGAAAAGCTTATGCATCAATAAGGTTGTTAGTCATTAAACGTTAAGGGCTTGTTTTTACTGCTTCAGATTAGTACAACTACCCCTCTGGAAATCCTGTGGTTACCCAGATGTCAAACATACTAAATGCAATGGCACTTGCTTAAAGGTATGTGTACTTAGATGAATCTTTTAAGCAGGGGCAAAACTAGGCCTTATTGCACCTGGGTCAAATACCCATATGGCACCCTCCATGTGCATTAGTATACCCACATAGGCTGGAGTCTCAATTGTACTCCTCTGGAGGCTTCACTAGGGCAAGAAACCTGGCAACCCCCCCCCCCGGTAGCTACTGCTCTGCTTTAAAGTATGCTGCTTTAAACTCAGTCAGGCTTACTTCCAAGTAGCTTGCATAGCATTACAATTATGAACGTAAAAACATGTTGATGCCCAAGTATTAGCAATTAATGCTGGAACACAGTGTACACGTCTATTTTAGTTTGAAGGTTAAAACAGTGTCTAACCACAGGAGTTGAACAAAATACTAACTCTTAATCTGTCCTTGTGGTATTGACCAAACAAGCATAAAGTAAAACAAAGCCATTTTGCTAAGCTTGTTTGTTTTCAGAAACAAAGAAACAAATGCATATCTAGAGGCAAGGTAAACTTCTCGACACTAGCAAATGTTACGCATGGGACGGTGAGGACATCTCTCTGACCAAAAACTGGAGATTGTGCTTGCTAAAGTTCTTTTGCAGCTGTTGGTGTTGCAAAAATTAGATTCATAAGAGCTGAAAAGATAAAAGCAGATGGTTAATCCCTCTGTTTTTCCCTATTCAAACTTTTGCACTGGCAGTGCTTTTAAAAGAGATTCTAGTTAGTGTGGAGGGGAAAGCAACATTTATGTTTGCACATTGATATAGATATAGATATATATATTTACGATCAATAAAACACAAAATTATGGATATCGTATGTGTTTCTGACAGCATGCCACATCTTTTCCAAGGTAAGAAGCTGCTGCAGAAAGTATAGATTCTGCAGGATATTTCTAACAATGGTGAATGTACCAACGATGCCCAATTCCTTGTGGGAGTGAAGCATAGCATGTGCGGAAGAAGAAAATGCTTATTACATGTTAACAATAACTCCACTGCCTGTTCAACATATAAGATATAAATTTCAGTCTGCCTTTATGATTGAAGACAGCAAACATTTATTTTACAACAGAAATTATAGAAGTAAAACTGTGAAACAAAAATTGCTTCCACACTTGAGAAGAATCAGGAATGGGTTGACATGATTTCTTCCTCAGGCATACCGGTAGCCCTCTGCTTTTCTGAGGCCAGGGATGTTAGACAAAGTCCAAAGTCCAGCATGTCTGGTGGATATGCCTCAGGCCTTACATTTACCTGATAGGATTTATTTTTTTCCTTTGAATATCAGCTCTTTGCTGCACAACATGCTTTGCTTAGTTTCAGAAGTGGCTAATGGTGCAGTGTGGTCTTGTGGCGAGCAGGGGATCACCGAAAGTAAAAGGGCTTGTGGGGAACAAGGACTTAGCTGCATAGTTCCTGATTTGTGAAAGATGACACTACTTAGCACTCAGATTTAAGGTCCAGTTCTCCTATTTGTGATGTAAACAAACTATCAGTCACAAAGAGTTCTCTAAAACAACGGTATACAACAAAAAGAAGGTCCATTAATTGTTATCTCTCAACTAGTGTCTTTAGAACAATGTGGAGAATTATCTGCCGTAATAACTTGACTGTCCTCTGAAGAGTCCTCCACTGCCTTGGAGAAGGTGGCATCCATAGGAGGGCCACCACCATCCCTTTCAATGTGTGGGTGCATCTCGGGTTCAAAGGCCTGATCAATACTTTCTCTGTCACTGGCTTCTCCTTCAGATTCTTCTGCCATTTTGTCTTGGGACTCAGCTGCCTCTTCTTCTTTTTCGTATAAGAAGTTGCAAATCATGTTAGGTCTGCTGTATGAGAAATCTTTGTCCTTAAGCTCTAGCCATTCCACACCACCACCTGACAGAGAGAAAGAAATCAGGAAGAAGAAAAGTTGGGGACAGGATTTTAAAACTTTTAAAACTAGTATTAAATTCACTAGTCACATCTATTCTTTGCCTCTCCTTTCCCCCCTTCCCCTTTCTTTCTCAGTGCCTGGATTTAGATGGCAAGTTCTTCAGAGGAAAAGAGTGAATGTCATTCTATAAAGCGCAATCTATGCTAATGGTTGTATATAATCACCATCAATAGGAAGTTTTATGGTTAATCATGTAGCAGTAGCTAAGGAATACATTTATATGCCATAAGAATACCAGCTGAGGGAGATGGGAACATAAGGAGTTTTGCACATATTATTGATAGCAAACTTATAAACAGACCTGGTATGTTACCAAGTCAGGGCCAGGATTTAACTGGGATCACTAAAACAAAGGAGCAGAACCACAACTCCTTGTAGGCTCAGTTACTTCCAAGGGAAGTAGAAGTGGTGCCAAGAGAGGGTATGTTTATGAACGAGGGAGGTTAGAAAGTAGTGAAGCAATCTGTATACACAGGAACTGGGCAAAGGAGGGTAGTGAAGCAATGCATGACATACAGAAATCTGGTGAGCATGCAAAATGGGATTTCTAGAAGGGGAACTATAGAAAGCAACAGCAATTTTCTCAGAACCACCTGTGTTCTCTTCTCCTTCCTTTTTCTCAGTCAGGAGTGTCCGTGTCATGTTCAGCTTCTTCATTGTGTGGCATTTATATTTTAGCTGTATTTTTTGGTTGCCTTCTGCATCTAGCATAAGGAAAAATTACAGATGATTTTTAAGTGGTAACTTTACTCTTTACAATGTTTCCCCTGCATAAAAGTTTCTTGAGCTTTTGAAAAGCTTAGAAGAAAAGTATTACTTACCATGATCTTCATTTTCTTCAAACACCAAACAGGTACCAAGAGTATCTGGGAATGAAAACGAACATTTTGTTAAGGAAAGTGCAGGTTCCTTTTTAAAAGAATTAACACTCAAAAGAGTGGTATCTACTCTCGTTAAGCAATAGATTTAGAAGATACCGTAAGTGTATGCAAAGGTAGGCCCAGAAGAGCTGATTAGTTCATACAAGGGACTTTTTGTTTGCTTGCTTCCTTTTTTCTTATTTAATCAGTTTACACCAATGCCATATTACAAATTTCTCAAAACTCTCCTCAATTTCAAAAGCAATTTGCAAACAGATATGGTAGCTAAAACTTGGATGTGAAAATTGTTGTCTGCTTTTAGTTAACGTATCATCGCCTATGTTTGTATTTAGGTGTTTTTAAAAAAAGGTAAAGGGACCCCTGACCATTAGGTCCAGTCATGACCGACTCTGGGGTTGCGGTGCTCATCTCGTGTTATTGGCCAAGGGAGCCGGCGTACAGCTTCCAGCTCATGTGGCCAGCATGACAAAGCCGCTTCTGGCGAACCAGAGCAGCACACGGAAACGCCGTTTACCTTCCCGCTATAGCGGTTCCTATTTATCTACTTGCACTTTGATTTGCTTTCGAACTGCTAGGTGGGCAGGAGCTGGGACCGAGCAATGGGAGCTCACCCCGTCGCGGGGATTTGAACGGCCGACCTTCTGATCGGCAAGCCCTAGGCTCTGTGGTTTAACCCACAGCGCCACTCTTGGTGTTTTTACTGTGAGGGTGAGATCCAGCACCATGCCAGCAGATGCAACGGGACTTCCCCTACCTCATCTCCCCACATGTGCCCCCCTCCCCTGCTTTGGAGGGTCCCCAACCCTAAGCAGATTTTGGGTGTTTGGGGGGGAGGGGCTACAGGAGGAAGGATAATTTCCATTTGTGCAAGTCGAAGTCCATTGTGCAAGGACACTTGAATTGGATATCAGCCTAAGTGTATTTACTATTTTTGTGTGTGGAAAAACAGCAAAGGTATACTACTACTGTAATAAAAAATAATTCTGCCTTGGCTCACATGACTAGTTTTATTGTTCATTGGATCCTGGCTTATGAAAAGAAGTATGGTATTCATAAAACATTTTCTTACCTTCATATTCTCCAGCAAAGACATATCTATCTACTTGTAAAATGGGCCTCTCTGTGTCTATTCCCTGCAATTAAGAAAAAGAGGAGACCCAGCTGCATTTAACAAAAAGATCATTAAATGCAAATACCTTTCAAGCAATTTTGACTCAAAGCGCAGCCTAGATTGCTGAATCTGTAACACTTATGAAAGGTTACAGATATCATTGTCATTCACAAAGAGCACACAGTCTCTATTTTGACAGTGTTTATGTACCCTAAGCTGATCAGAACTTCCTACTGTGTGTACACACAGCAAAACGAAGACATGCACATTCTTCATACATGACAGTACTTCCCCCAACAACCGCAAACCAGACTATAGTAAGCAAAACACCTATATTGATGTTTGTAGGTTCTGAATATAATAATAATAATAATAATAATTTATTATTTGTACCCTGCCCATCCGGCTGGGCCTCCCCAGCCACTCTGGGCAGCTTCCAGCAAAGATTTAAATACAATAAAATGTCACAGATTAAAAACTTCCCTAAACAAATAGAGGTTTGTTGTTCATAACAAAAACTGCAAAGATGGAAATTTGTAGTAATTGCACTCACCAAAATCTTGCATTTGTTCTCACATTTTTCCAGAAAGTCTGAATCAATTATTCCTGACAGTTCCACCATGACCAATTGTTCCTGGGGGTAGAAAGTTTTAAAAATATATTTAAAACAATGTACCAGGAAGCTGTCTGCGGACAAACGCCGGCTCCCTCGGCCTATAGAGCGAGATGAGCGCCGCAACCCCAGAGTCAGACACGACTGGACCTGATGGTCAGGGGCCCTTTACTTTACCTTTTACTGTACTGTACTATATTCATAAACTCGGTCTCCCTTTCAGTCCAGCAGATGGAGCCCATCTGCAAATATATTACTGCCATACAACTAGTTTCCAGGAGCACATATACCAGGGGTCCCCAAACTAAAGGCCCGGGGGCCGGATGCAGCTCAATTGCCTTCTAAATCCGGCCATGGACGGTCCGGGAATCAGCATGTTTTTACATGAGCAGAATATGTTCTTTTATTTAAAATGCATCTCTGGGTTATTTGTGGGGCATAGGAATTAATTCATTTTTTTTTCAAAATATAGTCCGCCCCCCCACAAGGTCTGAGGGACAGTGGACCGGCCCCCTGCTGAAAAAGTTTGCTGACCCCTGACATCTACAAACACATCCATCAACCATCCACCTCTATGTTGTAATTGCATGCATCTATATTTTCAACCAAGTTTGTGATGCTATGGGAGAGCAAGACATCCACACCTTTTTCTCCCCTCCCAAGTTACAGTAGGTTGGATATCTCACATTAGTTAATTTTGCTCTAATGCAATGATGTGCATCTTTCTCCAGTGCCAATTTGCAGCTGCAGCTGACTATTTCAAGTCTTATATTTGTTTCATTAAAAAATAAATAAATATGTTTCCTTTACTTAATGGCTTTTCAAAATGTTTCACTGCTCTCACCAACTTAGGACATGGAGACAAAATCATAACAAATCAGTTTAGAGTAAGTATCAACGTCTGATTCTGTATTCCTAAGTAGTGCTCACTAGACCATTTATATTTTCAAACACCAGCAGTTTACTCCCACTTAATTCCAGCAGTAAAGCACTTCACTATTGTACTTTCTGCACTGCCATTTCAACCCAGAATAAACTAATGTTGCCCCTTTCTGCTTTTTTCATAGGCTGACATAAAAAGTACTAGCACTCCCATATTTTGTTCCACCACCAAGTAGGGGAGTATGCAGGAGCTATATACAGTTGGAAAGTAGGTACAGTACTGTACACTCTACTCCTTAACCATTTACATACAATGTTTCAACCATCCTGAGGGAGACAGCATGAAAGCTACTGATGGAAGATGCAGCTGTAGTTACTGTCACTGCTGGCCCAGAGTAACTCCTACAGAACAGGGCCATGTTCAACACAAGATCCAGCAGTAAAATGCCTGTAGAAATTCATTAATGCTTATTATCAAAGTAATAAAAGGCCATGTTCTTCGCCTTTCCTTTGGGGCTATATTCCAGATGTACAACACATAGTTTGATCGTAGAAGGGCCAAGTTCAAAGCTGCACCTCAAAAGTAATGGAGCCGGGAAATATTCCTGTCTGAGATGGAGGGGAACATGGACTTCGGGGAGGTAGACAAGACTGTATTCTGCCAGATCAGGACGGGTACATGTGGCCTTCCAGACTCCAACTCCCATCAACCCCAGGCACCATTGCCACTGGGATGGATAATGGGAGTTGTAGTCCAGCAGCGGCTGGCGCTCTGCAGATGGACCAATATAACCTGATAGCATGTATGTATTCTTAGTTTATACCATGAAGTAATCATTTTAGTGATCCTGGATATGGGCCAGTGAAGGCAGAAGACTTTTGAATATTAGGAGAGCCAAGTGTTGCACCTATTTCACTACAGAGAATGGTGCTCCACGATGCTCTAGTTCAGGCATCCCCAACCTTCGCCCTCCAGGGTTTTGGACTACAATTCCCATCATCCCTGACCACAGGTCCTGTTAGCTAAGGATCATGGGAATTGTAGGACAAAACAGCTGGAGGGCCGCAGGTTGGGAATGCCTGCTCTAGTTTCACTTCGCAACGTATAGAGAGGTGAGTCATGGCATTAAACGCTGGCGATGATGGGACTAATGCCATTTACCAGGAATCGAGTCCGACCGAACTCAGCAGAACTTATTTCCATGTAAACATGCGTATGTATCATCAGGTTGCCCTGCCGCAGCGCAATCCCCATAACCGGTCCGTAGGCGTCAGCCCGGGACTCCCAACGAACCCGGCCGGGACGCTGCTCTCACGGCTCTCGGCCCTACAAAGAAAGGCCCAGGCCGCTTTCCCTGCTCAGACCCCGCAGCGGGAGGGCAGCCGGCAGCCTCGTCACGTGGTGAGCCGCAGAGCAAACCCCGCGGGGTGGGGGGAGAGCCCATTCCTGCCACCCACCTCCACCTCGACCTCTTCCCCGTCGCGGGGTCCTTCCGCGGCCTCCATGCCGGTAGCGCCTCAACGAGCGTCACGTGATCCCCCTGCCGCCGCCGCCGCCGCCATCTTACGCAGGACCCTTTTCGGCGAGAGCAGCGCCTCTGGTTGCTGCGAGGAGGACTCTGGGCAGGGCAGGAGAGCTGCGCAGTTCGCAGGCTTGAGGTGGCGGCTTCTGCTCAGAAGCAGCCGAGGGGGAGACAGGCGGAGTTCAGGCAGTCTAATGACCCGAACAAGAGTGTGGGGGTGACTCCTAATCCTCTAGAAAATGTTACTGGGGTGTTTTGTTTTTTAAACATATATATCCTGACCTATAGAGAACTTTGGCGGGTAGCGGGAAAGAATGCTCGCTTCCGTCCTTTTAACATAAATGTGGTTCATAATTATTATTATTATTTATTTATTTATTTATTTATACCCCGCCCATCTGGCTGGGTTTCCCCAGCCACTCTGGGCGGCTTCCAACAGAAACATTAAAATATACTAATTTCTTAAACATTAAAAGCCTCCCTAAACAGGGCTGCCTTCAGATGTCTTCTAAAAATCTGTTAGCTGTGTTCCTTTTTGACATCTGATGGGAGGGTGTTCCACAGGGCAGGCGCCACCACCGGGAAGGCCCTCTGCCTGGTTCCCTGCAACTTGGCTTCTCGCAATGAGGGAACCGCTAGAAGGCCCTCGGAGCTGGACCTCAGTGTCTGGGCAGAACGATGGAGGTGGAGACGCTCCTTCAGGTATACTGGACCAAGGGCGTTTAGGGCTTTAAAGGTCAGTACCAACACTTTGAACTGTGCTCAGAAACTTACTGGGAGCCAATGTAGATCTTTCAAGACCGGTGTTATGTGGTCTCGGCGGCTGCTCCCAGTCACCACTCTAGCTACCGCATTCTGGATTAATTTCGCGGCTTTCCTGCTGTTTAGCAAAGTCCTCTTTGGGAACGACTGTTCTCTTCACTGGCCATCCTCTCGTCCCGGATACATTATTTAATTTATTTATATTCCACTTTGGGTATAAAACGGCAAAGCACGGTGTAAAAAAGCCGCCCACTGTGCCATAGTAATAAAAATAACACCACGTACATCCAAAGGAAACGGACAAAACCTCAATGTTAGCTGGGTATTTTAGAACTAAAATAGGCGTTTAAGAAGAGCTCTCTTATTTATTTTTCGCACCAGGTCATCAAGTATTAAGGTCAGTAGGCTGCTTTTTAAAATAGCAGCTGCTGGGAACACAAGCCAGTCATCCGTCAAACTAATTCTTCTAATCGTAAGATTGCAGTTTCACCTTCTCTTTGGATAAACTCTGCATGATCTCAGACGCACTCTCCCTTTTATCTTTATGTAAGCTATATACAGTACTGTATAAATAATGCTCTGAAAACCTGCACCCCCCTACTAAACTGTGTATTTTAATTACACTGTCTTGCTTCAACTTAGAATTTTAGCACCAGCATGTAGGTAAATTAATCTCGTGAGTTTTACACAAGCTGGGAAATAATTTAATAGTTTCCTTGGTGAAGACAAGAGGGAGTAATTAGCAGCTGAGATTTCAGTACTAGCTGAACTTCACTGCAGAATGATCGCAATTGAAGCATGAATGCTGACATTATAAGAACAATTCCAGGCCTGATAACATTTCCAGGAGGCTGGCATGGATAAAACCAGCCATGATGACAGCAGGCTCATGGCGATTATGGGTTCTCCCCTCACAATGGGCTATCTACCAGCAGATGCCTTGTGGAAGGGATCCTGATGTTATAATTATTCTTTCTGAAAGTATATTTATTCAATAAAATAACAAAATAGAACTTCATGAAACACATAAAAGCCAAACCAAAACAAGGCTAGTATGGGACATTACATTCATAATAATAATGAAGCTGGTTATTCATTTATTTGTGATGAGATACATACAGGAAGTGGAGATTGACACAAGAAATGAGAGAATAAGGAGTTGATTGTTCTTATTTTATTGTGTATTTGATATTAAGCCATCTCATTATGATTTAGTCAAGAATGCTACCAGTAGTGGCAAAGCCACAGGTATCATATTAATGTTACTGTATAGGTTGTTAAAAGGCAACTTGTGTACACAACAATGTAAGGGTATTGATATAAACACCATTACTGTGATGGATTCTTAAGTGCTATCCACAACAGGTTAGCAATACCTCCAAGATGTTAGTCTCTATTATCTATGTCCAACAGCAACAAGTTTCCAATTAAGTGCTTACCATCTGTAATTTTAAATTCCCCCCCCCTGCTGCCTGCCAGCAATGATTCAATCTTATTTATCTTTTTTCTCAGATGAACTCAAGTTGGTGTACATGGTTGTCCCCCTTATTTAATCCCCTGGGAGCTATGTTAAGCAGAGGTAGTGACTGGTCCAAGGTCACCCAGTGAGCTTCATGGCCAAGTGTGAATTTGAATCCTGGTTTCCCAGGTTTTAGTCGAACACTCTAACCACTACACGATAGCTTTTCACACCTTACAGTCAGTCATCCATTTCCTCTGTATGTTTACTCCTCTCGTTATCAGAGCACTACCTATAATTGGGTCAAATTGCAACCAAGCATTGAAGTTGCAATTAAAGACATCCAATAACAGCTGGTATCTGAAGATGTATGCACACGAAAGCTCATACCAATGACAAACTTAGTTGGTCTCTAAGGTGCTACTGGAAGGATTTTTTAAATTTTGTTACAACTACGGCAGACCAACATGGCTACCTACCTGTAACTAGCTTTGTTAAGATCTTTGTGGACCAGAAACCACTTAAGATTGCATACATATGCAGGCATACATACATGTGTAGGTGATGACAAAATTAGGGCAGGATTTAAAATGCAAAAAGTAGTGGCAATTCCAACTTGGTTGTAGGCGAACTAATTATAGTAATCATTTAAAGCAACATTGCTTTGCACTGCTCAGTGCCTACTTCAGCCACCCTAGAATTGCCCCCCCCCCCAATCACCATGATCAAACTTCTCTTTTCTATTGAATACCATAAGGAAAGGTATTGACTTTTGTCAGTCCTTTTTGGGAGAGTTGCTCATGATAGATTACTGTATAAGCAATGGCAGAGTGTTTTGTAAGAATATAATCACACACACCCTTAAGAACAGGCACCCCCAAACTGCGGCCCTCCAGATGTTTTGGCCTACAATTATCATGATCCCTAGCTAACAGGACCAGTGGTCGGGGAAGATGGGAATTGTAGTCCAAAACATCTGGAGGGCTGAAGTTTGGGGATGCCTGCTTAATAACATTCAATTGCACTTTGGACTGTACACAACTGCTATTTAAGAAGTGCCTTCATTCTAAAAACAAGCTTACATTAATAGTCTGCTCTTTGCATTGATTAAAAATAGTACAGACAGGTAGTTGATTAGCAGGATTAGTGCTTCCAATAAGCTTAAATCGTCCTGGGTCACCCTGACATTTGATTCCCCATCACAGTATATTAGCATACAAGGGGCTGTCCGGAGGTAGACAAGAACTTAACCTAGTCAAGGCTTGAAGTTGCCATGTATGAATTCAAAATAGAATTATCTAAGTCAGGGTAAACAACATTCACTCATTGAAAGAGCTTAGAAAGCAAACTTTTATTGAAGCATTACAATTTCAGGTACAGATATATTTTTGTACATTTTAATGATCCATGTCTAACACCACAAGAGAGAAGATTTAACACCAAACATCACCCCCTCCATTGTTCGCCCTAGTGTTTACAAATACCCAATTCAGCTGCTTTCTTTCTGTCCAAGGCTGTTTACCTGAATCTACATTTTCGGTATTATTGAAGGGAACTTCAGTCTAGCAGACCTCAAGTCAACCTGAGGCACTCTTTCAAGAACAAAAACCATTTGAAAAATTGGTCCTCAAAATCTAAAGCACCCTAAACTGTTAGGTGCTACTTATAAGCAAAATTGGTAATTTTGGTAGAAAACAAATCTACTTAAAAATAAAAATGTGTTCAACCACTTGATATCCAACCAAGCAGATTTAGTAGCCTAGAAACACTAAAAAAGTGTTTCATTCATAAATACAGAAGGAACAAAATATTGTCATATTCAGAGAATCAAAAACATAGCAAAGATGAGTGTCAAATTTGTAACAGACTTCCTGGTCTCAACAGCTGAAATCCCACAGTATTTCCAAGGTTACTTGAATATACTGTCTCAGAAGCTTGAAGTTTATATCCATGAAGTGGTATTTCCATGCCTAAACTGTTATTAAAAGTTGTGCATAAAGTGTTGTACTTGACTGTCTAGGCTCCTCATATTTTGCCTCCTGCAGCCAAATCACTCAGTGCCTTCCACATCTTGTAAAAAGGAACCACACGTTAATTAAGAAACACAGATGAAGTCACAATATTATTAAGTTCAGCTTAAATATCACATGCACAATGCTGTCACAGGACGTCAGTCACAGTGTGGAAGGATTTGTGGTGTTTGAATATGCAACAATAGAGCCACCTTATTTCACAGTAAATGGTAACTAACCATTTTGTGCAGTAGTTTGAATCACATTCCATTAGATGTCCCTGCCAAGTTACCAGTAAGTACCAAGCTCCAAACCAATTGGATTCTTCAATGCTGCAACTATTTGAAGCTTGTCAAATGCCTAGAATCAGCTTAGTCTATATTGTCACAATTGTGTAAGTACCCTTACACGGATGTTCAACAATTTTCACCAGTTGCTATGTGTTGCCTTTGAACAAAAGACCAACACATAACAGAAATGGTCTTTGCCCAAACTGAAAAAAGTTGATCAAAATAAAAATGATCAATGAGCAATTAAGTTTCCAGAAGTAAAAAGCTAGCGTGTTAAACCCCAGTATATTGTTTCAACTGGTTGTGAAAATATACACAAACCTAGAGTGATAATTTTTATATTAGTCTCAAATTTTAAAAAGTGAAGTAGTCTACCATGTGTAAGTAGTCTTGTTCTACCAGTCTCAGTATTTCAAAACTGCAAAAAGTTTGAATCTGCCATCAAAGAGTTACAAAATAAATGTCAATTAGAAATCGCTCAAATTCAAGATATTTTTTTTTAATTTTAAATTACAGCATACATATGAAAAAAGTTAGGCAACAACTAACTGTTTCAGATAAGTAGGTCCATGGGAAATCCTAATGAGGACGAAATCCTTGTCTGTGGGGAATTTTTGGTGATACGTTGAGAAAAACTATACTGCATGTAATCCTATTGGAATTTTTACAAATGCTGTAGAGTCTCATACAGTAACATTTTTCTACATGCATTTCAATTTCACAGCAAAAGTGAAATAGAATACCTAAACACAGTAGAGAGTATTCATGCAATATATCTATTTTTTTGATATAATAATGCATACAATTGAAAATTATACTATGATTACATTTAGGGCTTTCTGCAACTACGAGGTGGATATGAAAAATATGGCCCCTTGTATCATTAACTAGAAAGCAACCACCACCTCCTCTATTGGGTATCTTTTTGCGCTTTTTCTTCATTTCTCTTAATCAACTCTGCTGTTTATTCTTGGCAAAACTGGTAAACACGAAGTTGTAGTCATTAAACTGAGCAATCTGGCGATCTAGGCGCTTAAAACCTTCAATCTTCTGGGCTGAAGAAAACACTGTGCGACATTTTGAACTCTAATAGAAAAAGAAAAGGATATTCTTCAGATATACGAATCTTGAAGGTAGAAGTAATATTCAATACTAACAAATTAAGAGGGGTAACCATGTTCGTCTGTTGTAACCAAGTCTTGTGCCACCTAAAAATTAATTATGGCATAAACTATAATGGGCGAGAGCTCTATTTAAGAGTTGGGTGACATGACACACCTGAAAATGTGTGCACACGAGTTTGAAAGGGGCAGACATTTTATAATCCCTTGGCTGTTGTAACTCCAAAGAGATTTGTTATGTACAAAAGCAGCAAAATGAGGCAAGTTAAAAAGGGAATGATTTACTTGCAACTAATGAATTAGTAAGCAAATTAATAATGTGAAGATATTAAGTTGGAATTCATATGTTGATATTTAGGACTAGGGATCAACTGAAACTAGGAATGGCTAGTTCATTACAGACTATCTCTTAGTTTATCTTGATGTGCTAAATCTTCTATGATTGGATCTTTTATTCTAGACTATTTGCATAACACCAATGAAAATGCAATCCAGTATTGTATTGTATTGTTTAGTCTTCCAAGGCTTGCTTGAAGAATGTCTTACTTCCCCTATCCTTCCCCTTAGATCAGGCATGTCCAACTTCAAGTAGGCTGTGATTTACTATCCAGTATATAAAACTGGCAGTCATCTACCACACTCTCCCATTGCCATTCCTCAACTTCTTCTCTTTAGGGGTGAGGGTAAGCAGTTGTTGATGGCCAGAAAAAAACCCCTTGCTTTCCTTAGCACGGATTCACGGTTGATTCCATTGCCTTCTTCCATGTATTGGCCAAACGGAGACTACAGCTGATTAAGCCACAGGCCGCTCTGTATGGAGGAGGAAGGAAAGGCACTCTCCTTTTATCCAGCCTTGTCCTGAATGCGAAACATTGGCACCCCCATGCCCCACTTTCCTTTACTCGCAAGGGGAACTGCTGTACCCTCTTCCCCACTGCACGAGCGTGGCCCTGCGGCACCCAGCAAGGGCCACTCAGCCGAGAGCAGTTTCCTTAGCAGAGCAAGGCACATGCTCCAGAGCTCACATGACGGCAAAAGCGGAGGCGCAGCTCTCTCTCTCCCGCAGCAGAGCCCTGGCTGTGAAGAAGCAATGGCTGCCTGGCCATAGTGCGATCGACCAAAATCCATCTAGCAATCGACTGGTCGATCGCAATTGAGGCATTGGACTTGTCAGCTTTAGATCACAATACACTGTTCAGTCTGTAGTTCTTTTTCACAGGAGGACACCGAAAAACTCAAGGCCTTCCTCTTTTGCAATCAAGTGGTGGCCCCATAAAAATCTACAGTTCTGTCAGCAAAAGCATGAATGTTTACTACTGTTCAATTTGAATCTGGAAAACATACTTTGGATTATAGCCTTCAAATCAGTTAGGGTCCTCTAACATTTGGTGTGGTTTAAAGTAGCTCCTGTCCTGTTTCTCTTGACCATCAACATTACAAAAACATATTTTGTCTCCTTTTTGCAGCCAGAAGAAACCTGTTATTCATTTCTTTCTAAATCAGTGTACTTGCATTTTCTGAAGAAACAAAACAAAGATGCAAAAACTACGGCCATTGGGGGAAGGGAACACTGAATAGGACTTGGCAATGGTAGTGGAAACAGTAAAGTTGATTGTGTGGAAGCAGCCTTTTATGTGCCATTTATGGCATTTCCAATTTATTATGGTTTATGCGATAATAAAATAAAATGCTCTAAGATGCCACAAAACTGGTTTTGCTGTAGTAGACTGACTAGGTAAACATTTTCTGGATTACAAATACTACTACTACTGTAGCGCTTGTGGATAGCTGGATCATTTGGGATTTTCTGGCTGCCAAAACTAGCCTACTAAAAGTAATACAAACGTTTGTACCTGATTAACAAAGAGGGTTGTCACAAATTTTCCTGGCTTAAAAATGTCTATGACCTTCCTAATTAAGTCATCATAGGATGTCTGACTTATGTTGGTTTCAAAACTAACGTATGAGAACTCTGGTTCTGGAGTGATGTGAATAGTCCAATAAGTTCCCTAGAAAAAAAATAAAGGAACCAAGTTAGAATCTCAACATGGTAACCGTTTATAAATGAATTCTCATTGCAACGAATACAAAAAAAAGTTACTCACATCTGTTTTCATCCCATTCATTGAATATCCACAAGGATTGAACAATGTAGCATCAATGACAGAACCTGTTATCAGGTCACGAATTCCACTCACCTAAAGCCAAGAAAGTGTTTGTTTATTTAAGCTATTTATGTAGCTGGCGTTTTCTAAGCCGTGTACATAAAAATTAAAAAGATAAATTAAAACTAATCATATAAACAAAGTTTTCTTAAAATGCATGCTCATATTTAAGCTTCAGTGTAGACTACTCCTTCAACTGATTAATGTACATCTGATGAATCAGTTTCTTTTCACCCATGGTGCCTCTCTTCCTCTCTCAAAGAAGTTAAAGGATTTAGATGTTTGGCTATTCATTAACCTTATTAGTTTCACTTGGAGAAGCCAATTAAGTAGCTGAGAATACTATTCCAGGCGCATGTATTTCACCATGTGTATTTTAAACAGATCAAATGGTGTCTGCATTGAGAGATGTAGTGTATGTTCTATTGTTGACTAGGCAACCCTAAAACAAGTCAATGTCTTTCTTATAGTGGCGCGATAACTTGTGCTTAAATTTGGTTAAAACTAAAAGCCTGCTTAGCATGTTTTAATTGTGGGAAAACTTTTCTACTCCCTGCATTAAAAACCCTTTAAGTATCATTCCTATTTTACAGACAAATTAGCTGGCAATCAGGAAAGGATTTGCCTAACGGCTTTACAAATGAGGAGCTGATGAAAACAAAAGTCCTACATATTAGGAACTGTATTAGTCTCTGTTCTTCTCCTTCACAGTAGACAATCCACACTTACACGAGTGACATCATTTGCAGTAACACCATCTTTCATGTAGAACTGGTCCATAACTACTGGATCGAGCTCGCTCATCAGAATTTCCAGTGTTTGATCTGGCTGATTGATGACCCGACTCTCTGGAAAATCCAGAGTGTACAAGTACCTGTTTACAGGGGGCAGGGAATCAGAGAAGATTATATAGTCATACATACATAAAGTCAAATTTGTACTGCTCAAGATTATAAAGTAATAATTCAATGTAAACCTACCAGCAGTCAGAGTTCATGCGACCCATGCAATAAGCTGCTCCATCTGTAAAAAGCAAACAAGACCAGGAATAGAGCTTAGAAACAAGGACAGTCATCTTTGTTTTGAAACGTAATGTTTAGTATTGCTCAAAATTAATTCCATTGTCTAAATAAGAGTTTCCACGACATAATGAGAGTAATTCACACCATACATCAGTTTGTAGCAGTGATGTGGGGTAGAAAACTTCTGCAAACTGATTCCCCAACCCCTGTAAATATTTCCATTTTGTAAGTTCATTATTAACAACAACAAAAAGGATGCCTATTCCAGCATCACTGGTTTGCAGCAAAAAAAAAAAAAGGTATTAGTATATTACTAGTTGGCACTGGAGATTTGTCGCTGTGCTTTGCTTACAAAGCTGCTAAGCTCTGACTACTTATTATAGGCATAGGTTGTCCATTTTATTGCAAAAGAGACACAGCCATGCCTCACTGCCAAGCAATCTACTAGATTTGCTAGAACTACATAGCTCTTTGTCCATGCAACTCTTTTTCTTTTACCCTTTTCTGAACTTATGGTCAACAGAAGACAAGGGGGGTATTATCACACAAGGATACACATAAAAATATCGGATACCCATCAAACTGTGTACACTGTATAAACCTATTACATTTATCACACCATAATTCTGACTAGGTGTGAAAGTCTACATAAGAGTAGATTATGTAAGAGTCAGGTTCTTTACATCTTTTGGTCAACTCAGACTATATCACTTCTAATCAAGGCAAAGCTGCACTGTTAGCATGATAATGCTTTTATATTGGTTTACATGCTAGTTTCAACAACCCACTGTGCATAAGCCTCTTGGACAGTTGCTTATGATTTACAAGCATCCCATTAAAAATACGCATTCACTTACTTGGAAATATTTCATTAAGGAACTCTACTTCTTCCTGGAAATTCCTATGTGGGTACTCTTGATGGGAAGGCTTCATGAAATTCTTGCGTGAATAAAAGAAGCTCTAAAGAATAAGAGGGGTGAAATTAAATATGCAGCTTTCCTTAAAAGTTCCATTAGGATCAAAAGGAAATTAAACACATGCTTCTGCTCAAGGCTTTTCCTTATCTAGAATTTAATCTATTGTCAACTCAAAGATGAATGCACTACAGTACTTCGCAAAAACAAAACATTGACATCAGTTTTGACACATATAATATATAAGAATGATCTGCAAAGATTGTAAGTGGTGTCTTTAAAATATAGATTGGCAACTGCATATAGATAATGCAGGGGTTGGGGGTCACCAGAAGAACTGGCAACACTTTTTGTTACACCAAGCTATTCCCTTCACTGTAAGTCAAATAAAGGAGAGTCCAATGATAAGGGCTCACAGAAGGCCATAACCTTGATTGTCAGTACAGTGGTACCTCTGGTTAAGAACTTAATTCGTTCTGGAGGACCGTTCTTAACCTGAAGCACTTTAGCTAATGGGGCCTCCTGCTGCTGCCCTGCTGCAGCTGCATGATTTCTGTTCTCATCCTGAAGCAAAGTTCTTAACCCGAGGTACTATTTCTGAGTTAGAGGAGTCTGTAACCTGAAGCGTCTGTAACCCGAGGTACCACTGTACTGGGTATTAATTTCTTTGGCTACCAACATTTGTTTTTGCTGCTTCGATACACCATCAATCTACTTTACTATTATGCAGCTTGGAAACCCTAGGCTTACACAAATGTCTACCCCGAACAAGATACAATGAATTGATTTGATAGCAAAGAACACTATCTTAATATGTATTGCTTCCTCTTAATGTGGATTAGTGCTATTCAATGATCCCATAAGCACATACAAGTTGAAATAGCTTTAGCATGTTATAGTGCACTTTGATGTGTACATTAACAAAGTGATTATAGTGGTACCTCCGGTTGTGGACGGGATCCGTTCCAGAGGTCAGGTCAGATCCTGAGGTTACTGCAACCTGAGGACCGCTTCTACACATGCACAAATGATGAAACCTGCTAAAATACTTCCGGATTTGCAGCACACATCCCGAAGTTTACGTAACCAGAGGGTTACGTAAACGGAGGTTCGACTGTACAGTATTTTGGAAAGCACTACCAATATGCTTGCCAATTTCCAAGGTGCAGTGAGAGAGAATGACCACCAGGATGTCAGGAGCAGTGTTTCTAGAGAGCCTCTCCCTAGAGCGCTCTTTACATGCTGAGACTACGATGCAAGGCCCAGTGCAACAAGGTCATATTGTGCCACACACTATTCTTCTTGTAAATACAGAAAAATACTTTCATGAGTGCATTATTCCCAACTGCTTAAATAGTCTTTAGAAGAGGCCATGCAGCCAACAGTGCTCAGGAACCTTAGTAAAACTTGTTGATTAAGATCACACTGAAGTAAAGTTAACTTTTGAAGCAAGGGGCTAGGCAAGTAGAGAGATCTGTTGTACAGCTGTGAACTGTGCACGTTCCAGCAAGCCATCCATATGTTCTACAGTCATACCTCGGGTTAAGTACGCTTTAGGTTGAGTACTTTCAATTTAAGTACTCTGCAGACCAGTCTGGAATGGATTAATCCACTTTCCATTACTTTCAATGGGAAAGTTCGCTTCAGGTTAAGTACACTTCAGGTTAAGTACGGACTTCCAGAACCAATTACAGTCATACCTTGGGTCAAGTACTCTTCAGGTTGAGTACTTTCAATTTAAGTACTCTGCGGATCCATCTGGAACGGATTGATCCATTTTCCATTACTTTCAATGGAAAAGTTCACTTCAGGACTTCCAGAACCAATTAAGTACTTAACCTGAGGTACCACTGTACTGATGGATAAGAACAATATGCACCATCTTTAACCAAACCATAACAACTTTTGGTCGTGCATTAGACCAGAAGGTCAGTTTGACCTTACTGTAGGCATGGCTCTCCCACAGCTTATTCTGCTTGTACATAAAAACACAGGCAATGTTACTTTATGGAACCTGCATGTGTAAAGGCAATGAGTTGCCATCCTGCTAGTATTGGTTTGTGAGAGATGTTGTATTCACTCCAATAAACACATTAATATTAAGAATATTCTTGTGCAGGATCCAGGAATCAATGTACAGTGGTATCTCGGATTACAGACGCTTCAGGTTACAGACTCCGCTAACCCAGAAATAGTACCTTGGGTTAAGAACTTTGCTTCAGGATGAGAACAGAAATCGTATGCTAGCAGCATAGTGGCAGCGGGAGACCCCATTAGCTAAAGTGGTACCTCAGGTTAAGAACAGTTTCAGGTTAAGAACAGACCTCCAGAACGAATTAAGTTCTTAACCCAAGGTACCACTGTATTCAGATGTCTGCTGAAGCTTTAACCATAGAAACAACACTGAATCAAGGTTTAGCACTCTACACTTCTCTTCCTTAAATATGTAAACCACCACCACACATAAGTAGTTAATATACCTTTCAATGCAGCTATAACATAATAAGGATGAGATTCTGGGTATCTTACCTGAATCGAGTCAAACCCACAGTACTCTCTAGCAAGCTCTAACAGGGGAACCAGTGCTTGCAGTAAGAGGGTGGTACCACATGTCTTCAAAATGAAACGTCTCTTGGAGACAAACATGCTACTCTCACTGAAAAACAAAATATAAGTGGTAGTGAAACATTTCATACCTGGGTAGCTTTGGGAAACTCAAAATTTATTTGCCAACAGAGTTGGTTCACTGAAAGCTGTTCTTAGGAAACATCCCTGGGCATGTTCCCTAAAGATTGGATGGGGGTGTATCATTCCACAATGGGCTTTGCATCAGGCAGAAGCCAAGTTTCCTGCAGTCCTTTTGCCTGCATCAACATTGTGACCTGACAAATTGCTCCTCTCCCTGTTGGAGAGAAGAGAGCTTCTACAGTGCTGAGTCTTTTGTCCTTAACATGCAGATTTGTGGAGGCCTCAAATACAGGGAAGGAATATAATGACAGCATTATACAGTATACCATCTTAAACACAGAAGTGCATATATGTTTCCCACTATCAGACAAATACTAGTTTCAAAGGGAAATGATTTAATTCTGAAATACTGAATTTGAAGCATGTTCAAAAGGATTACCACCCACTGTAGTATTGCCATTCTGATCTGACTTTCCTCTGCATTTTCCTCTTAGAAAAAACACCGCAGACAATCGACTCACAATCTTCCAACATCTCATCTAGTTTGCCATCCCTTACAATGAAATGAAGATGCCAAAACAGTTTAAGACTTCTGTATTGGTGAAAACCAACATGGTAGAGAGGCTTCAGTGCTGGGACCAGATCCAAATCTCAACTTGACTACAAATCTAATAATCAGACTTTGGTCAAGTCAGTATTCTTGACTTAACCTCCACCACAAGACTGCACTAGAATGTTTGGATGAACTTCTCATACAGTATACGTATAGCATGAAAATATAACAAAAAGGGAATTGGATAGGCTCCTTTTCTCCACAGCTACACACTCCAACAAAACTCTTAACAGGGGGCTGTTCTGGGGTGCCCCTCCCCTGAGTATCCAAGCAACTCTACCTTATCTGTAGCCAAGAGGTGGCAATAAAAGACTATCACAATGTTTATACCATAGTACAGGCTTCCTCAACTTTGGCCCTCCAGATGTTTTGAGACTACAATTCCCATCATCCCTGATCTCTGGTCCTGTTAGCTAGGGATCATGGGAGTTGTAGGCCAAAAACAACTGGAGGGCCGAGGTTGAGGAAGCCTGCCATAGCACATATGCAGCCCGACAGAGAATAATTTTATCAGAACTATCAAACTGTACCAATCGGAGACCATTTGGGTAGCTGCAGAGCTGAGTTGGTGCTAGTTTTTTTCCAAGCAAGCATTTAGATTTGGAACTGATAGCAGAAGGTTGCCTCCAGCTGCCTCCATTTGTACAAGGATGTCTACGAACAGCAAAGCAGAGTATGCTATGAAGGTGTTTTTTTTAAAAAAAAAAAAAGCTGTGGTGATCACAACTGCATAAAACACTATAAGTGGGTACACAAGACTGGAAATAGTAAGTATATTTCTCAACACTGACTTTTTCCTCATGTACAACCACAGCACATTAATTCATGACTTCATTGAGTTTTCTACTGGACCACCAAGATCTTTCCTGAATAGTAAAGCCAACAGACCTATCAGGCAAATACATAACTTTGAACCTTAGTGATGAGATTGTTTCTAAAAAGCTATGTTTAACCTTTGTGAGCTTACCTGAGTACATAAGCTTCCTGCTTGTCAGTTTTTGTCACACTTATGATCAAACAATGCACATTCTCCAAAAGTTTGTCCCACTCAAACCTGTTAGGGAGAGTAAAGTTTAAAATTTTAATTCAAGCAGAAATCTAATACGACTACATCATTACTATTTCAAGTCATAAACAGGTAGTATAAACAAGTCCATAGCTGTAGTGTCCACCGCCTTAGTTTCCTTCCCAAGTGGTTTGTAGATTCTGTTTAACTATATGAGTAGTAACATAATGACGAGCCTCAGCATGGCTTAGTTAGAACTGCTTATGGCCTTTTAAACTAAATAAAAGAGTAATAGTAGATTGCAATCCAACATGTTGCAAAACATTTTTTCTTTTGTAAAACATTTTTATGTGTGAATTTTAGTACGGTATCTGGGCACTCAAAGCTACTGGTATCTGAATATTACCACTTTACAAGCCATCACATGCTTTTAGAATTAGAATATAGGAATGTTGCAAAAGCAGAATAAAGCCTGAAGTTTCAGCATAGGAGCCTCTTTCTGGCCTGGCTATGGCCTCACACACTGCAATGTGACACTATATGGCATGGATGAGAAACCTGTTGCCCTCCAGATGTTGTTCAACTATCCCTGACCATTGGCCATGCTGGTTGAGGCTCATGCAAGTTGGAATGCAACATCTGAAGGACTACAGGCTTTCTGCCACTGCCATCTGGTGAACACAAGTGCATCTTTCAAGGCTTTATAGTCCAAGCCACTCTTCACAGCACATTGAAAACATTTCGCAAACCTGGAAAACATCACCATAGAAAGGACACAGAAAGAACTAAAACAGTCTCATTCAGTTATGAGGTTTGTCACAAACTGGAAGTATGAAAAATTGTCTCAAAAAGTAGACAAAAGTGTTACCAAATGGAAGTTTCGGCATGGTAGCTAAGTAAATTGCTTTTAAAGGCTCATTTAAAAAATTATATTTAAGGTGCTTCTTAAATATATTTATAATTATTTCTTTGAACAACCACTAGGTTAATATTAATGTTTTCCCTAGAGATCTCTGAACTGATTACCGTGCCTTTCTTGGGTACATTTGAGTTAAAATGAGATTTTTCTATGTAAAATAATTAAAGTGATTATTTCTCAAATGCAAATATGTACACCTCTTCCTCCCAAACATAGGCATTTCTTTTGCACTAGATGAAAATAAACTACTCATGTCTGCTTATTAACTATCAATCATGGACTTTTATTGTTGCTTGCTTTTTTGGCAGGGGAGATGTGCCCAGGCAGAGTGAAGCAGAAACACAAGTAATATGACAATTGTCCAGTGCACCAATTCCAATATTCCCTTAATTATTATTGTCATGGATGAATGTCATTCCCTCTAAAAGTAAAATGGAATGCATGCAAAGGGTATCCAGTACAATGAAGAGGTGCAAAAGCAAAATGAAATAGTGTCAATAAAACTAGCTGTAATTAACATGATGTAGTGGTCAGATATACACCACTGTTTTAGAAATATATATAGCAGAGGGTGGTGTACCAATGAGAGTTTATCCAGTTTGCAAATGCGTGTCCAGTCCCAAAGAGTTTGACAACCCTACCCTTAGGATATCTTAATGGAGTACCATAAAAATACTGAAACACCATCAAATGTGCACATAACCTACATAACTAAGTCATAGCTGCCTATAGCATGATAGGCTTACCGGTAGTTTTTTATATCAGAATGTTTGGACAAGCATTTGGGTTCCAGTTACTAGCATGTTTGCTACTGCAGTATTTAGAACAAAAAACATCTATTTAGCCTTACCAGTTTTCTTACTATTCATAGACTGGTAGAGTTTTAGATCATAATTATGAAAGGGATTTACTTTTGCCTGAGTAATTGTACCAATTTTTTCAGTAAGAATCAGGTTTTGATTTAATGTAACAAACCTTTGTCCATACTAAGCAGTTTCAGAGGTAAAAGCTTTTTTATTTTCTTGTCTTGCACAGAACTGTTGAGTTCTATGAGACGTCTCATTCTATATCCCAATAACACTTTGTAATCAGTTCCATTGACATATTGGCTTCCAACATATGCCTTGGCAGACAGTAAGCTTAAGTTCTGTTTATTTGCTCAGCATTTACTAAGTAAGATCTGGAGAAAGAAAACTCTGGTCCTAAACCTCCGCTGCCTTGCAGCTATACTCATCCATGAAAAAGGCTCCGGGACTAAAACCTGAGGGAAAATCTGCACCTGCTGCCTTGCAGAACATCTATGTGACAAGAAAAGTCTGAGGAGTAAATCCTACACAAATCCAAAGTGGAGTCCCCATAAGAAGTCTTATACACCTCCTTCTGGCAATTCCTACAATCAAGCTGGTCCAAATGTATTGCTCTGCTTTCCTTTGGACAGTTTTCTCATGAACAGCTCTAAAGGAAGGGAATGCTATACTGGGGGAAAAACATTCTGCTCCATTGGAGTTACAGAAGGAGCAATAGAATGAGGGATCACCATACTTCTTGCTTAGTAAGGAGGTGGAATTGAGAAAACTTTATGCTAGTGAGGACCACAAGGGTGCATTGCACATGCTGGTGCACTTCCTTCATAATGCAACCTCACTCTGCTCTTTCTTTGCATAATGACCCACCCATAAGAAGCAGGAGTCAGTGGCTCACACTTTTTAACAACTTTGACTGCAGCAGAACCATAATTTTCAGGGGTCCACAACTTATTGATGGTTGACTAACAAAGCTGCAGGATGCGTCTTGTCTGTGATATCACACGAACCTCCCAGGCAGCTGGGAATACCTCTAGCTTTGCATAACTGCAGGCACAAATCCCCCTCACACCAAATGAAGTGAAGACTCAGGAAACAGTGAGAACCTTGCTGCTTTCCAAAACTCTCCAAGACACAGCCAGTAGCCTTCTCCAGGCTCCAGACAAGTGAACTGTTAAGTGGCGAGTACAAGTTCTGCTCCCTGCCACCAACATTATCTGCTCTGTAACATCAAGCAGAATGTGATGTGTCCTCTTCCACAAAACAAGTGCAGAAGAGTGGTGACAGATTTAAGCCCATCCCGCTCTGCTGTCTTGTACTTTGCACTTTATTTATTTATTTATTTATTTATTGGGTTTTATAAACAAGTATAATGTTATACAAATAAGTGTACAAAGTTTTCTCATGTCAGTTGTATATCACAAAAATAGCATAATAAATGTGGAAAAATATCTACAACATATGTTTCATTATTAGTGGTCAATGTACAAGTTCTTGTTTCATGAATCGGTTTAAACAAGAAGAAAAAAGAAAGGGGGAAGAGGGGGAATGGTAAGTGGGGTAGGGTCAGGTGGTTATGCTTCTATTATTCTACTCAGTTGGGGGGGGGCTGTGTCAGCGTAACTTGTACGAGTTCTCTTACTATTCACTTGTGGTGAGAGAGGCTGGGGGTGGCTAAGGGTGTACTTTGAGCTTGTTCAAGCAAAAAACTCTTTCAAGATGACTGCTACTGTACATCAACCTTCCCACTCCCTTAAAATCAGAGCCAGTTCGAAGAACTATCAAGAGATCGTGGACAGACAAAATGAAGTACTTTACACGGTAGTGTTAAATTATGGGATTTCCTATCATAAGATGTAGTGATGACCACTAACTTAGGACAGCTTTAAAAGAGGATTATACAAATTAGGAGGATAAGGCAATCAATGGCTATACTATTGGAGAATGTATGCCTCTGAATACCTGTTGCTGAGGAGCACACGTGGAGAGAGTGCCAAGGGTAAAACCCTGGTTATGTTTAGTGCAATACTGAAGTCTGTCCCTTTTGAAATTTGTATGGTTAGGACCAAAGACAACCTCAGGGACTCTCCACTAGCTGCCAGAAACAAGACAAAAGGACAATACACAGCCGCTGTTCTAGGTGTGTTATAGCCCACCTACGCAATAAAATGTGTACACCCAATGCCTTAAGACTGCAACCTTAGAATTCTGGAAACAAGTTATGTACCCTGTTTCTCCGAAAATAAGATGTAGCCATAAAATAAGCCATAGCAGGATTTTTAAGCATTCAAGGAATATAAGCCATACCCCGAAAATAAAACATAGTGATAGGCGCAGCAGCAATGCCGCCCGCGGCAGGAGGAGGGAAAAAATAAGACATCCCCTGAAAATAAGCCATAGTGGGTTTTTTGAGGAAAAATAAATATAAGACTGTGTCCTATTTTTGGAGAAACACGGTACAGTGGTACCTCGGTTTACGAATTTAATCCGTTCCAGAAGTCCACTCTTAAACTAAAGCCATTCTTAAACAGAGGTGCACTTTCCCTAATGAGGCCTCCCACTGCCGGTGCCCTTCCACCATTTGGCTTCCATTCATAGACCGAGGTAAAGTTCGCTAACCGAAACACTACTTCCAGTTTTGTGGAGTTTGTATACCGAATAGTTCATAAACAGGGCTGTTCTTAAACCAAGGTACAGAATTTTAAGTTGGAAGGGATCCAAAGGATCATCTAGTCCAACCCCCTGCAATGCAAGAATCATAGTACAGATAAACTTCACTAGTGATCCACAGCGGTCCCTGCCCCTGTCCACTATGTGAAATTTTAAGGTATATGTGTAGATCTTGGTTTAACTTAGTTTCTGTACTAGTATTCTTGACTTCTGAAACCTGCCATGGTCTTAGATTTTTGGCCAACTGGAAACACACTGCAAACAAGGGGGAGATTGATGTAATGTGTTTATTAAGAGGTTTGCATGATGCTGATTCTGTCTGAGCTTTAGGGTGTTTCATATACAAAAGGGACACACACTTGAAATGCTCTCATGCATGGCTTACATCTTTCATTTATGCCTCTTTATGAGGGGCACACACCTGCTCCTCTAGTCTTCCATAAAACAGGAAAGCAGTTGTATGTGTTTCCAGTACTACGGTATTATATCCAAGTTACAGGTGAAAGCTTGCCAGATAGCTGGGGTATAAATAACAAAAATTATTATTACTACAAGAGCTACTGTTTTTAAAAAGCTGTTTTTAACATACCAGGTTTAGATAATCTCCTAAAAAGTATAGGTCTTAAAGGAAGTTTCATAACCTCAACTATATTACTTGTATCTGGACTCCATGTTGATCAGATTGGATCAACATGGATCAGATTGGATCAACAAGTTGAACTTGTTTTAGGATTAAATGTTTCAACACAATATCCAAAACTACAAAAAATTGTTTCACCAATGTTGGGAGATCTTGGGTGTTTATGTATGTTTAGGCCAAAACTTATTTTAATACCACTGACAAACAAGATTGACAACCACAATGCAGCTAATTTGCCATAGGAGTCCAGGTGTGTTTTGAATTCTCAAATAGCTGTTTATAGAAGTGTGAGCTATCCAGAAGACTTGATTTGAACACACACACCCTTGCCCATCGCTTGTCTCTGTCTTGTTTCAGCAAGTGTGAAAGGGACAGTGCTCCCTTGACTAGTTTTTAGTTGAACTTTGAAACATAGGCCTTGTTAAGCATAGGAACCAGAGTGGGAATTAACACTCCTTGTTAAGCATAGGAACCAGAGTGGGTTAACCTTGTCAGTCATTAATTCCCACTCTGGTTCCTATGCTTAACAAGGCCTATGTTTCAAAGTTCAACTAAAAACTAGTCAAGGAAGCACTGTCCCTTTCACACACAAAGCAAGGAAGATGCAAGCACATGTACATTTCATGCTGTGCAGGGCTCAGCCCTTCCCCCCACTACTCTGTTGGCTGAGCTGGCGCTTCCTCCACATTCCTGAAATGCCCACTGGATGACAGGCCCAGGCCCAGCCCTTAAAATGATACTGCAATCTCATTGGCCTGAGCTTGTCAATGGGGAAGGAGAGGCCACCACATCTGGGGCGCGAGCCAGAAGCCTCACGTGTGATCTCGGTTCCAGCCACATTTTTCAAAAGATAGGAGGGGCCTCTCCCAGCCCCAGTGCCCAAATAGGAGAAAAGCCAATCGCGCAAATAAGAGCCACCCCAGCCACTGCTCTCGTCGGAACGACCCTATGTGGCCCACAACACTAGACATGCCCCAGTCAGAAGCTGAACACAAGACGGTGTGAGGGCTAACGCTCCGCAACATTTAGTAAGGCCCACTAAAAGCGTCATTTCACAGGTAGCTGACAGACTCGATTAACTCTTCCACAAAGCCAAGTTCTGGGGCTGACAGAGGCAACCAAGTGCCTGCTCCGTCAGAATTTGGTCCGCTATTATCGAGGCCAGGTTGGAACCACGGCGCCAACGGAGACGACACAGGCACGCAAGGCTGCTCGCTCGCTCGCCCTCCCGCCGGGGCGAGACCGGGGTAACGGGGGCCGCCGGTGCAGCGTGCGGAGGCATTAGACACGTGCCCCGCCATCACGTTACATTAGGAGCTTACATGCTCTCAGCCGCGGGCAGTGCCCAGTTCGCACACGAAATATGTTTCAGACGTAGACGCCGCTTATACACGGGCGGGCAGGTTTGCCGGTGGCCCCGCGCGCGGCTAAGGTTTCACGCTCCTCCCACCCTTCCCCGAAGGCCCAGCCAACCGCCGCCCTCCCCTGCCTGCCCGCCCTCCCCGACCATTACTAGGGCGGCCGGCAACGACTACACACGGCGATGGCACGCGGCCCATCGCTCCGCGCTACCTCAGAGCAGGGGTGGGGGAAGAGAGGAACCACGCGGGCTGAGCTGAAGTCGGAAGCTCTCCCGAAGGCACCTTTTTAGCAAGGTCGTTTAAAAGGGCCGGCGCGGAAGGTCACGTTCCGCCCGTGCAAGGTCACCTCGGTTCTTCCCACCACCACCAAGTTCCTCCACTCGGCCAACTTTTTCCTAGGGCTGCGCGGCCTGCTTTGAACTCGGACGCAGGCCTGCCCGCCAACGGCCGTGCATGGAAGCAAGGCCCGCTCACGTACCGAGAAGGGACGTTGCTGGCGGTTGTTCGTTCTCGTGCCCCCCCTCCGCCCGTCAACGCCCAGAGAAGCCGGCGAAACTCAACGCGTCACTTCAATGTCCGTCGTATCCCTCCCTCTCCGTCGGGCCGAGGGCCTGCCCCGCACTGTCCCTCCTTCCCGTCACACAGTCATCCACATATCGAGCTGCGCTCTGAATGGAGCAGCCGCCATGCCCTTCCCCTTTGCTGGCCACCAGCCTCGTTCACTTCCCGCCCAGCGGAGCCGGCATCGCGGCAGTCCTCTTGCCAGTGCATGTGCGCCACCAGTCGGGCATGTTGGCTCCCCCCGCCCTCTCGCCACTAACCCATCCATGTTGCTTCTCTCCCGCGCCCGGCCGCCCTCCAGCAGAGCGGACCTTCCCCTTTTTCGCCACCACTCCGGTCGGCCCTTCTGGCTCCCTCCTTTCTCCCCTCGCGAGCAACTAACCTGGGGATGGTGCGGAGATCGCCGGACCCCTTGCTTTGATGCGGCTCCTGCGGCGAGGGCTGTTGCCAGGCGAACCACACCTCCAGTAGCTTCTCAGTTCCTTCGAAGAAGTGTGCACCGTTCTCCTCCATCATGGTGAGACAACTCCGCAAAAACCAACAACCACAGAAATTAAAACGACAGACACCCCCGACCAAACTGCTGCTGCCGCTGCCGCCGCCCTCCTCTTCACCTACACACCGGCCAAGGCTGGTACTGCTGCTTTTCCGGGCCGCGGCGCTTTCACCGGGTCTCAGCCCGTCCCGAACAGATTTCACCTTTGACGGGGTAGTAATCTTATATTAGGCTATAAGAGAAATATATATAGATATATATACCAGAGAGCGGTGGCGGGTAAGGTGGCGGGTTGTTACAGTCCTTTGGGGTAGGGGAAGGAGGGAGATGGAAGGAAAGAAGTGCGGAGTAGGCAGGCGTGCAGGCGATGCGGTTCGGTTCCTTGAAGTCCGTGTGTTCCCCTGTTACAGAGAAAAGCAGAGAGCGAGCGCTAGCTAATGTCGCCGGCCATACTGTGGAAGCGAAGAGGAATCAAGCACGCAGCAGCTTTTATATGCGCACAGGTATTCGGATCCCTTCTTCCGCAGCGCCGCCATTGGGTCCTCGCTGGTTAGTCCCGCCCATCTCCTTCACCGATAGGACGCCCCGACACGGGCTCGCCCCGTGCTACTGGCGGTTCCAGCCTGTGCTCCCGAAGGCGAAGCGGACGGAGGCAATGTCCCCGGCTGGCACTCGCGGGAGCCAGTGGGCGAAAGAGGGAGATAATACCGTAGCTGCAGAAAGAATACAAAGAAACCGCACACAGCTGCGTAGCAACAGAAAATATGTTTGTGGTTAGAAGAGGGGGGTGGGGGTTCTGTTCACGAGAGAAGGTATAAAGATACTAGAAAGCTGACATTTGTTTTAATGAGCATTTTGGACTACACTTAAATCATGAGGTCCTGGGACATGTTGCTTGGACCTTCTGAAATATGGCTCTTTCAGTACGTACAAGCTAAAGGTGGAAAACAGCAATATGTGACAGACTAAATATATTAGTGACAAATGGAAAGTACGTATAGGGTGTTGCCTAATATATAGAACCTTGTGTATAAAATATACTATTGACCTCTCTGGGAATTATCTCTGAGTAAACATGCATAGGACTGGACTGCACCTGTAACTCAGGAACAATAAAGCTATAGGAAACCCCCTTGTTCACCGAAGCAGCTGTTCAATAATTTTGACCTCTGCAACCATATTAACCAGCCATTTATAATGTATTTCTACCAAACCCACTAGGATTCCACCAACAGTAAGCAAATCTTCCCCAGTTTAATAGTATATAAGTATATAAGACTGCACAGTCAAAGCATAATTCAACATAATTCAATGCACTCCAATCATGCTTCCATTTAGGTATATCCTACTGTGTTCAATGTGCATAGTAATTATGTTTAAGATTGCAGTTTTATGTTTGACTTCAAGTTCTTTTCAATGCACAATAATCCATTAATTTGCACACAACTTGGAAGAGCATAGATATCCTGTATGACAGTGGTCCTTAACCTTTTTTGGGTTACAGACTCATTTGAGAATCTGATTAAAGCTACAGACCCACTTCCTAGGAAAAATGCAAATATGCACAAAATTTTTCCATACAGTTGATTTTATTGCATGGGTGTGTTTTGCATCCATAGGCTGGAGGTTAAGAGCCTCTACTGTATGAGAATAAGCCTCCTCACTTTAGTAATCTGCCTACATGTCAATGTAGCCCATGAAAGTGAGGGAGTACTTACAGTTTCACAGAATGGTAGGGAATCTATTGAGAGCTGAGGGAAGAGCTTCAGTGACATACAGTTGCATTATTTTTTTGTGTGTGGAGATGCTGGGGATCGAACCCAGGACAGTTGCAATCTTATATTAACCCAGGCATGGCCAAACTTGGCCCTCCAGCTGTTTTGGGGCTACAATTCCCATCATCCCTGACCACTGGTGTTGTTAGCTAGGGATGATGGGAGTTGTAGTCCCAAAACAGCTGGAGGGCCAAGTTTGGCCATGCCTGTATTAATCTATTTGGCAGTAAGCTTCACAGTGGGGCTTACTTAGGAGCAAGCAAGTATATAATTATGCAGCGTATTGATATAGGTAAGTAAAAGTTGATTTATAATTCTTGCATTGGGATTTTCCACAGGGCTGGCTCAAGACAGTTTCCTGCCTGAAGCAAAGGACAATATGACGTCTCCACTTTTCCATGTACAGAAGCTAATTGGATCAGTAGTGGAATAGTGTCTTCCACTGCACCTGAGAGTACCAGGCTAGTTAGGGGAGTGTGGCACATAGAGCTCTGCCTTTAACAGAAGAGTACAGCTGTGGGGATAGAGGACCACCACTGCTACCTCGCAACAAAATGCAACCTGAGGCAGTCACCTCATTCTTCCTAATTGTAGGACTAGCCCTGGGCATCAAAAATATATTTCTTTTAAAATAATAACAAATGAAAGTTTATGAAAGTTCCCAAAAGTGTGGAAAGGGGAAGATAAGCATTCTGTTGCTAATTTCGTCACAGGAAATCCCCAATAGCCGCCACTGAAACTTGTAACTGCATCCCACACAGTAATCACAATGACAATTAATCCATTGCCTTGAGCTATTGTATTTCCCCAAATGAGACTGTGTGAATTAATTTATCTAAAGTTAAGCTACTTCCACATCTGAACAGTGTATGTGTAAGGGGCAGGCAAAGAGCACAAGCTTATAGGGAGGTTTTGGCATCTGAGAAAATATATTTTAATTCAGGGGAAATAGTGACAGAGCACACAAGATTTCCCTGGGGAAAGCATGAACAAATTGTTACTTATTATCTGAAAGCAGAAGACAGCCGAATTGTGGGTCATAATACAGTATTTGTTTTCTAAATTAATATTGCTATCCTATGATGATTAGTGGAGGATAAAAGTACGGTACCTCAGGAAAAGCTTAACATGTTTTGTATGTGAGAGGGAAAAACAAAAAAAAGTAAAAATATGTGTTGAGATTAAAAATGAAAATGTATCAATGGGAATTAAAAGTAGATTTGTGTACAATAAACCTACTGAAACTCTTAAGTTTACTCAGTAAGGCTCTGACTTCATACCCCAATTCTAATGCCTACTTCAGATCTAATGGAAGACCATGGTTCGTTCCTCACTGTGTGAGTAAGCTATGACAAACACTGAGCTTTAGCATTTTCCCTCCTCTGCTTCCCTCTTTTGTAGGCAGGGAGAGATGAAGATGGGGGTCACACAGTGTAATTTGCCCCAGGTGCCACACTTCCCCTAGGGACAGCCCTGTGTTCACATTTACATGGAAACTAGTGGCTGAATTAGTTTTGTAAAGAGACTATTTTGATATCATTCCTCTGTGGTTGTGCGCACAACCATCATGTAGGCTGGTATTAATATAATGCTTTGATTATGTCCAAGTAAAAGCTTCAGGAGCATTGGTGCTGAGATCTGCAAAAGATCAAAAACTTGAACAACTTGCATTTCATAGCTTCACCCTTGGTAAATATTGTTAAGCAACAGTGCCCTTCCCTTTAATGTTTTTACATTCAACGCTGGGTTTTAACTGAATAAGCAACAATAGCAGGTATGCCGGTAGAAAGCCAGCAAGGGACTAGCCAGTGTATTGTACAGAATATCACACAATTTCTGCTTGGTTTTAAAGGAAAGCATTGATATATACAGTATGAAGTGGGCCTAATTGAAGCCAGATGGAGGGAACCAGTGCAATGGGAGAACTAGTGCAAAACAGTTCTGGATGCAAACTATGGAAAGGTCAGTAGGAGGGTGTACTGGAGGTGGTGATGCTCTGCATGTCAAAGGACACAGAGTCCAGCAAGCAAAAACTTATAAAAGGGTAGACTCCTCCACAAAACTGATGTGAGTGGCAATATTGTTGTTGTTTAGTTGTTTAGTCGTGTCCGACTCTTCGTGACCCCATAGACCAGAGCACGCCAGGCACTCCTGTCTTGCACTGCCTCCCGCAGTTTGGTCAGACTCATGTTGGTAGCTTCGAGAACACTGTCCAACCATCTCGTCCTCTGTCATCCCCTTCTCCTTGTGCCCTCCATCTTTCTCAACATTAGGGTCTTTTACAGGGAGTCTTCTCTTCTCATGAGGTGGCCAAAGTATTGGAGCCTCAGCTTCACGATCTGTCCTTCCAGTGAGCACTCAGGGCTGATTTCCTTCAGAATAGATAGGTTTGATCTTCTAGCAGTCCATGGGACTCTCAAGAGTCTCCTCCAGCACCATAATTCAAAAGCATCAATTCTTCGGCGATACCAAGACATCGATATAAATTTAGTACTGAGTACATGCTATCACCCCCTGACCAAAATGTTTAGTGTGATCTTGAGATGGAGACAGGACCCAATGAGGAAATGTAATGGGTGACTTCAATTGGGTAAATGAATGCTCCAGTCATGATAGAAAAGAAGCCTTCCTTTATAAAATGTAAGTATTCTCCAAATGAGGAGAACAAAAACGTACACAAACTTTGGCAAAATGAATGCAAGCAGACAGCAAGCAGACACATTTAATATTGCAAATAAATAAATTAAGACCAACAAGAAGACATTTAAAAAGCACGTTAGAAGCAACAGACTAGCTGGAGAGATTATTGGCCCTTTGGATGACAAAGGAGTCAAAGGTGTACTAAAGGAGGAAAAGGAGATTGCAGAGAAGCTGTAGTGCTGATCCCTGCGCCTGAACTGAATCTGAAGAGGCAAATGGTGGTGACAAGAATTGATGTTCTAGGCCTTGATGACAAACTAAAAATGAAGACATCACATCCAGGAGGTAGCATCTACTTGAGAGCCCTTTAAAAAACTGAATTTAAATAACTGACCTTCTAGCAAAAAAAGTAACATCTGTGAGATCAGCCTGCATACCTGAGGACCAGAAAGTGGTCAATATATTATCAACTTTTAAACTGGGATCCAGAAAATATATGGGAAATTAGTTTTAAAGTAACCAACCTGTAATGAAAACCATTATTAAAAATAGAATCACTAAGCATTTGAAGACCAAATTTGGCTGAAGCAAAATTGGTATGGCTTCTGCAAATTACCTTTTAGAGTTCAGTGTCCATATGCATATGACTAGGGGTGATCAACAGATAACATAAACTTGGCCATTTATCAAAAAGCTTTTGATAAAGTCCATTAGAAAGGGACTGAAAATAAAACTGTCAATCATAATGATGTTATATAATTTGATAGTGTGACCAGATTACAGTATGAACATTTCTGGTTGTCATACATCAAAAATACTATATTAGAGCTGGAAAAGGTGTTGGAAAAGGCAACCAAAATTATAGAAAGGCAGGAGCAACTCCCATATAAGGAAAGCTTACAACATTTGGGGCTTTTTAGGTTAGAAACAGATGAGTAAGGGGAGACATTACAGATGTGCATAAAATTATGCATGGTGTGGATAAAGTGGATAGAAAGGCTTTCTCCCCTTCCCATAATATTAGAACCCAAAGTCATCCACACAGCACACAAACTAATTAATTTTATCCCACAAGATTTAACATTGGCCACCAACTTGCACAGACATAAAAAGAATAAGACAAATTATTGGAGGATAAGGCTATCAAGGCTGCCAGTCATGATAGTTGTATACTGCCTCTAATATTGGAGTTGATATGTGACTGAATACCAGTTGCTGGGAAACACAAATGTGGAAAATGCTATTGTGTTTGTGGGCTTTCCATAGTAATCTGCTTGGCTAATATGAGAACAGTGTGGTAAACTAGATTTGCTTATGGTTTGATCTAGCAGGGCTCCACTTGTTATTAGAGGTTCCACAATGCTCTTTCTCATCCTTCACACTATTTAACACCTTAATGAAGCCACTGGGGGTTATATGGATATTTCAGATGCAGAATAATCAGTATGTTGATGACACCCAACTCTTGTCTCTCATTTTCAGCTGAACCAAGGGAGGTACAGTAGTTGAAACAGTGAACTGTTTATAGTTGTGAAGGACTGGATGCTGTACAAGAAGCTGAAACTTAATTCAGAGTACAGAAGTAGCATTGGTAGGTGGACTAACATGACTAACATCCCCTCAATTCCTTCGTCCAAGTTGTTTATAAATACATTGAACAACAATGGGCCCAGGATAGAACCCCGCTTGTCACTTTTTACCAGAATGAGAAGAAACCCATTAATGCGTACTTTTGGGTTCGGTCAGCCAGCCAGTTACTTTGTTCAAGCCACATTTTACCAGTTTCCTCACAAGAATATCATGGGTGGTTAGGTGTCTTTGTCCAAAACCTTACTGAAATCAAGATCCACCAAGCTTGTAACTCCATTAAAAAAAGAAAGAAATGAGATTAGCCTGGCATGATTTGTTTTTAAGATATAAACGAAATTGAAATAATAACTGAGGTTTTTTTCCCCCTGAAAGGGAAAACACAGCTTTTGTGATATGGTAGTCTGCACACCTGTAAGTTCACGTTATCTGAAGAAGAGAAAGACCTTGCAGAGCAAGCGCAGACCTGCATGTAAAGTAAACTGTATGAGTCATTTAACAAAGCCTTTCGAATGCTGATGGTTACCGGAAATACATTAAGAAGAGGTGGAGGCAAGCCAATAGGTGCCAAATCCATTTTATCTTTGTAAGCAAAGTGTTCCTTTACTACGTCAAGTTTCGAAGTCTCTAGGCTTCATATTCAAGAGACATTAAACTCAAGGCCAGCTTGAAAACTGCTCTATCCCATCTCCACCCCCTTCCGTGTCCTAAGGTAGTCCCTGGTCGGTGAGGCATATTGTACGTGTTGCCTGTGGGGCAGCATCTTCCAACTCTAGCGCCTGGGAACGTGCACCTGCTGCCTTTTATTTTAATTATTAATTTGAGGGCAGAAGAGCTTTGCCGGTGCTCTGCCGCTCCTCCGTTCATAGAACATGAGACGCTCCAGGAAAACAGCGCTGCGCAATGTCAAGCGAGCGAGCCGGAGGAGGCGGGAGTGGGAGCCAGCGAGAGGCGCGTGAGCAGAGCCATTGTCAATATGCTAGCGAAGGGGGGAAGGGCGGGAAACGCGAAGGCTTGTGAAGAGCTGTGGGGACGACGACGCGGAGAGCGGCCCAAGCGGCAGCTTTCTTCCCTCAACTCTCAGACTTGAGGCTCCGCCTTTCAGTTGATTGACAAGAAGGCCAGCGTTTCAGATTCGGGGTTTGGGCGGGCTCAATGGTGAAGGGTGAAAAGCGGGACGAAGTCTAGCCAACGGTGACGAATGTAAGAGCGAAGGGCGGGGCTACAACCTGAATGACAGCTCAGGAGATAAACAAGCTCCAGCGCGAGACCCTCAATCTACCGACCTCGGCCGTACCCCGTTCCTCGCCCCGCCGCTTAAGAGTGTGACTGCGTGTCATTGTTTTGCAGGCGGACAAGCAAAGCAAATAGAGACTCCGCCGTCTCTCCCTTCTAAGCCAACGTCTGACTCTCCCGCCACTGCCCGGCAACGTGAAGAGTCAGCAACTTCCCACCACCCGCTCAGCAATAACCGGGGAGCGGGTTGCAATGCGCAGGCGCACACAGGCTTCGGTGCTGCAAGCGACGCCGGGAACTGTAGTCTCCGCTTCCTTACCCTTCCCCAGACGCCTTCGAGCTCGAGCTTCCTCCGATACTACCAAGCCCAGAATCCCTTGCGGCCCTAACTATTGGAAGCCCTAGTTGAAGCGGGTGGCGGCGGAGCGGACTCCCCCCCCCCAAAAAAAACCCAAAACAAGGAAATGGTGCCCAGTGCGGTGGCTTCGTGCCCCTGACGCTCGCGCAGCCGCTGGTCCCGCCGCCTCATCCCGCCCTCCCTGCGGCCGCCCCTTCCATGGGTGAGAGACATGGACTACGAGTTCAAATCCAAGCTGGCGGCCGAGCGCGAGCGGGTGGAGGATCTGTTCGAGTACGAGGGGTGCAAAGTCGGCAGAGGCACCTACGGGCACGTCTTCAAAGCGCGGCGCAAGGACGGGTAAGAGGGAACCGAGCTCCTTCGGGAAGGGCGGCGGCGGGGGGGTCGGGGAGAGCGAGGGGGAGCCGGCCGGGCGGGAGCCGAGGAAGCGCAGATTGCCAGGAGGTCGGCTGAACTTTGAAGCCCCGCCGCTTTCCGCGATTGCTGTCACAGCGGCGGCGGCGGGTTTTATTTCTCGAGCCCCAACCCCGCCCGCTAGAGGCGGCTGAGGGCGGGAACAAACTTTGTCCCGCGCTGGCGAAGCCCTCCCTGCACTCCTCGTGCCTTTGGGGTGTGAAGGAGGCTCGGGGTCGAGCGGGATCCAGGAAGAGACGGAGCGGGGCTCTGCGGGTTCGTCCCGCGCTCTTCCCTCGTTTGCTTTCTCTGCCTGAAGCAGAACTAAAACTATCCTCTCAAGTCTCAGCCGTTCAAAGCCTAGGATTTAAATGTTTGACCTGATTTGAGTAAGGAACAACATTTCCCTCTTTCTCGGTCGGAGGCACTGGGAATGTTTGGAGCTTGAGATAGTATCCTGGTCACAGTGAAAAGGTGCTCCAGTGCTAAGAAAACGGTCTTTGTTGGAGTAATAGGTCTTAATATCATACTTTGATTTTAGTTGATCCGCGTTTGAGGGGGAGAGCCCCCCCAAATTCATATTAGCTGCTCAGAATAAAATGATTTTTGCGGTTAGTGCACAAATTACTTGCTTGAGAAAAATTTCTTTTTACTACTTGTCCTACAAGTACATCTGATGTGACACAGGTATTACCTGTTTGGATAATAATAATATGCACTGTCTTGTGTAGGCGTATGTCTGGATAGAGAGGAATCTGATGCCTTGTAGATGTTTTGACTAGATAGTTTTTGGAACTCTTCTGGATCAAAAAGTCTATTCAGTATTATTCTATATATGTGTATCTAGGATTAGTTTAATGTATGAAAACAAAGAGCAAAGTATACTCCCATGTTTAAATTTCTGATCTATATTTTTGTAATGCTAGATATACAGGCTGATGATATAAAATCCCTTGAGTATTGAAAGTGGTTTTATGTTTATATAGCCTCAGTGGTCTCTACCATGAAAAAGAAATCAAGCCCTTTTGTAACTATTCTGCTTCGGCAAATCAGGTATTTTGATTACAGTACTGTATGTACAAATGCTTAAAAATCTGGATGCACAAAACTCAGTTTCTGGTAAGTCTGCAGTCCTATGTATTTACCCTTACTTGGAATAAACTCCATGAAACAGTAGGGTTTGCTTCTGAATAAATATGTATGGGATTGGACTGCTTGTCTCATTGAATGTACAAATCCTTAATTCACAAAACTAAGTAGCTTTCTTCTGCAGACATTCAATATTAATTTCATGCTAACTGATAGAAACGATAGCAAAAATCACAGTAGGTAGAGACATTCCCATGTAATACATTGATAGATCAACATAGCTATGTGTGTGTTGTCTTTTCAACTTGGTAGTTTTACTTTAGAGTGGGAGCCATGTGGATAAATGTATTGTAAGTGAACCAAGCCTGCAGTTTCATTTATGTTATTGACAAAGTTAATCACAGTAGAATTCCAACACAAGTTGTGAAATGAGAACCCTTCTATTATGCAGTAGGGAGAAAGGAAACACAACTTAAGGATTAACAGCTTTTCCAGTAGAGAGAGGGAGAACCAATATTTGTTCCAATACCTCTACATTTTGTTCTGAAGCATGGGCAGATTTCAGAGGCATCAAAATACTAGGCCCAGAAAAAGCAATATTGAGACAAAAAAACCCACAAAAAAGTTTCAGCAAATATTGTGTTAATATATTGACAGTTATTTATTTTGCTATTTTTATATTCCACTTGTCCTTTTGAATGCTCAGAAGCCACATGTATGTGGTTTTCAATAGTTTCCCGCCAGGTGTTGCTCAGGTCCACACATGCCAAAGATTCAAGCAAAATATATGATTAGACAACCTCCGCCCACCAACTTTCTTATTAAAAGATCGGGTGTGATCACAAATTTTGAGTTGTGCTTTCCTTCCCTCACTAACAAAAAAAAAATACAAATTTAAACTGGCTAACAGTGCCATGGAATTAAATGAGACTTACTGTCCAATCCTAACTCAATTGTAGTACTTATTCCTAAATATGTGGGGTTAGAATTGCAGCCTTAAACTGCCTTAGCATGATCTATTAAAACTTGTGTTTTTTCTTTTACTTTGATGCAGCTGCAATAGCTGTGATACTTAAACTGGCCGGGCTGTAATTAACAGCATCTTCCTGCATCTCTTTGGAGTAAATAAACAAAAAGAACTTAAATTGTTTAAGATAATATTTTTCTCAAACATTTCCCATTATGGCTATTTATATGGAAGGAATTAGCTAAACACACTTGTTTTCCTGGATTGTGTTTGGTCAACCAAATTAATAGCAGTGCCGAACTACATATTTGTCCTATCACAGCTGCTGCAGTGCTGTTAGCCATGGTTACAAAGTTGAGTGTTACACATGACATTGACATAAGTCCAGTATCTCATGATTCTGCAGGATGACAGAATTCTGCTTCCTGGGAATGTATTTGAATTTGAAATAAAGTGAGTTCCCTGTCCTTACTCCTGCAAAGTTACTTACAGTGGTCCCTCGACTTAGAAACTTAATCCGTTCCGAATGCACATTCGTAGGTCGAAAAGTTCGTAAGTCGAAAAGCGGTTTCCCATAGGAAAAAAATATTCAGAAAAATTCGTAACTCGAGGAAACTGCATTTAAAACCACCAACGGTTTCCGTTCAGATGTAGAAAAATTTGTAAGCGTGCGGCCATTTGTCCCGTTCATAAGTCGAAAACTTTGGATGTCGAGTAATTCGTAAGTCGAGGGACCACTGTAAAAGTGTGTTGCAAGGCCTGATGAAACCTTATTTACCGTAGCCACCTGTCCGGCTTTTCAGTTGTCCAGCGGTGGGAGGTGCAGTTTTTAAAAATAGATCTTTGCCTCTCAATATCCAGGGGAATAGAATAAATGTGTCAGATTGCATGATATTTCATTTTGGCTCAATTTGCATAGTATCAACAGACTTTAACACTTGGCTTTTCTTGATGCACAATTCCTCTTGCAATGCAGGAGATACATTGTTCCAGCTTTATTAATGCTTCTCCCTCTTTCAGCTTGGAGAGGTCAGTTGGTGAGGCAGTACCACAAAGATGCACTCCTGATACTTACTGAGTTAGTAGTGGGAGGTCAGGGCTGTGCAGGCATACTGGTGGAACCAATCCAGCACTCCCTCTGATGTACTTGCAGAGCCTTGACCTCACTGTTGCTCCTGCCCCACAGCAGCGGTGATGCTCATGTTGGCAATGTCTCTCTGCAGTACAGACTTGGAGGAAATGTGTGGTGGCACCATTCAGGATACCTTTTCCAGTTTTAAAAAGGAAGGAGAAAGCTGCAATGCCTGTTGTAGGTGTGGAAAAAGCACCATGATGGCAGGGAAGGAGATATGAGAAGGGAGATTGTGGGGAGCCAGTGGGTGAGGGTGGAGAGGTGGGAGGAAGATTTAATTAACTACTTGCCAGAGTGATAACAGGCCTGTTCTGGTTCTGATTGTGTCATGCTTGGATTCATGTCGATTTCAGGGAAGTCCTAGGGAAAATTCATTGAAGGTCATTGCTGGCTCTTAGTCAATATGCCAAACCAGTACTGAAGGCTTATTAACTTTGCTGCTGCATTTTTCTGGAAGTTTATCACCTCACTTCTGTAATGGCTGTTTTTTCATGAAGCATCTAATAATAATTACAATGTAACGGTATTGAGATTGTTTTGCAAGTCAGATTTTGTAAATTATTTTCAAGGCACTATTGTACAAAACATCCGTATTGAGATATAAGTTTTAAGAAATATGAAATGTTGAGCTGTAATAGTCTGAAATTCATAGAGCCTCTTATGCTGTGTCTTATAATTAAATTGGTTATTGCTGCCATAAAGGATACAGTTTGGGAAAGAATAATGAATGCAAAAGATCTGATTAAACCTTTTTGCATTTATTTAAAATTTCCGTGTATAAAATTGCTTGCGAAATTTATTGCCCCTTATAACAGTTTTGTTGCCTGTATTATAGTTTACCAGTATTTTTATGATATAAATACAGTTTATAAGCTGGTGGTTTTGGCTCTTGTGGGTGTAATGGTTGTATGTCCTTTGCATAGCTGCCAAGTTTCCCCTTTTCTCGCGAGGAAGCCTATTCAGCATAAGGGAAAATCCCTTTAAAAAAGGGATAACTTGGCAGCTATGCCTTTGATTCAGTATTGGTGGAATAGGAGCAATGGAGCTGACCACATACGTACAGTAGTTGCTTCTATTACATTTAACTTGTGTACCACAATTTCAAATTTTATTTTTATTTACTTAGACTTTTAACTCCATCCCCGAAATCTCAAGACAAGTAGAGAAACAAGTTATAAAAGTACTATCAAAATAAACATGTTGCTGCTCTTTCCAGTTTTCTATGCTACATCAAATGACTTTGCATCATTCATTAAGGTAATTCTGACATGAATAGCGTGTTCACCTTTTGGGAAGGCACTTCCAGAATGTAGAAGTGACCACTAAAAACTAGTGATAGGGTGAATTTAGGTCAGAAAGCCTTGCCCTGTTATAGAGTGTTGAGATCCCTCTGAATTTGGGTCTAGCTAGTAATGGGATTTGTCTTTGTTCTTGCTACTCAGCTCTGTCTCCAGTCCTCCTGCTTTTTAAAGCAAAGTCCTTGCAACTGAGAATCTTTAGAATTTATTTCTAATTAAGGACAAGGCCCACAAGCAGACTTTTCCACTCTCTTGGGATCCCTCCTTGCTGCTGGTTCCTCACACTGCTTTTCTTGTGAAGTTTTGGGAGGCGTAGGGGATACAGGGGAACCTGAAGCTAAGAGAAGCTCATTTCTCATTGTTCCCTTATTCCTGAATGTTCTTTTTTTTTTTGTTGAGGGGGGGAGGCGATGTGTACAAGGTTTCAGGAAAAGAAGAATGGATTTGGAATCAAGCAAAGGGGAGTTACCCAGGCACTACATAAAACTAGGGTGGCCAGATGAAAAAGAAGATAGGGTTCCTGTCATGGGCATAGCCAGGAATTATGTTGGAGGAGCCGGCTTTATGTTAGGGGGCCAGAACCTCAGTAAGTTAGGTATTTATTTGATTTGGGAGAGCAGCTACCCGCTGCCCCCCTTGGCTACACCCAAAGCTCATGTGCCTTTAATTGAATAAAAGGTAATTGAAATTCCTCTTCTACATCTAAGTTGCAGGAGTTCTGTCTTCTGTAAAAAAAAGGGGGGGCAACCTGGGTAACATGCTATGCTCTTGCTGTTTGAGGCTTCTCAGAGACCACAATGTGATATGCCTTAGTAAATGCATTATTCCATATGAACTGTTTTTAGGTGTTGGTATTCATGTGTTTTTGGATTGTACCTAGGTTTCTGTTCAGATAAAGATCCCATTACCACCATACTTTGTCTAGAAATAAGTAGAAACAGAGGGGAACAATCCTGTGAACATCTGACAGGTCTTTCAGTTATTTTGGTTGGTTATTCATTCTTACCTGGGAGAAAGTGGAAATGAAAACAATGAGGCTTACTTCAGAGTAGATACTATCAGATTGCCATGTTAATATCTCATTACTAATTTATATGGTTTTAAAACTTATTTTCATGAGTCAGTCACTGGGATACCAACAGTTCTGAAACAGCTTTAAACATTCTAAATATTAAGGAAGATATTCAGAGAGGGAAGAAACACTACTTACCAGTATGTGTTTATTTTTCTCGTAAGAATGGGGGAAGGAACAAATGATTGTGGAGTGTTACTTTTACAGTACAATCCTGTATGCATGTCTACTCAGAAGTAAGTTCCATTGAGTTGAAGAGACTCACTCCCAATCAAGTGTGTATAGTATAAAAAGGTAATAGACCCCTGACCATTAGGTCCAGTTGTGAATGACTCTGGGGTTGCGGCACTCATCTCACTTTACTGGCCAAGGGAGCTGATGTTTGTCTGTGGACAGTTTTTCCGGGTCATGTGGCCAGCATGACTAAGCCGCTTCTTGTGAAATCAGAGCAGCACACGAAACACCGTTTACCTTCCCGCTGGAGCGCTTCCTATTTATCTACTTGCACTTTGATGTGCTTTCAAACTGCTACCTTGCCAGGAGCTGGGACTGAGCAACGGGAGCTCACCCCGTCGTGGGGATCGAACCGCTGACCTTTTGATTGGCAAGCCCTAAGCTCAGTGGTTTAGACCAGTGGTCATCAACCCCCGGGCCATGGACCAGTACCGGTCCGTGGATCAATTGGTACCGGGCCGCCCAAGGAACATTAAATACAATTAAATTAAAATTATTAAATCAAAACAATCTAAATAAAATATAAACAATCAACGCCCCCCCCCAGCGGGCCGCAGTAAAATTACCAAATGTTGACTGGTCCACGGCGATAAAAAGGTTGGGGAGCACTGGTTTAGACCACAGTGCCACCCGCGTATACTGGCCTTCAAATAAATGGAGTCTTTTATAAATTAAATTAAAATGCTTGGAGGGGTAATTTCCTTAGAAGTAAGTTTGATAAATTTATTGCAGTGTTAGAACACTTAATACCACTTAATATTAAGATATCTTTTTGGGGGGGATTTTAATACATTAAAAAAGGTGTGAAAGAAACAGTTAAGAGTTCAATCCTATAACATCTTCTCAGAAGTTAGACCCCCTCAGTTCAGTGGAACTTTTTCCTTGGTAAGTGCTTATTTAGGATTATAAAAATGTCTATGTAGAAGGCTGCATCATAGCTACAAAGCTTGTGTTAAAATAAACTTAGCTTAAATCATGCTAGGTTAAATGGCTTTGATTTTAATTTTGTGATGCTGAATATCTCTGTGTACCTCATTGTGTCTAAGCAGATCACACCTATTACGTATATGAATTTTGAGGTGTATCAGTTAAATAATTTAGAAAAAAGACATCAGCAAATGCTAAGTTGCAAGAATGGCTCCTTGAAAAAAATACTTGTTTTTGAATAGAAAAACCTGTGGCAAAGTTTTAGTGTGGGAATGTTATTGGTAGAAGGAGGCCTCTAGCCGTGTTGCCAGCTAAAACTCCATAGAAACCCAGCAGTGATGCATATTTATAGTTTGCCAATCACCATGGTACCAAGGCACTGCTATAGCTAAAATCCATTCTACCCATTCTTATAGATTGTTTCAGCATCCTCCTTAATCTTTCTGCAGATGAACCTTAAACAAATTGGGAGAATGCATTCAGTACTTAATACATTTTCATGATTGTTGCTTGTCCACTTTATATTTTACAGATTCAATAAGTATCCTGCAGCAAATATTGTTATATCACACTTTCGTCAGCTATGAAATACTCCTTCTAAAATAGTTGCTTTTCTTGGATAGGTACACAAAGAAATAATTGCTATGGTAGTAGCTTCCCCCCCCTGTAGTGAGTGATGGCATAGCCAGTGGCATATCACTTTGATCTAGTCAGCTCTGTAGTAGCTAATCTTAGACCTGATTTATACATGAAATTGACCACAGTGAAAGCTTTTACTCATGTACGTTTCCCATGCTTGCTATATCTTAAAGAACTTGCAGGATATGTTGCCCCATTCACATGTAATATTAGCATGCCAACAATCAGGGTGTGCTATTGGCATGCTAATGTTGCACATGAATGGATGAGCACACATTTTTTTTGTATGTGAATTTAAATGTGGTGAAGCACATGTAAAGCTTATCCAGATAAAAGCTTTTCATGTGACCCACATCCTATATGAATCTGGCTTTAGAGAGGGGTAAGAATAAAGAAAATGCATACTTCCAGTAGTGCTTATTTTAAAAACTTAAATTAGCACACACTGTTGGGAGTTGATGAATGCCTGAAGTGCCTGGTCAGACCAGTGGGCTGTCGGTGGTGCTTAGTGATTCTGAAAGACTGTTGGTTGTATTGATTAAATAACCTTTTTATTATAGTGCTAACCTTGCATGTTTGAATTCTGTGTTTGAAGTGATCTTGTCTTTCTAGGCTGCTGAGGCAGCCAACTAAACTTGACCTTCCTAAGTTAGTACTCATAGTAAATCAAGAGCTTTGAGAGGCTGTTGAGGTGGGCTGCATCTGCAAGCTATTTAAACATGAATCTCGGTAATTGTCATTCTGATAGAAATATCAAGACTAGTAAGACAAGTCTGTCATCTATGAAAATTTAAATTTATTAGCTCCAGTTTAAGAGCTGCTACTTCATGTCAGGAATATTTTGATGATGATGAAGATGAATAAAATTTATATACTGCCTTTCATCTGAAAATCCCAGGGTGGTTTACAATATGAAAACACAAAATACTGTACATAACATATTAGCGAAATAACAATAACCCCTCCCAGTTTAAAAGGCCATAGATTATTTAATTAGCCAAAGACTTGGGGGAAGAGGAGTGTTTTTGCCTGACACCTGAAGATATTTAATGAAGGTGCCAGGTGAGCCTCCCTGGGGAAGAGCATTAATGCTTGGTACTCTGTTCATCCTTACAGTAACCACAGTACCTCTCCCCAAAGCCATTCCTACCTGTCTGCAGTCTCTCTTCAAACTTTGTGTCCATTATGCACTTTCTCTTGGGCTTACTTTTCTATCACAGAGAATCAGTAACTCCTAGTGCCGTATCTTTGACTGCTGGTTTCCTGGAAGTATTTCCCCTTTTTGCTTGCCAAAAATCATTAACAGTATAATGTTGATATATTCAGCATGATCTAAGCATGCTTAATTGTTTGATTAATTTTAAGTTTAATTGGTAGATCCTTGTGAGTTCAGTGAACTTAAATGGAAATGTGCATAGGATTGCAGCTGAACTGAATAGTCACTAAACTGAATAGTGTGTTTATGTCAAAAATATTAATTACTTCTGATTGTATTTTTTCATGTAAAGGTGCTTTATTCAAACTGATGAATGACTTTACCCTTCTGAGAAATTAAGTAATTTTTTTGAGGATGAAACTTAAAGGGCTTTCAGTATTTTGCACTTCTAGTATACTTTAGAAAAATTATCCACACCATTGCCACAGAAAAGGGCCCATTCTTTTTAAATAAAGAAACTGTTGAGAAGAAAAAACCAATGATAAGATTGAGAAACCTTATGGAATAGAAGTATTCACAAGTCAAGTCGTATCCAGTCTATTGTCAGTAATGGCAGAAGGTTTGGGAAGAATGTTTTTGTTTGTTTTAATTGTTGACAATATCACATAAGTCAATTGTTTAGGGAAAGAAGCTTTGGCTAGGGTAGACTTCAGTCAAATATAGCTTACATTCTAGCTAGTGAGATGTATAGTAGTATGCATATTTACTCAGAAGTAAAGATTCCATATGTAACAATGCATAGAATTGCACACTCTATTTGAAAAAACTGAAACTGTGTTTCTGAAAGATGTATCCTTTATTGACCTTGTTTGTTGGTGTTCATGAACTGAAACAAAGGCAGTATTTTATCTCAGGTTTCACCTTGGGTAAAATACATGAACAGCTGACCTAAAAAAGACTTGTTTGTTTCAAGTCTGAATCTGCTCCAAGTTGGGTGTTTTATGATGAGTTTGCAAGCTTCTTCAATAACTTTAGTTCCAAAAAACAGTTCCAACTGTATTGTAACAGGGGAAAAAAGTTGTGGTACATTATATTAATGAAAATGTATTGCTTTAAAATATTAGAGGAAAAATATTTTTGGCACTTGGTACACATGACCCAGTTGGTACACATGACCCACAAAGCGGATCATTTTGAAAATGTATTGCCTTGACATCTTGATGGTAAAGCCTGACAAATTTCTTCATTTGCTTTGAAGGGCAGGTTGAATATGCCCTGAAAACTCAGGTCTCCTTTGTCAGTCTATTTTAGGAATTAATAGTTGCCTAGCAGGGACGATCAAACCTATCCATTCTTAAGGAAATCAGCCCTGAGTGCTCCCTGGAAGGACAGATCGTAAAGCTGAGGCTCCAATACTTTGGCCACCTCATGAGAAGAGAAGAATCCTTGGAAAAGACCCTGATGTTGGGAAAGATTGAGGGCACTAGGAGAAGGGGACGACAGAGGACAAGATGGTTGGACAGTGTTCTCGAAGCTACGAACATGAGTTTGACCAAACTGCGGGAGGCAGTGCAAGACAGGAGTGCCTGGCGTGCTATGGTCCATGGGGTCACGAAGAGTCGGACACGACTAAACGACTAAACAACAACAAAGCAGGGACGTAGGCAGGATCAAAATTGGGGGGGCAAGGGGCGGGTCCAAGGCACAGGGGGAGGGGCCACAGTGGGGCAAGGAAAGCCATGGTCGTTCAGGGGCGAGGGGGCGCCAGGATCAGCCCGAATTTAGGCTGTTGCGATCCCTTCCTCCCCCTCCGCGATCGCCGGGGTGGGTGGAGGGAAAGCTGGCTTTCCCTCCACAGCCAGCAAGGGAGAAGGGAGACGTCCCTTCTAGCCGGCTGGCTGTGGGGCGGGTGGAGGGAAAGCCCCAGAGCCGCGCAAAGCGTTTGGCTAGCTTTCCCTCCACCCGCCCCACAGCCAGCCAGGGAGAAGGGAGACGGCACCGGGCGGCAGCGGGGCAGGCTGGCCACCAGCGGCCCTGCTTCTAGGGGGGGCAACTGCCCCCCTGCCTACGCCCATGTTGCCTAGTGAAAACAAATTGCAGGCTAGAAATGCTGTACACTGGGAGAAGAGGTTTTCTCACTCAGTGGCCTTCTTTGTTTCTGATGCATACTCACCAGCAGAGATGGAGGCAGGCTTGAGGCCCCAGGCACTTACTTCCTTGGGAATGGATGGGGACTGGTGGTGAAAGAGAGTTGAGGTGAGGGGCCAGTGATAGCAAAGGGGCTCAGCAGTAAGGATGTACAGTACAGCCAATTCCAGCTGCCCAGTGTCAGATGCAAGGCAGCTGCCACCAACTTTCTTCTCAATAGCAAGGTCCTTTGTGGGTCCAACTAAGCATGGAGCAGGGGTTCCTAAGCCTCTTGGGCCATCCACTCTGGAAATACACAGCTGGAAAGCAACCTTTTTGTCTTGGTATGGTATTAGGAGACAGAAGTGGTGGCATCTGGAGCCAAAAGGATTTTCATCATGATCCCTAAGCACCAGAGGCACGCTTTGTACTCAGCAAAGGTATCATAAGTCATGTGTCAGGAGTAATAACATCTAGAGGCTTTTCAGCTGGCCAATTTTCTTCTTCTGTAGCACTGAGGAGAGTGTTTGGCTACGGATGGGACAATGCTCTCTTACTGGGTGCTGAGGAGATCCCAACAGAGGGAATGAGGAAGAATGTCACCCTCACTGCTGGTGGTGTGGCTTGGTTTACCATGACCATCTCTTTGCTGTGTTGATGTCTGCGGATTTAAAAATGGGAGAGGCATGTGCACAGATGGAAGGAACAAACCACAGCAGTAGCAGCAGTAGAACAACTCTGCACTGGTGAAAAATGGGTACCGGGAATAAAAATAAAATAAATTTAGTTTAGTTTAGCTTACTGTTTTTAATTGGATTATGATTATGGATACGTTAATTGGCTGTTTTTATTGGAAAGTTAATAAAAATTACTTAAAAAGAAAAATGGTGACCGGGAAGGAAGGAGGAAGAGAAACTTTATCCATGTGGCCAGATGGGTGGGGTAGAAATAATAAATTGTTGTTGTTGTTGTTTGCTATTATAGCACATAGCCAAATGACCTGGTGAAGGAGGAACAGAGCAATCTATTTCTCCTTCACCCAGCCCAGTTACTATCCTGAATAGAATAAACAGCAGAATAGGTTTTAAGGCGCTGCAAGGATCTTTGCTACAACACTTACACAGCTACTCTGCTGGAAATTGTTGCTGTAAGCTCTTCTTGTGATTGAGCTAGCCTTGGGTTTGCTTTTGTACACACTACTATACCTTTAAAGCACATTCGAAGCACATCGCCCCACAAAGAACCCTAGAAACTGTAGTTTATCCCTCACAGAGTTACAGTTCCCAGCACCCTTAACAAATTACAGTGCTCAGAACGCTTTGAGTGGAAAAATGTCTTTGAATATTCTTGGTGTGTATGCCCCACTCATAGAATTGTAGAGTTAGAAAGGACCGTGAGGGTCATCTAGTCCAACCACCTGCAAGAAGAGCAATGCTTTCTTGTATGTTCTTTATTCAGTCACAGGGCTTATTCCCCACCCCTCGCCCCCAAATGAAATGGCAAAATACACATGAATTATGGTATGAGTCTCATTCATGTATAACTTCCTGCTGGTTGTGTTCTTCACAAAGAGCTTGTTTCCATAGTGTCAGAGAGTTGTTAAACAGTTTGACATAAGATCAGATGTGTATAGTGATTTTCTTCCTCACTGCATTAACAACATTCACAGGTGATATATTACAGACTGCAAGGTGCTGTTGATGTCAAATGTGAAAGCATTTTTAATAAATGGAAGAAAATTAACATAAATTGAATATAAACTGTCACTGAAAGGGGAAAACATATGAAACCTAACTTACAGTGTTTGAAACCAAAACTGAAAACTGGAACAGATAAACCTTTTGTATAGTGATGTTTGTATTTCAGATAATGTGCTTAGCACTGTCAAGAAGTTCCACAACAAAGATTTGTAATCAGGTGTAAGAATTTATAATACTGTATTTGTTTACATAGGGCTGCAAGACTTATTTCCTTTATCTAGTTGTTTTCAAGCAGTGTTTTTATATCATGCTTTTATGCAGGATGTAGGATGGCCTTGGGAAGAAAAGCAGGATGTAGTTCAGGATACTAGTGTGCATAGATTATTAGGCCATGGTTTAATGGTGTTATTGCTACTTCTCTGGCAAGTACTGTAAATTAAAGAAAAAATGGTCATGCAACATTTAATGAGCATCATTATGAGTTTAATTACTGTGTGATACTCAGTTGCATACCACCTCAGAGGAGTGCCTCCTCATCTTCTATTTTCTTACTGTGTATGGTGTGATGGATCCCCCACCTCACTGCTTTAACCTCAGAGGCTCTCCCTGTGCTTCTCCACAAACAGGAGAAAAAAACCTCCAGAATCCAAATTGGACTTGTCTCCAGAGTACCTCAGGCTCTGCGTTCGAAACCTATGGCCACCAGTGGGGTCTCCCTCCCTGGGATCCCTACTGCTACAGTGTGCCTCTCCCTTAGGCAACTATGTGGCTCCTTCGGCTTCTCTAACCAGCCCTTTGTATGACAGGAGAAACAGCAAACAGTTTCCTCTTCCCCAGGAAAGCTTTGTTCTCCCCTCTTTGTCACACCTCTGAAGGTACTGAGACACTGCCGAGTCAGAGAACGTTTAAGCACATTTAACTTTATTATTTAACTTATAAACATGAGTTTCTTTGGTTCTTAAAAGCACATATCTTCTTATTTAACACAGTTTTCTTCATACAGCTCCTGCATCCCTCTTTAACACTCTACTCCAGGGGTGTCAAACTCAAATTCATCGGGGGCCGCATCAGCAGTTTGGTCACCCTCAAAGGGCCAGTTGTGTCTGTAGGACTATGTGTCCTCTCCTTATTATCATAAATTATTGTCACTGCATTCAATTATCACTGTTTTTTGTAATAATGTAAGCTCTTTCCCGCCCCCACACGGATCACATTCCTGTGTCGTGGCGCATGTGTGGGAGGGGATGTAAACGAGGGAAATTTGAACAAAAGGTGGGGATCGACGACTTCCGGGGGGGGGGGGCTCAACTAAACCTTCGGCAGGAAGGAGAAAGCCACTGCTGGGATTAAAAACCTGCAGATGGAAAGAGGGCTTCCCTCTCCCGCCCTGCGCACACCCAAACCCCGCTAGGCAGGATGCCACACGCTGCAACCCACCCCATGCTTTGGAGAGAGGCAGGAACATGCGGTGCAGCGCCAACTCCCTGCTTTGCTTTTGCATCCTCCCTCCTCAGCGCCAGAGTCCCTTCCCCTCGCGCTGAGGGAGGGCAGCGGATTTCCCGAGGAGGAAGGCGGCGGCAGCCCCAGCGGACGTGCATCTTCGCCTCAGAGCTGCTCTTCCCCCCACCCGCGCTGTTGTCGTCTTCGCCGCCTACTCTCCCTACCGGGACTGCAGGCAGAGGAGGCTTGAAAACCTCCCCCCCAAAAAAATCCCCCTCCCACCTACTCAAACCGCGAGGCGACTCCATCTGGAGCCCTACATCACGAGGGGCTGAGAGGAGGAGGCGGCAGAGCGGGAAGAGCAGGAACCCGTGCCGTCGTCGTCGCCTCCCTCCCGGCCGCCCCCCGGGGAGCAGCTCCCCCGGAACTGAGAAGCCAAAGGGCGGCTCGGGGGTGGGGGGCAGAGCAAAAGCCAGGCACCCTCCCGAGTGTCTATGAGGAGAAAACGGGGGAAGAGGGAAGAGAAACCCGGCTCCATCAAGAGAGCGGCTGTTGCGCTTCGCCTACTTCCCCCTCAGGCTCACTCCGCGTCCCTTTCGCCCGCTCGCTCGCCCACCTCCCGGATGCAGCCGAGGAGAGGAAGGGAAGCGGCGGGCGGCGGCTCCCCAGTGCCGCCTCACTCGCTCTCGGAGACAACAGTAAAGCCCGCCAAAAAAAAATCCAGCGCTGCTCCGTCCCGGCACCAACTTTGCCGGCGTCGCCTGTAGGGCTTTCCTACCTCCTCGGCGGGCTTCCTCCTCCTCCTCCTGCATCTCACTTCCCCGTCTGGCCGCTGTGCCACCGCCTCCCTCAGCCTCATTCGAAATTGAAATTCCCTGGCCAAGCCGTCAGCGCGGCTCCAGCGCCCCGGCCTCCGCCTGCAGCTCTGCCCCCGGTTTTGACCCTCGGCCAATCGCAGGCTCCAGAACTACTGTCAGTGGATATTGTCGGCGGCGGCTACGCGGGCCACATGACGAGGTCTGGCGGGCCGGATTAGGCCCCCGGGCCTTGTGTTTGACACCCGTGCTCTACTCTCTACCAACTCCCTAACTCCCAACTGTCAACTGCCAACCACCTAACTGACCAAACCGCTCCTCTCTCCTTTTAAACTGGGAACAGTCCCGCCCCCATCAGAATGTTATGTCAGTCAGGCTGGAGGTGGATTTAGTCTTTTCCAGCCAGGTAGGAATAAATATTTCAAAACTGTGTCAATCCGTTACATATGGCTGCTCAGAGCTACAATGCATGTCTTCCATGTTTGGTTTCCCTTTAAGGGTAGGAAAAAATAAAAATGCATAGTCCTTTCAATTACATGGTATAAGTGTACAGTAATGGAACTGTAGTATTGTGTGGTGGGGAGATGGTGATATTTTTCTTTTGGAAAGACTTTTAAGGCACAATCCTATACTCAATATCTATCAGGTGAGAGACTATAGGATTTGGCTGAATCACCCTTACACAGCCAGAATGCATGATGAATCACCATCTTTAGATATGCTGTCAGTACATTGTGTTTGCAGCCCATTCTGACAGCCAAGATACACTGGTAGAAAGGCTGAAATACTTAGGCAGTCACCAATACCTGTTTATTTCATAGTTAGAGCCCCAGTGACGTGGGGCAATTTTTCTCTTGCCATACATGTTTAGTTCACCTTGTGAACTTTAGTGTTGGGAAACGGGATACTTTGTTCAAAATAGCTTGTCTCGAGAACATTGTTAGGGACTTCAGGACATTGTTAACACTTCTCTGCACTAAGCAGGGATGGGGGACTTGTGGCCCTCCAGATGTTGTCAGACTGTAACTCCCATCAATCCCAGCCAGCATGGCCAATAGTCTGAGACAATGAGAGTTCTAGTCCAGAAACATCTGGAGGGCCTCAGGTTCCCCATCCCCTTTCTTGAAAGATCGCAGAACGACCAGCAGCTACATACACATAGTACTTCAGTATAACCCTACTAAGCAGAAATATGCTCATGGTCACCGCAGTCTCCCCCCTCCCTTCTCCCCATCCAGGTGGTGCTGAGGGAAGCCTTGAGGCATCAATTTTGATTGAGCACTAAGATAGCACCACTTGTCCTCCCTTTTGCACACACTCTGAGATACTTAATGTGCAATGTGCATCAGGATCTACAAACTATGGTACAGTATGTTTTCTGTCTGTTGACTGTTATTTGCTCTGTCTGCCCTAACAGAGACTGCTTTGCAACAGGTATAGGCAGTGCTTTTTTCCCTGGGGGTACGCAGGGGTACGCACCCCCCCCTAAACGTTTTGTGAATCTAAGTTTGGTTTGGCCTCATTGAGGGGCAGTATTTCAATATGAGTAGGAAAATGAGAGTACTGTACTGCTAAACATTTTTTAAAGAAAAAAGCACTGGGTATAGGATCCTGTTCAACACTCCATTCCATGCTGAGAACATGGGAGACCCATCCCATAATGAGCAGCAGTGCCCAGCATGCTCTTGGCTGTTTCTCTTTGTGGTTGTTAATCTGCCAGGCAGACTTCTGTACCCGTGCAAGCTTCGTGGCAGAGAGTTATGCAGCAGATGAATATGTCCCTATCTTAGAGCTAGTTCCATAAGGCATACTGCACCTGTTACTCTGCTGTCCGTTGAACAGCTATCTGAGACACAGGAACCCTATTATCCATTATGTTGTTCAAGAAAGACTATGATTTTGCCCTGCTTGTTTCTTTGTTGTTGTGGAGTGTTAAATAAGAATCCCTTTCCCTTTCTGGCTTCAGTATTGCACTCTCTCAGGGAAATGGGAGGAACTTCATGGGCAAAAGGGAATTGGCTTCTCCCCTCTCTCTGCTTACTCATACCACTTTGATAGGTGAAAAGGGCCACCCACCTGCAAATCGCCTGATGTCAGATGACTCACCTTTGAGTGACTCACCTGGGAGTGTGTCCCTGTTGATGGGTTAGAATAGAATTGTAGAATTGAAAGGGACCTTGATGGTCATCTAGTCCAACCCTCTGTAATGCAAGAATCTCAAAACATGGTCTACCATCCAATTTGAAACCATACCAGATCCTGCTTAGCTTTGCAAATGTGTTAGGAGTTTTATTGCTGTACCACTACTGTAGTTCATTGCCTCCCTCTATGTGTAGGCAGTTTATGGGCTTCATTGGCAGTACAAGTCTTGGCTACTTGGTACCGGCAGAGTTTTGTGGTATTCTATATGCTTGTCTGTTGTTTTTTTACATCATTTTGGGATTTTCTGTTTGTATTTTTCTCCTCTTCGCTGAGTGAGCATTGGAGATGGCAGCTGTTTACCTATGCATATTGGCATAGCCCCCTAAAGGGGGAGGGGTATAAGTTTGTTCTGTTATGAAGTTCTATAGCACAGTAGGAGCAATGATAATACACACAGACCTTCCACTGATCTCTCTGTTTGCTTCTAATTGATTTGAGCAGATTTTTCTATTTACTGCTTGAATAAATATTTCAGAAATTATTCTTAATTTGATAGTAACCTGTCTTCAAAAACAATTTTACTTTTAATGTGGTGTTTCAGGAGTTTCAAAGTGTAATTCTTCTCTTCAGAAGGGCTAGAAAGCAGGTGTGATTGCAAGGTGACAGACCCGCTTGCAAATAGCCATTCATTTTTACAGTTGTCCTGCAGTATATAGTGCAAATGGTGCTGTTTTGGAAAATGTTTAAGTGGTAATTTAGTTTTTGCCACCTGTACCTGGAATCCTGATTTTTAAAAAATACTTAGTATAAACTTCTGATTCAGGTCAGTTTCTGAACTACAGTACTGATGTTCAAAAGGCTTCTTATCATGAATGATATTGTGGTCACTGCTGCATCCATGCAAATGTTTCCACTGTTTATTAGTTCCTTATAGTACTGTTTCTATGTTTTTGTTGATAACTTTTGAATATACATTTGTTCTCAAGTGTTTTCCCATAATGTTTTGTCCTCTCTTCTCACCCTCTCCTTGAGGCAGGAGGAATGGAATTTTCTCCTATGTCAAACTGGCTGGTGGTCCTGTACTGTGTGGGACATAGCTAGCTTGCTATAAATGGAGAGGATTTTGAATCACCTCTCCCCCCCTCAAATAAAGAGCTTATTAGCTCATGTGTGATAAAAGTAGGATAAGTGAAGATATTCATTTATATTCCACAAAAGGTAAATGAAGATCTTATCAGTGCTTACTTTGAAAAAACAAACAAACACTTTTGAGTAAGTTGTATTTTCAAGGTAGCCATAACTGCTTTTGTGTACTGCATGTAGTTCAGCAATACTGAAGTGGATACAGATGATTTTTTTCCAGTGAGTTTAAGATGGTTTGAAAGCGCAAGTGATTGCTCATAAAGTTTACTCTCATCCCACTGGTAAGAAGTTTTTTTTAAAGTTTTTTTTTTAAAAAAATCTTTGTTTCAGAAACTTGCAAAATGTGTTTAACCAGAATCATAGAATCATAGAGTTGGAAGAGACCACAAGGGCCATCCAGTCCAACCCCCTGCCAAGCAAAAGTTTGGACAATGAAATGTGTTTATTTGTGGGTATGTTCTGGGAAGTTAAGCCACTCACAAACACTTTCAACTCTCAAATATTTCTGTTTAATATCAAAGAATAATCTTTACCTATTTGTTGCTTTGGTGACTCCTGAACTTCCTTGAAAGTCTTGGACTGGTAACTATCATGTTTCCAAATGGTGTGCCTATTTATTAAAGAACTGCTCAGTGGATATCTAGGTATTTGGCACTGTTGAGACGTAAATCTTGTATATCTACATAAATCTCTGCCTTTTACTTCTGCTGTGTCCATAGATTCCATCGGGCTTCGTATATGGACTTCAAGCCTTGGAGGTAGCAGAATATTCAGCAGAAGGTAAAGAGGAGTGCTGCCTTCTGGCGTCATAGTGTGTGCTTGTGTGCGAATGTGCGCTGGGGTAGTTAGTGTTGTACAATCCTTCTAGGGAAGAGGCAAATATAGTCCTGTTGGCTTGGGATCTTAGTTAATAGAACAGTTATGTCAATAGACTGCCTGTTGTTTGAATTTGGTCAAAAGTTCCATCATCAAATGTTCTATGAAATCAAGAATGCCCTTGTGTAAGTCTCAGCTTACCACTGTTTCCCATCATAGGCTCACCTGATAGCAATGTAAGGACTATAGAGCCTTTGTCTCCCACTTTGGTGGGAGTGAGGGAGGTCACTCTCACATGCACGCTCTAGCCTCTCAGATAGGACTGGTTATTCCTTTCAACTCGCCTCAAAAGACTTACCCATTCTCCATTCCCAATTTAGGCCACATGGCCTAACTTTCCCTTCTGTCCTTTCACTTAATGTCTGGTGTCTCTGGACATGAGCACAATGCTCAGGAAGAAGCTTGCAGAGAGCAAATACACACACACAGAGTCTTCACAGGTTTGAAGGGTTCACGTCAGCATTTGTAGTGAAGTGTTTGCATGTGTTGTAGATACAAGCACATGTTCTGCTCCCTATCATTCTGCTGCTTTATGGGAGGGCCGTGGAGGTGGCTGCCACCATTCCATAGGATGCATTTAGTGAGATTCAGTGTGTATGTTTGTGTTTTGATCTTAAGACATAATAAGAGTCTGCTGAATTAGGCCAATGGCCCATCTACTTCAGCATCCTGTTTTCACAGTGGCCAACGAGATGCCTGTGTGAAGTCCTCAAACAGAACATGAGCTCAACAGTGCACTACCCACCTGCAGTTCTCAGCAACTGGTATTCAGAGTCATACTGCCTCTGACCGTGGAGGTAGAGCATAGCCATTGTAACTAGCAGCTAGCATCTTCTGGGCGCTATGTTGGCTAGCTAGCCAGCCAGCTTCCTTGAAAAGTGTTACGGGCCACTTTTCAAGCAGTACAGCATCCATGTGACCTCTGCCATTTTAAGTGGGTAGGTTGATGATGAGGGTATAGACAGGTGAGAGAAGCATCCCCTTCTCAAAGGAAAGGCAGCCTGCACATGCTTAATGGCACTTTGGAAAGATTTCCCCTCAGAAAATAACTCTGCACATTCTAAGAGACTCTTTGTTCTAGTTCCCAGAAGCTTTATTCATTGCACTTTTTATGGAAAAGGGGCCACCATATGATGTAACTTGGTGCTCTGGAAGGTTTTTTTTTGGGGGGGGGTCTGGATTCTGGAGGCTTCTTCAAAGCATATATTTTTGTAATTGACATACTTCAATTTATGTATTTTTTTTTGTTCCAATAAACTAATGCTTTCAATACTTGGCCTCTATTTTACATTATTTGACTGGTCAAAATGCCACCAAAGTGAATAGGAATGTTGAACCGAACAGAAAGATGTTGAGTTACCTGTACATACTCCGTTTAGGCTCATGGTTGTAGGTGAAACCAATATGATTTCCTTGCAATTTAGTAGCAGTTAGGTTGTCTCATAGCCTCTCATCAGGGAACTATAGGAAGATGTAATACATTTAATTTCCTCTTCTGTGTTTGTTAAACTTTTTGTTTATAGTGGGATATGGCTCCTGTGTATGAGATTTGATGAGCTCCTGTTGATAATTTCTTCTACATGTTTTATAATTTAACTTCAGCTTTATTATATTGTCACCATGCATGAAACAAAACTAGGAGCTGATAACCTTTTTACACGAATAGCAACTTTAATCTCAACAGGTGCTGCTGGCCTGCTGGTGGTTTAGTCACTGCCACTAGAACCTGGCATGGCTCATGTTGACTAAACAAAACTAAATGATGGCTGCTAATGGGCTTGGCAGTGCTTGAATCAGGCTTGATTAATTTCTTGTGTAAATAAAATTAAGTATAGGAAAAAATAATGCACATTATATGTAGGTCAGCACATGGGACAGTTGCCCACAGAATTCATTAACAGTATAATATGCAATGAACTAAGCATGTCTGCTTTTCATTTCATAGCTTTCTCAGTAAGTAGGCTTATGCTTCAATTTTTATTGTTCTTCTCCAGGCTAAATATTAAAAATTGCATAGGCTTAATCATATTTCTGTGGGATTTATGCGTAGAACAAATCTTATGGTGTGATAGTAATTGCTTAGGTATGCATCATCTGTCCTGTCTTGTTTCTGACATTTATTTCTATCCAAATATATAAAGGGTGTTAAAGATAGCTTATTAACTTGTTGGATCACATTATTGATACTGGTATCTCTATCATTTTGTGATTTCAATTCTCTTCAGTTTTCTTCAGTATTTCTGTTGAGTACTATAGCAATTTCTAACATGAGTTGTGTCTAGGGGGAAGGCTTTGGTTTCAGGACGGTGACACTGCCAGTAGGAAACTATTTTAGGATGATGATGCATAGCATGCGGTTGTACAACCTTATAATGAATGTGACATATGGTTCATAAAAATCTAAGGGCTGGATATGAGGAGAGGTGCTTCTAGGAAGCCAGCTCTCTGCCCCAGGGCAGGTATCCTTTACACATTAATGCTCTTTCCCACCCCTGCCTAAAGAATTTACATGATCTCGTCTACAGTGTGCTGCAAGCAGACAGCACAACTGAGCATGATGTCTCACATCAAGGTGCATGCAAGTAGCTGACTTTAAATGTAGCTTAAGCAGGCACGCCAAGGAAAGGCAAAACCAGCTGTAGTGTCACTAGCTGTCCATATTCTCAAAGCTTGTGCATTTATTTATTTTTACTGTATAGTGAATTTGGATTGTGGTGGCGGTATAGAAACTTCAAGGGCGAGGCAAGGAACACAGCAGCAGCAAGACTCTTGATTGTACCAGCTGCAAACTCTGAGTTACTTACACAGAATGGGATCAATGACACTGAGCCCTTTGTCCTTTGCCAGAGCTGAATATCTTGGGAACACTCCTTGGGTGGGAATGAGTTAACAGAAACCGACCTGGATCCCTAAACTGCATTTCCATTTCCCACGATACCACCCTTTTGCAGGGACTACAAATTATGCTGGGGTTATAGTATGAGTAAAGTGCTCGTTTCTATATCTGGCCGTGAAATCCAGTCCCACCAAATATATCCTCTGTTGCAGGTGGGGTGGAGAGTCCAAATATAAGTCGGGGGAGCTACACATGAGTAGTAGAATGTTTAACAGTCAGAATGCCAACAGGTTAAACTTTTCTTATAATTTAATTTCTGTAACAGAAAAGGATGAGGCATGTTGAATTCCTGTTTGCCACAGAGCTACCTTACCTTATGGGCAAGTCTGCCCCCCCCCATCATTTAATTTTTCAAAGTTTTTTATTTGGCTGTTCCAATGGGCTCCTTCCTATGAAGCTACAATGTCAAAAGGATTTTGTGGCCCCCTATATCCCCCCCTCCGCCAATTAAAAAGAATTTGCCGGCTTTAGGCAGAGTACCTATTTTACACTTTAATGAGCAGGCCCTGATAGCTTGAGGAAGGCAGAAGATCAGATTGTGTCTGCCCATCTGCCAGGTAGTCAGAGCAACACCTGCTCTGGTTATGCTCCCTGAAGCGTGTCTAGGGCTTAGTAGGTAGGTGGTCCTTAAACTTAAGGATTTCTGATCCAGCAGTCATCTCTGATAATGGAAGTGGGAGGAAATTTTAGCTGAGTCTGACTCTCCTCTGCAACCCCACCCTGACCTGGTGTTACTCTATTTTCTATATAGGAGCCCTCTAGAACAGCATGGGAGGTAGTGAGGGTAGCTAACAGAGGTTGGGAAATGGATGCATGTTGGCTCCCCTCTCCTGTTATCAGAGGTGTCCACTATGTCCAATACTCTGCTGCAAATAGAATGAATCCTCCCATACAAACCACAGGTGTTACTGTGTAAAACATGGGGTATAATAGCTAAAATGAAAATAATGTGTATAAAAATAAGTTCGTGTTTGACATTGTGGAAGTATTGGGTCCAGTGATTCTATGCTCAGTTTCTCCTCAGTGAGCAAAGTTTGGTCAGTGTCTACTGATTTTGTAGTTTCTTGTAATAGACACGTAACATTTTACAAATGCTGCTGTCCTATGAATATTTGAGTATGATCCTCATTGAACAACCTGGATCTTGTACAGGAACGCTCAAGTTTTCCATACCTGATGTTGGCATAAAAGGAAGAACATAAGCTTCCAGCTGACAACAATTGAACTGTCACATCATAACTGTTATCACAGACTATCCAAGCGGAATGCTTTGGTAACCCTGGAGACCACTAGGTACAGTGGTACCTCTACTTACGAATTTAATGCATTTCAAACGCACAGGGCCGTCTTAAGCCCATCCAGCGCCCTGGCGCTAAGGTCCTTCCAGCGGCCCCCTCTGAAAGTGCAGCCTTGCTGGCCAAACCAGCTCCTGAGCGGCCAGACTTGGCTCCAGAGCCTCTCCAAGGACCCGCTGGTGGCGAAGCTCGACTGAGTGGAACCCAGCACTGGGGAAACGAGAAGGAGGCGCAGGCAGCGCAGAGTCCTCGGAGAAGGAGAGAGACGTGGCGCAGCCTCTCAGCTCATGGAGCACAGTCCTGGCCAGATCGCCAGAACACTGCGCTCACTTGGCGCCCTTCCAGCGCCCTCCAGCACCCAGTGCCATGGTTCTCCGCCACTAGCCTCTATGGCTAGGACGGGCCTGCGAACGCACATTTGTAAGTCGAAAAAATTTGTAAGTCGAATCCCATAGGAATGCATTGGGTGAAAAAATCGTAAGTCGAAGCAACCCTATCTAAAAATTCGTAAGTAGAAAAAATCCTATCTAAACTGCATCCAAGATGGCGGACGGAGCTCCGTTCGTAAGTAGAAACATTCGTAAATAGAGGTACCACTGGCTTGAAACATATGCAAACATGTACATAAGCACAGACACACAACTCAGATACTGTTGTAACTCCCAACAACTAGTTGGCAATTGTCCAATAATGTATGGAGAGCACCAGGAAATCTGATCCAAGTTAACTATATAGAAAACTAGGACTACAATCCTGAGCATGTTTTACTTGAGTTTAACCCATAGAGTTCATTGGTTTCAGGTAAGTGTGTATAGGATTGCATCCTTGGTATCTTAAAACCAAGCTGGGTATAAATAATATATCATTGAAACAACTAGCATAGCTCAAATTCCTTTTCTGATCAGTATCTGAAAGATAGTTCTGATTTCAAACTTTCATTTTGACCTTCATGGACAACCTGAAAATGGAATATAGCATGAATTGAAAAGAAGATTCTTCACTCTCTTACACATGTTAGTTTTTTCATTGGTTGTATATGTTTGACAAGCATTCATTGGGCTTTATGTCACTTGATGCAGAAGAGGGAGGAATCTGCGGAAAGTGAAGAACAGTCTGGAGTCTGAAGCTTCCCCATGCAAAGGTCTTAGTTTTACGTTGCAAGAACAAGTTGTTGAGTCATATATCTTAACATGCTTAACATGCTCTGTATTCAACTTCTGAAACATTTTCCAGACAAAATTGTTGCTTTTTTTAAAAGTCCAAAGACAGTACCTGGAAACTGCTTTATATACATAGTAGGCAAGGCTATTTGTTCAGCCCAGTATTGTTTTCTCTGTCTTCCAGTTGCTCTCCAGGTTCTTGTGGTTCTTATGCAGAGGTCTTTCCCCATCTCCTGATACCTGATCCTTCTTTAAATGGAGTACTAACAATCTTTGTTTTCAATGCTTCTTCCAAAAAGTATTTCACTTATTATTTTCAAAGAAAGATTATTATATTCTCAGATTCTCAGTTTTTGCAGTAGCATGATTTGGGGGTGGGCAGTTTGGAATCTCCCTCTTCCCTGGTGCCTTTGCATCTCTGACTTGGTATGCACCCAACTGAGGAGGCAGATGTCGCCCACATAAGCACCAGCTTCAAACCCATTAGGAATGGGGGAAGCAGTCTTAAACTTGCAGTATGTGGACTGTTCACTTCCCAGTAGATGTCAAGAATACGGTAAGACCAGCTTCCTCTCTTATCACTTGACAGAGAATCAAACTGTGAATAACATGCGTGGCTAGCATGTCCGAATAGCTTTAAAATTTAATCCTACTGTACAGTCTCTCTCCTCCAATTGCCTATTATTCAGGCATTCAACCCATCAAGAGGTTTAGCCCTTCTTTCCCCAGCACCAGTTCCAGTGAAAAACACATGCACAAACATACTCAACCTGCAGTTTGGTGTCAAAAATGATCCTGTTGGTACCAATGGGAGATGTTTTCAGAAGACTAATTACTGCACTAGGAAGCAATGTTCATTTATCACAGATAGGCAGGGAAAGGTTCAACTTCACTTTCATCCGTGCCATAATCCCTGCACCTTGTTGGTGCTAACTCTGTAACTTGTCTAAGGTTTTTGGGTTGAGCTAGCTTGTTTTGTCTGTCTTAGTTGTATTTCCTGGGTGCAGCTATATTTCTGTTTCCCTGTGAGATTCTTTCTTGCTGTTGTTGGCTAGTGCAGCTGGGCTGCTTAGATCTTGGGAATTCTCCAGGTTTTCAGGCTATGCTTGGTGCAGCCCTGTGTGCTTTTGTTAAAATACCATATCTTCATCATGTTTTGTTTTTGTTCTGTTTTTTGGTGGTATTTGGAAAACTGCCATTTCAAGAGGAGGTATTTTCACTAGAATATCACATGCCAGATTTATTGTTTTCTGGTTAATAGAAGAACTTTGTCATCCCTGACAAATATAGACTAGAGATTAATTAGTATGTGTGTTCTTTAACTATTTTAAATATAAATAAGCCCTGTACCATTTACTGTTTTCTTTTTCCAGAAAAGATGAAAAGGAGTATGCATTGAAGCAGATTGAAGGTACAGGGATATCCATGTCGGCATGTAGAGAAATAGCAGTAAGTGAATACAATGCTTAAATAAGTTTACAATTAACGGTGGGTTGTTGTTGTTTTTTAAAAAAAACTTCTGTAAAAGTTTAGGTTTAATTATATGATAAATGTCTTAATTGAAACTTTATTCAAGTATAATACACAACTATTTTTAAAAAAGTATTTTGTTAAATTTAAGAGACAAGCCTTAAATAAATCCTGAACAGCCATCTAGTCGGGCAGGCTTTTCCAGGCACATCAAATACATAACCCTGCTCCATTATTTCTTGTTATTTTATTGAATGTTTTATGTACTGTACATAGATTTCCTCCCCTCCTATAATCACCTTATTGTGATTTATGATAGCTGCCTAGGGATTTTTAAATATTTGTGGGATGTGTGTGTGCATATGAAAGTTAAATTATTTTAAAAAAACCTTTTGCAGAACATTTGGTACCACTCCAGTTGGGTTTGAAAGCAATTTCTAGCTTGGAGCTTCTTGAACTTGTGCCATCATTAGAAGGGATCTTATGAAAATGCTCTGATGTGTTTATTAAGAGAGATTACATGGTTTTTGGACTGAGTGTATAAATTGAACACCTCCCTGTTTGGGTAGCTGGAGGTAGTGAAATAACTTTTTAAAAATAAAGGTGTTTAAAATAGAAATTTGGTGCTTATTACCTTAGGGGGTATGTATTCATTTTTCAGTAATGAAAAGTTAAATCTGTGAATGTAATCCTCAGCAGTAGTGACTATTTCTGACCTGTATGCCACTGACAAAATATGAAATGGTACACTAGCTGAATATGCCACCAGGTGCGAGACACAGATTCTCTTCCTTTAGTTCCTCCCACTTCTAGGATATTTCTGTCATCCTGCATTTATAGCTCAATCACCTCTTTAGGAGGGGAATGGATAACCAAGCATGGGCCTGTTATTCAACAAATAACAGGAGACCAGGAACCTATAAAAGGCAAGCTCATAAAGCTGAGCCATGCATGTTTATGACTGTGTATACATGTCTTTTTCTCAGAATCATGGTGTGCCATTGAGAGACTGTATTCAGACAACAGGCCAGTGCTCAGAAATGGAATGCATAGTTTTATTACAAAGCAAAACATTGATTTAATATGCAGGCTGATAAGAGCAAAAAAAGCATTGGTTAATCAAACCATAATACCGGTATTAGTTCTCCTGAGATGAAGAGGCAGGGACTGAATATGGACAACATTCTTAGCACCAGATTGGAGTATTTGGGGTTGGTTGCAGGGGGGAGCTGGGGCTTTCCCCAATTCTGCAGGTGCCTGGAGCCTATTATGTTACAAATCTTCTTTGAATGGGACTAGGAAGGGAAGGGTGTAGTGGTGCTCACTTGGATCTTGAACTGATCTGAGAAAGAGAAGTTGCTGAATTGGAACTCATTACCAAGCTTAAAACCATGGAGCCACCTGGGATGAACAAAGACATAGGATTCTTATCTCATTATGCATGATCTAGCTTTCTTTAGCGCCTCAGCCCTTGCTTTCCCCCCGCAGGACCAATTGCAGTCATCATCAGTCGTTAACAGCCATCTACAGGTTTACCACTCCCATCAGCCCATCACCCATTCCCACCCACCCCCACCACCCTCTGTATATACATAAGGGTCTGACTCTTCTGTTTCAAGTGTATCTGAAGAAGTGTGCATGCACACGAAAGCTCATACCAAAATAAAAACTTAGTTGGTCTTTAAGGTGCTACTGAAGGAATTTTTTTTTATTTTGCTTCGACTCAGACCAACACGGCTACCTACCTGTGATCTGAGTTCAAAACAATAAAAATGAAGGAAGGCAAGGAATACTGGGAAGGAGGCCAAAGCTTCCTTTGTTTCTTAAACTAATCCTCTTTCTGGAGCCACAAAATGGACTATTTGAGAGTGTTGTGTATTGAGTCAAAGGATTTTATATCTGTATTATTATTGTCTGTATTTGCATTAGGATAAAGTAACTGCCTTTTGGTTCCAGAGGGTACAGCTACTATTGGTTCATTTAAGCTGCTGTATTTGGATCCTCTGTCTTATTGGTTTCCTCCAAAAGGCAGCACTGTAATTGCCTGATATTGTTCCCTCCAAAATGTATCCCTTTCTAGCTAGTTCCCTGTCCCTATAAATGTAGCCTTCCTGCCCTCAGTCTTGTTTACTTTAATAAAGAAGTGTTACTAGAGAACTGTCTGCAGCATATTATGTCAAGAGAGCTGAAATCACAAACCCCCACGTCACAACATAGCTTGCCTGATTTATTAAACTTTCTGCTACCGTTTTTACCTTCCCGCATTGGTCACTATGATTGGGTGTGGTATACAGTGGTACCTCGGGTTACAGACGCTTCGGGTTACAGACGCTTCAGGTTACAAACTCCACTAACCAGGAAGTGGTTGCTCCAGGTTAAGAACTTTGCTCCAGGATAAGAACAGAAATCGCGCACCAGTGGCAGCAGGAGGCCCCATTAGCGAAAGCACACCTCAGGTTAGGAAATGGCGTTTCCGTGCGCTGCTCTGGTTCCCCAGAAGCAGCTTAGTCATGCTGGCCATATGACCTGGAAGCTGTACGCCGGCTCCCTCAGCCAATAAGGCGAAATGAGCGCCGCAACCCCAGAGTCGTCCGCGACTGGACCTGATGGTCACGGGTCCCTTTACCCTTTACCTTCTTACCTTTGCACTAAAAATTAGGCATAGGAGGAAATTTGTTTGGTCCACTTTGCAGTGCAGTAGCCTGATCTGATGCTCTTGAACTTGCTGATTTTACGTTAAGTGTGCACAGAATGCAGGACAAGTGCAGATGAATTGGATGCAGAGGGCACCAGGGGACGCAATGGGATGGAACACTGCTATGATCAAGAGCCAGCAAGACTGAAAGAGGATGGAATTAGAGGCTTAGCCCATCCCTATTTAAAAATATACAGGCTAGTGATTGTGATATTTTACTGTGCCTCCTATCAGTAAAAGTGCCAAACTTATTTATGCTCTTTCTGTGAACCCCATGGAATGAAAGCACAATGCTAATTGTCTCATTTCCTTTACTTGAATCAAAGCATAATCCTTTTTAAAGTTGCTTGAAATGCTTTTGTTTAAGAAGAATGCTGTTCATTAATGCCAGAACATTTTCAGATCTTGAAATGAAATTATTTATAGAACAACTGCTTTTCAAAATGCTTGTTATGGAACAAGGGTGTTGCATGATTTGAGCAATTGTAGTTAAAAAAGAAAAGCAGCACTTGCCAACAATGCACAAGAAAGTATTTTTAAAATTCAAGGATTCAATAAGCTATAGTTATTGTGTAAAAAAATCCTAAGGGCATTTCAGTTCCTTTGCTCAGTTTCAGATGGCTGCACACCAGTTATCCTAGGCAGTGGATAGCCATTCTTAGTTGGTTAAGTGATTTGTCTTCTTAATTCTGGTTTTGAAGGCGAAACTGGCATCCCAGTAGTTCTGCAAGCTATGAGCAGTCAGCATCCGGCCTGTTTGAAGGATCTAGCATTTAGTGATGCTTTTACAATTTTTTTACAATAAATTGTAAAAGCATCTTGCACTTGCACTTGTACTTCTTGCAACTTTAGAAATTTAAACTATAAAAATGTAGAGGCCCTTCACATCTGCCTGTGTGCAAGAGTAGGTTAGAAGATACGTATATTCTGGTAGGTGGCTTCAGATTTAGAATTCTGAGTTAGACAGTGTGGTTTGCTAAGGCTACACTAGAGGAGCCAGAATAAGTGAATATACGGCTGGGTGCTAGTCAGTCAGGGAGAGTTGGTGTTGGTTGTGTCAGTTTGTGTTGATTAGAGAGGGAGTTAGTATTTGTTGATAGTCAGGGCCGTCTTAAGCATGTCTGGCACCGTGGTGCGAAGATCCCTCCGCCCCCTCCATTTCCCAGAGTTGTTGACCTTTTTTAGGAAGTCCTCCTACCTCACCCTTGCTTTCGGCAGCGGTGGTAGCTCAACGGCGGGCCAGCTGGGCCAGGACCTCCTCCTTACGCCTCCTCACCCTGCATTCGCCCCGGGGTCCCTCTGGCCCCAGAGCTTTGGGTGGCTGGGTGACCCCGTTGTGGTGGTGCAGCAACAGCAGGGGGGATGATGAGTCCGAGGCTCCTCTCCCCGAGGAACTCCTCTCCCTCTCTAGATTGAGCGCAGTGGCGGCAGCAGAAAGGTCAGGGCTTTTATTTTTAATGATTTCCTCTATCTCGCTCTGAGGCCTCGGCGCGCTGCGAGGCGGGAGGTCCCAGGCCTCTGAGCCCCAGGGTTCCGCCTGATCGGTGGTTGATCGGTGGAGGGTGCCCTTGATTCCGGCCTGTTATGTTCGCTGGGGGGGGCAACTTCTCAGCTGGTCCACTGGGCACCCCTGGCACTCACGCGGCGGCAGCGGTCTCAGGAGCCGTTCGGGCAGCGCGAACACACTGGCTGCCCTCAGGAGCTCTGTGACGCCATGGCGCTGTGGCGCGCACCATGATGACTCGCCGGAATTCCAGCATGAAGCAAAGAGAAAGATTCCCCCGCCGCAACAGCAGTTTAAACTGAGCTGGACTCCGCCCCCGTGAGCCTTATTGGCTGGCAGGGGGGTATGATGCGGTGGGGAGGGGCTGGTGCAGGGGGCGACCACGCCCCCTGCAGACGCGGGAGGTGGGCCCCACGCGCAATCACTTCCCTCTGGAAGGGAGGAAAGTCCTTCTCATCAGCTGTCTGGCACAGCACAGTGCAAACACCAGCTGTCTGGCGGCACAGCGGTGCCCCTGGTGCCCAGGCGCCCTGGCGCATTGCGCCACCCAGCCCAAGCCTAGAGAAGGCCCTGTTGATAGTATTTGTGGTGGACAGCAAGAAGACAGCGGAGAAAGAGGGTCAAGAAAGAGAAAGGAAGACCCAAAAGGAAGACAAGAGTGGTTTGGTAGCCGAAGACTTGTTGGGGTAGCTGAATAACTTGGCTCAGGCTAAAAGAGATGAGGGGAAAATATGTCTACAGCATTAAAGGTGAAGAAATGAGAGGCTGCTTGGAATTCTAGGGTAGAAAAGCCAGAGGAAGATTCCAGGATAGCACAGTAAAAACACATCTATGCTCCAAACAATCAGTAGGAGTTGAAACAGAGGTTTCAACAAAGGCACTCTGTTTTAGTCTTGGTGAGGCTTAACTGGGGTGGAGTAAATACAAGGGCAATCCGGCAAAGGAGTTTTAATAAGTTAACTGTTTCATCAAACCTGTATTGGTTTTGTAGTGTAAAATAAGCTGTACTCCATATTAAAGTAACCACAAGATTGGGCGCTACATAATCTTGTAATAAATAAACATGAATGTTTGTTTATTATTTATCTTTGTTAAATATAGTAACTATGTTCAACTTTGTACCATACCTCCACCCCACAATTATCAGGGCTTATTGGAAATTTAATATGCTAAGGGTGCAAGTGATACTAAATGATGGCAGTGGTATGGAACTTGGGCTTTGTTAATAACATAAGTAATGAAATACCCCCCTCCTTTTATCCACCTAGACCTTGGACCTGAAGGGGAGGAAATTAGCTGAATTGTCCCCCAGATCCCCAAGATTTTAAGACCTGCTAAGGAACAGAGGATTGTTATTATGTCCTCATATGAAAAACCACAGAATTCAAGGAGGATGTACTTTCTTTTCCCCATGACTTGCATAAGCTCTGTATTTAAGCTCTGATCCAGCAAAGGCTCCTGTCAGTAAAAGGGGAGAGGTGATTTTAGCTAACGTTCCCTTGCAACCTCTATGCCCTTTGAAAAATAAATTGCTCTGGAGGTTAGAAGACCCTCCAGAACCACATGGGAGGTGGTGGCTCTATGGGCTGCAGAATAGGCAAAAATTCATTCTCGCTGACAAGAGCCTCTGTTGGCCTGGAGCAATAGTTATTTCAAATTGCCAGAACATCAGTATAGGTGCCTTGTGGAGCTAATGAAAGAAGTGTAAGAATTATTTCAGTTTAATAAGCTGCTGCCATGTGCCGATTGAAAAAGCGGTCGTCTTATCTTCTAAGGCTCTTTTTCATTTCTTGTTAGAGGACTGCATCAAAATAGCCTAGGCAAATAAAAGAGATTATTTGCTCTCTGGCTCACTGTTATAAAAATAGGCTTCATCAGTTACTCAATTTAAGCTTTATGTCAAATAACAGATTAAAGCAAGAATGAGGAAGCAAGGATGAGGAACCTCCTCCCACTCCCCCCCCCCGGGGGGGGGCTGTACACTGGCAGTGGATGAAGCAGAAGCCAGTGGAGGACAGGGCATCCTCTTCTCCCTTCCTCTCATTCTGCCTCTCCTGGATTAAAGCTTGGCACCTTTTTTGTATTGATTTAGAGATGAACTCTGTTCCTTTTCATATGGCTTGCTTTATCTTTTGTGAGTGAGTCTGTTGCTTCACTGGCCCTGGCCTTTTCCAAGAAAGCACATTCGATCTTTGCTGAACATTGTATTTTAAGGAGATTTCCCTTGTGGCAGAATCAACCCACAAATCACAAAAGTACTTCCAGATGTTTTTCACCTAAACACTGCCAACAACACAATTCCCCCCCTTATATATACTTAATATTTTAAAGACATGGCCAGTATGACAATAATTTGTTATATTTGAGAATGTCCAGATTATGCAATGTTTAGTAATTAAATATATGTGCAAAATTTGAACTTTTGTCAAAGTCAAAATCCATGAGAGATTGACATTTCTTAAAGGTTATATTTAAGAATGCTGAGTTAAATACCCTGTGTTAAAAATTGGGAAGGGAGAAAAGAGAGAAATTAAATTATTGTGAAATGGCAGGTTAAATAATAACCTTCCTGAACTTCATACTGATCTCTTTTTTGTGATCATAGGCCAGTAGATTGTAAAGGTCATTTAATAATTTTTAAATGACCATATAAAACTTGCCAACTGTTACTATGTTTTAATCCTAGAACAAAATAAAGCCTTTGGTTTATGTTGTTCATGGCATTCCATTTATTTATCATTTTATGCAATAAACAACCTGAGCACTGAAGAGTTAGACTGAAAGTTGGACTATGCTTTTAGGATACATTTCCATATATTGCATCTTGACTTGCACTCAGTGGAGTTCTGCTGGCACTAAAGAAATGGGGTTGGATAGTTTCAATTTGCACTGCAGGGTTCTTCCCTCTGATGTCACCTGTGCCTCTTGAAAACATTCTGCAGAGGCAGAGGGGAACAGTGTGGGGTCTGGGGGACTGGGAAGGTGGGACTGGGGGCTGCACTGGAAATGAGGAATCAGCAAAGAGCATCCATAATTCCATAATTCTCTCATTTTTGAGGCAATGTATGTGGGTCCCTGGAGGGGATTATACACATACTGTATTTGATCGCCTCTTGTACGACTTTGGGGGAAAGGATTACTCCATTATTGTTCTGTAAATGAGGTACTTCTTGTGCTTAGATTATTCTGGAATTGCTGGAATTTTCAAATCTTTTTGACAAATTAAAAGCATTTTGTGGTGACAGAAGCATTGATGATTTTGTCTCTTCACTTACAGCTTTTGCGAGAACTGAAGCACCCTAATGTGATTGCATTACAGAAAGTTTTCCTTTCCCATAGTGACAGAAAAGTGTGGCTGCTGTTTGATTATGCCGAACATGATTTGTGGGTAAGTTCAGAATTTATTGGTGGTTTGACTGGCTGTGGTTGCATATCCATAGTTGGGGATGGGAAAAATCTGTAAAAATGAATAAATCCAAAACCCCAGAATTCAGAATAATTTATCAACTTGTGCAGATTTTCATATGCTTATTCTATAGATACAGCCGCATAAGGCAAATTGGAAATGGAGACATAGCTTGAGTGCCAAAATGACTTATTTTTTATGTTAAAAAGTTGGCCTAAAAGAAGGGGCTTCTTCAGATGACCTGTCTATTTAGCATCATTGTGATTTGCTTGCACAGTGGTCAGACTTCATTCATTTTGACTTTATAGAAATTTGTTCTGATTTGTTTATGGGGTGGTTCTATGACATAGAGTATTCGTTTTGTATTCCTCCTGATTTGCTTGTAGGGATGGGGGTTATAGGTTTTCCTGTGGATCATTATTCATGCCACACTGTCAGTTTACAAATGCAAAAAGTTCGATTCTTTTATTATTTAAGTGGATCTGTTGCACTAAAGATCCAGTATGCACTTGAATTGCTCTTGAAAAATGATGACAGTCTGGAGACATCCTTGTTTTTAGAGGCATGACTTGTTTTTATTCATGAAGACTAGAAATCTCCCACCCCAGCTTCCCCTTTTTTGATGTGTAATATTACTGGTTTTCTCAGTGTTTTAATTCACATTGCCCTATTCTATGCTTTATAGTTTTGGGAGTATGCAAATATTGATTGATACCTATGCCTGCAATGCTGCAATCCAGATAACTGTTTGAGATCAGGGCTTATGACCTGAATGTGCTTACCTGACCCAACAAGCCCTCCCCTCCCCATGCAAGCAAACCCCACTGCTGCCAACCACAGACAACCAACCACACCCTGCCCCCAGTACCTCTCACTACCAAGGAAATGTACTGTAATAAATGAATAGAAAGAGAAACTACCCACTTGACGCTGACACAAAACCCCACACGCATGCTATACAAAGAATATACCGGTAAGCCTTACCACCCCACCCCTCCTCTCCCCCCCTCTTCTTCCCCAACCTTATACCATACTCAACACTAAGGTCTCACAACAAATGTAACTGATTTGTAAGAAAGACTGTGCAACCTGAAAAAAGAGACACGGCATGTACCTTTGTAAACCATGAAAATATTTAATAAAAATAAAAATAAGTAAATTAGGAGCCTGTTCACATATTGCTTACAAGTTGGTGTGCGGACATTTATGTTGGCACATCATGTACAATATGAAAATCAAACATATTTGTTAGCAGTTTGTTTGTAATAACCTCTGGTGGAAATAGTCTAATTACTGCTGATCTTCCCTAATCCATTTAAACTATACTGAACTTGGATTACATTAACATGAAATTTAGGCTTGTCTGGGACAAATTTCTGTAAAACTTAACAGTAGCAAGGAAACAGCAGTTTGAAAAGCCATTTCAAAATACATGAGTAATAGCTTATTGTCAAGAAGAAGAAAAAAACCACACACACATGCAATGTTCAAAGTAAAAAGAAACTTGGATCAAAATGATATAAAGTCATGAGGTTTCATGCTACTGCATGCTCCGTATAGTTTAATTGGGTAGACTTGTTCTTACAGATTTACTAGCGTGCACCCACTCATTTTCGAAGTTTTCCCCATTGAAGTTAATTGCACAAAGAACAAGTGTACACTTAATATCCCCAAAGTATCACAGTCTTATTATGGATAACTTCATTTTATATGCATGAACTTTAACTCTGTGCATCAGTTGAATTTATTTGTTTTAAAAGCAACCACAAAACAATATTTTGCTGCTAAAATGAGCAGTTTGCAGATCTTGCCATTTGAATGCTGCTTGCACTGTGTGAAAGTTGCCACACAAACAATAGGTTTGTCGGGTCACCACTACTTCTTAGCTATCTGCTATGCAGTCATAATGCAAAGTGTTCATATTTCACTGTGTACTGTCACTTTCCGTGCAATTCACCATTTTATTATCACTAACAATTTTCAGATATATGCTTCCACTTTATGTTTGTACACTGAACCATTGAAAAAGGTATTTTATATTTTTCCAACTAAATCATGCAGCTCGTTAAAGGAAGTAAAAGTATTTATGTGCAATTGCCACAGGCTAATGACTTCTTCACATATACCTGCAGTGGTAACGGAGGTACCATATTGCTTTGAGAATGTGCAAATGATCAAGCCACATAGATGGGGCCAATGCTGTCATTTCTTACCACTAAGAAACTGGCTTCCCTCTCTGCCAGTAAGATTTGTGTGGGTAGTAACTGCATTACTGGCCCTGCCTTCTTGGAATAGTGTTGGATGTCCTCCGGTAAAGTGACTCTCATGAATAAATATGAATTAACTCAGAATCTTATTTTGTGTCCCTTTCTGGTCATTGCTTCAACCCTCTACTTTTGCAAGCAGAGCTTTGTTTTGGGGTGTTTTTGGATCCCCAAATCTGAATATTCTATGATCCTTGAAATTAGCTACTTCATTATTCCTGTTGACTCTCTTGGTTTTTTTTAATACTGCATTTTGTATAAAACATTAGAATATGTATAGGGGCAATTGTACTATTTCATCATTTAGGAAGCATGCAGTTCGGGGAGGAGGAATTTCAGAGTTGTGGAGAAACTAATTATTTTGGGCTAGTGAGAAACTTAAAAAGTGAAATGAAATGTGAAAAGAATGTTGCTAAGGGCACAGCTCTAGGAGGTTCCATGCCTTCTTTATTGAGCTCCATAATGTACATCTTTGAATAATGTTTGCTTTCTCTGGGGAGTGTCTGAAATTTGCTGATGGCCAAAACTTTATCCCTCATGTTTTGAATAACTCCCCCCTCTGTCACTTATTCTAAGCATCACTCCACCTCCCCCACTTCCCGTTGTCTTTTTGCTCACTCCCAACTTTGTCTCTTTCCATGCTGCCTCTTACACTTGGAACAGCCTCCCAATCAACGTATGTAAAGCTCCTTCACTCTACTCCTTCAAAACCAACTTTAAAATCCACATGTTTAAGGACACATTTTTTACCCAGATCACTTACATTCTTGGTGTCATACTTGTTTGCATGCTCTGTGCTATAGATAAAGAGTAGTATTAAAAATTGTCAGGACAGAAAAATGGTAGTCTGGGTCATTGATTATACTAGTAGCATTTTATATTTTAGATTGAGAGCCATCGTGGTGTAGTGACTCGAGCAGTGGAATAGTAGCAGGTGGGTCAAGGTTTGAACCTTTAATCAGCCATCACACTCCCTGGGTTATTTTGGACCAGTCACTATTTCGTAACCTAACCTACCTCCCAGGGTTGTTTGTGAAGATAAAATGGGAGGGAGGCGAACCATGTGTGTCATTCTGAGTTCCTTGGAAGAAAGGTGAAATACAAGTAAAATAAATGAATAATGCCCTGGTTCATGCACAGTGCTAAGCCATAGTTTTCCTAACACGGGTTGTTTCTCCAGTACATAGCTTGATTTCCAATTGCTGTTGTCTTATGCCTTTGTTTCTTGGTGATCGCCTGCAGTGGGATGCCTGTACAAACCATGGATGCTAGATTTACATGTCAACACCAAGCTATACTTAAAATAAGCCCTGGCTTCAGATTGTAATTTGTTAGCAGTAAATAGTTAAACCGCAATTCAAGGTTCATTTGAAACACTAAGTCATCGCAATAAACAGTAATTTAATAAACCATGGCTTATGAGGAAACCAAGTCATATGAAGAAGGTTCTAATTTAGCACAGAGATAAGATCTAGTTGGAATCACAAGCTTTATTGGGGAATAAATAAGGAAAATATAGAAGCATTCATAACATTAAAGAAATAAAACAACTATAGATGCTTTGAAGCCTTCTTGGAATGGCCTGGTTCAAGTATCACATTAAACGATAGCTAAAAATAAAGTTTGGCTTAACATGAACGAGCAGTGTGCTGGAGTGCGCTGCTCAAAAGTCCTTGCTCCTGCTGGAGAGAACACAAACCAGAAGCTAGCTTCGCATTACATGTGAACAGGCACTTGCCACTTTTTCTCTCCAAATAAAGAACAAGCAGTAAACCAAGAACAGATGTTGGTTTGGTTTACTGCCCATGGTTTGTTCAGAGATAAACAAGCTATGAATACTGGTTCTCACATAGTGCAAAACCAGCCTCTGCTTTGTTTCCTCTCTAGCGTGGCAACAGTGGGAGCAGGGGAGATAGTGAAGTAGGGACCATTATTCAACATGGAGCAACAGATTGTTCATACATGTTTACACCATATTTTGTTTTTCACTGTGGTTAAATGTGATGTCCAAACCAGGTCTATAAGTTGGTGAAAAACCTCAGTATGTTTTCTAATTGATAGATTGCTGGTTCCAACAGTAGGCCTATCTGGGGAAAAGCCATTTCTATTTCTATTTCTTTTTAATGGATTTAATGAAACATAGTACAATAAGTATAAATGTTAATAGAATCAGTGATATTTCGGATTTGGTTAATGTACCTTTTTAAATACAGTTCTAGATAAGTAAGTTGCATAAATCTGTATTAAAACTCCGTGCACCATTTCTATACTGAACAGGGTGGTCTCTAGAGGTTGAAGATGCTGAAAAAAGTTCCTATTTTTATATACCAGACAGAGAATCAAGAAATCTAGTCAGAATCACATGGTTTTGTTTCTTAAAAAAACAAAAAGCCTGCCCAGGGTTTTTCTTTTCCTGGGTCAGGCAATTAGATTTCATCACAGCTGGAACATTTGCAATAGCAGTAGTGCTGCAGTCCAGGGTATAATTACTTTCCTGAGAAGGTGAATACTTTCTTCTGATTTGTGACCTTTAAAAAGAGCTCTGATGTTTGAATTTGGACATAGTCTGCTATATGACCTTCCTTTCCACACACTGTACAAATGTTGTTGTTTAAGCTTCTCTGAGCTTCTTTAGCTTTGTTTGCAAGGTGGTCGTAGAGGCACTTAGCACTCCTTAAACCAGATCTAATAAGCTAGGAATATACGGTATTACTTCCACATTTTTCTTTTCACCAAAGTTTGAAAAGTTCACTGCCATATTATCAATATGAGCAGCCCCTGTTGTGTTAGCTTTTTGGTGACAGCTTCTGTCTTGCACACACCTGTGTTATTTCTCCTTGTCAAAACTGGTTGTTGTTTTTTAATGCACCCCCAGTGTTTCTCCGCCCTTGTTTATTCAAACCTCTACTGTTGTTTTAAACGGCCACTACAGTATTAGTTTCTGCCTTCTCACTGTACTCAAATGTCTTCTTCCTCAGCTGCTTCATGTGAGAAAGATAAAGCAGGTTTTCTCCCTCAGATTGTTTGTGCTCATCATTTTAAAAAAGAACTCCAATCTCAGTTCAGTTTAGAACTTGCAAATTCATAGCACAATAATTCAGTGATAAATAATATGACCATACTTGGGTACCAATGAGCTAGGACAGAAACAAGCAGAAGGTTGTACTGATAATACTTTTTGTTGTGTTACTGTCACTAGAATAATAAGCAAAAAGGCAGGTAGGTCCTTCTTCTTGAGAATTTTACAATCAAAAATCCAATCTAGAGAAAGGTGATGAATGGAGGGGAGAAATATGGGGCATTTGTGCATATTTGGGATTAGTTTTAGTAGGGGATGAGGACTATGGGTTATGCTGAAGTATCACAGAAGGACTGAATTTGAGGCATAATTTGAAGGAAGAGAGTGGATGTGTCACATAGGTGTTATAGGAAGGAGTTCTGTGAGAAAGGGCAGATTTGAAAAATAAAATAAAATCTGAAGATGGTACATTTCCAGAGATCAATAGTTTTGACTAGACTTGGAAACCAAGACAAAAATTATTGTTGCTAAATCTTTATCCTCACTTTGCTATGTTGGCTTCTGCACAGCTGAGGATGCCCTGCACCTACAGGAGAGCACATCTTTTTTCTTCTTCTTTTTTTGCTGTTGCTTAGCTAAAATGTTCCATGCGTCTTAATTAAACTCAGGAAGCATCTTGCTCTACTTTCCTGCTCTGGGACAGAATGTGGTGGCTTTTCATTTTGGCCCTGCATGGTAAGCATTCTCTAGGTCAGGCATCCCCAAACTGCGGCCCTCCAGATGTTTTGGCCTACAACTCCCATGATCCCTAGCTAACAGGACCAGTGGTCGGGGAAGATGGGAATTGTAGTCCAAAACATCTGGAGGGCTGAAGTTTGGGGATGCCTGCTCTAGATAGCTTGGCCTATGGAACCACCCAGCCTTGGTTCTGGGGAGGGGATTGACTTCTGGGATGAACACTGCCACAGCTAGCACTCCAGGGTTGGAAGGAGAGCTGAGGCTCATTGTAGTTGCCAGAGGGCAGTGGCACACATGCCAAGGAAAGGGTGGCAAACAAAAATATGGAAGACTTCACAATTCATTTGTCAATATGCTACTAATTAAGAGTCATCAATTCAAGTACACTTTGTTTTAGGAAATAAATTGTTCTCCAGATCATAAATAGAATACAATAATATTTTAAGTAAAAATACATTGGGCCTTATTGTCCCAAGATTCGTCTAATGTCCACTAAGACCAGGGCATTTAGTGTGATGGTACCTTGCCCTTTGGGATATGCCCCCAATGAACATCATACAGGCACCTAAAGCCTTGGCATTTAGGAGCCTGCTTAAAACTCATCTCTTCCCTCAGGGTTTTTGTATTAAGCTGATATATTGATTTATGATGTCTTTTGTACTTGTTTTACTAATGTAATTTTATTGTTGCTTTTATGCTGTTCATTGCCATTTTTTTTTCTTAATGCTGGAGGTATGGATTTTTTGTTGTTGCAAACAATTAAATAAAAATTGAGCAATAGGGCTGAGCATTTAGTTTCTGGAGTGCTTTCTAAGCATTGCAACTTCTGTATGTTTCTTCGTTAGCTGTTTTTCTACATTTAAGCTGTTTGCATGCCAATGAAGTGGAGAAAAACCTAATTAGGAATATTTGCAATTACAAATACTGTAATCTGTAATCTCTGGGTGCTTTAAGTTTTTTGGTCCAGTGAACAGGTTATGCAAGTCCTCAGGCTTTAGTTTATATTTTAAATAGGGCTGGTGGAGAAATCTGTCTTTAACTTACCACAGAAAGCACTAACTTAATTGTACTACTTGAAGACATCCATTACATAACGATTCTAAACAACAGTACAGCTTCGATTAAGTTTAAGGTAATAGTATAGAATCACAAGATAAGCATTCCTTCCCCAGACTCTTTTTCTCTATAGACTCTTCACTATGGAGAGCTTGTGCCTTTCTAGATGTTGAGTGTCTAAGTCTAAGAAGTCAGCCCTTCTTCCCTGGAAACTCCTAATCATCAATGTGGTGAGACCTGGTTCTGGTTGTAATGCCAACCAAATTGGAAAATAGCCTTGAACTGGCATTTTCTTCTCTGCTCCTCATCTTCTTTCTGGCATGAATTTCCCCCTCCTTTTATTGTCAGCTTTAGTGTGATTTTTCATTTTATCTCTCATCAACAGTAACCAACTAACCCTCTAAACTGGAATTTGAAACAAGTCTGGAAGCCCTGGTTGAGAGAGGAAGGATGGTTAGCAGCAGTGCAGATGAAAGGTTGACCAGTGAGGAAGGTGTGGAGTTGTGCTGCAGATAGGAGAAGGAAGGTGGGGACCAAGTGTAGCATTCCCAGGGTTTGCACCTTATTTGAAACCTTCCATATGGGAGAGCAGCTGCTGATACATGCGCATTAGATCTCAGCGATCAGGGAAGGGCACTTCACATATGAATAGACTCACTGCTCTGGGGCAGAGATATTGCAATGGAAAAAAAGTCTTTGAACTAATCTGTAACAACCCATGGCAAAAACTTAGTCCCTTTATTCTCTTGGGTGTGTGCATGTGCTACTAACAAAGTAACATCTCTAAAGTAACACTCTAGAGCAGTGGCTCCTAAACTTCTACCCAGATCAGACCACTTCAAAATTGCTGAGGGCCTTAGCAAACCACGTACAGTAGAGTGTGTGTGTGTGTGTGTGTGTGTGTGTGTGTGTGCTGGGGGGGTTGTTTTGCCTGTTGTTTAGCAGTTGTAATACACTATGCTAGATGCTAAAACATTTTTAATGGAATTCAAAATTTAATGCAACCTCCCCAAAAATAAATTAAAAAAGCAATAAAAATACAATTAAAAATCAGTATGAATATTTTAATGTGATGGATGTACTTGTTATGTCTAACAAAGTTATTTGATGCTTGGTGTAATATTTGTTGAGTCTTAGGTCAACAGATTCAGCATTCATCCAGCATCCTGTCCTTTTATATAAACTGACAACTCCTACTCTGAATCACTCTCTCTCTTTGCCTGTGCTCCCTCTTAGCTTCTTCCCCTCTTTCTTGCTTTTCCTTTGTTGCGTGTCGATGACCCGCGACCCGCGTGGAGTAAATAAGACACAAGGACACGTGATTTTAGGTTAATGGGCAAATTAAGGCCACAACTTTATTGGTTATAGCATGTGAGTGGTATTGGCTTAGGCAACTGGACGGGAACACAACACGTGACTCCACCCCGACCGGTGTGGAGACACTTAAAGGTTAACGAACAGTGGGAGGAACTGGAAGCTTCCCCTGATGTCACCGGGGGTCATGCCATGGCCCTAACCCCAATAGGGCATCAGACAGGATCCACGACCGCCGGATCCCCTTAATGGGGATACCCCTAGGAGGTAGGTGATGGCCTCAACCTGACCTCCGACACACAACGCAGATACATCACATATTGAATAATCCAATGCCTAACTGCCAATACCAAAAGTTGTGACAAATTGCTATGAGGTAGGCGAATTTCTATGAGGTTGGTCTGTATCTTCTTACCCCAAACATGTAATGTAAACAAAGCAAAATATATGGTTTTTTTTGTTTTTTTTGCATACCATAATTTGTTTTCCACTGACTCCAAACATTTCTTTGGTACAGATCTCCCAGAGTCTATGACTCTTAAGAACACAGTGCTAAATTTAATAAAATTGTTTAAAACAATGGGAAATTATATGGAAATTGGGAAAGCGTGAGAAGCAAATCTGAAAATAAAATTCATTCCAATCCTAGTAATCTTATATCCAAGGAGATTAAAATATCATATCACATTGTTTCATTTTCTGAAGTGTCAGATGTAAAAGCATGTAAGATGGGGCATACTTGCATACCATATTTGATTTTGGAACCAGAGAAGCTTCAAATTTATATTTCTTGAATTATATTTTACTGAGGTTCAAAAAGTCACAATAACAACACTAAGCAGGTAGAATCCCTCCTCAGGAGAATAGATGCTGAAAATATACCAGATGGCATGTAGATGTAAAAAAGGTTCCACTCAGGTAAGTAATATTATAGCTCGCTGCAACTCACCAGCGTGAGAGTTCCCTTAGCCGGCATGCTTCAGTTTCAGAAAGCCACCTGGAACATGCAAGGCTTTTATTTTTTAAAATTCATTGTAAGAATTTTATTTCATCATCATTCATGTCTGTAATATATATTTTTATTTATTCCTAGCATATTATCAAGTTCCATCGTGCCTCAAAAGCAAACAAGAAACCCATGCAGTTGCCAAGATCTATGGTGAAATCACTACTTTATCAGATTCTTGATGGAATTCATTATCTGCACGCAAATTGGGTTCTTCACAGAGACTTAGTAAGTGCTGTGATTTTTAACTGTTTAAAAATAATATGGATTACATTTCTGTGTTTGGGAAGTGAATAAAACAGGGGGTGGGGGTGGGGAATCTCACGAACCGCTGCACTTTTTGATGTTCTTAAATAGTCTTAGGGGTTTTAATGGCAAAAGTAAACTTTGTATCATTACTGTTTTTTAATGGCAACATCTGCTGCAAGTCTCTGGTGCTGCATCCAGTTAGCAAATAGCTTTATAAGCAAACAGTACATCAGCCAAAGAACACTTTACACTGAAAAAGCAGGTAGCTGTTTAAACTGCTCTGGGTTACTTTGGCTGCCTACCGTTCTAAAACCCAACAAGCTGTAGGAAGTTCCTTAGGTGACTATGGCCACATTTGTACAATTGTATCTCATCATAATAAGCCAGTGTATGAAAGCGCCTCCTTGACGTGCATATAGCCATTTTTGTCCTCCACATGAGCAGAAAAACAGCCATGAAGCTACAATGAGCTCTAGCTTCTCATTATATTCAGATCAGGTAACTGTAGTTAATGGCTTCCAAACAAACCAAAATATTAATTCATGTTTTAATATCCTACTTTGTTTGGAAGCCATTGACTTCTGCTTTTTCAATGCATAGAAAGCTAGAGTTAATTGTCACTTCCTAGCTTGTTTCCCTGCTTGCAAACAGGGATAAAGCATATGTGTGCATATGCAGGAGGCTTGTTGAGCTGAGATATTGATCGTCCAGAAACAGTTGTTGTTTCATAAGAACAAACCAAAACCACTGGCCTCATAATTCTTTCATCAGTGTAAATGACTGCTGAATAATATGAAAAGTTGTTTAGAGGCTTCCGGTTGACCGCGCCATCTTGACTAGACGGGGGTCCGTTCAGCGGAGCGGACCTCGGCGCTTCAGAGGTGGAGGGAATCGTTCCAGCGAAACGAAACCTCCTAAAAAGCCCCAAATCGAGCTTTTTGGGGACAGATTTCGCCTGGCGGCGCCAAAAGCGGGCTCTCTCCTCCCCGGATCGACTTTGTTTAAGCCCCCGAGAGCGAGGAGGTGAACCGCGGCGGACAGGCTGACATTGCTGCTCTGAAAGCGCGAAGCTGCGTGACTGGCCAATTCTTCTAAGAATTCTGTTAGAATTCTTCTAACGAAAGATCGGACTGTGAGTAATTTGGATTGTTCGGAAATAAAATTAAGGAAATTTGCGTAAGGAAGAGAGGTTAAAAAATGGAAGCCGACCTCCTTCTAATGATCGATGAAAGAAACAGTTAAGAAAATACCCGATGCCAAGATAATCTTCGGATTTGTTGTGTTTATGAATCTCCAAGAACTGTATTGAAATCCCTTTTCGCGGAAGGGTTAAGGGGAGAGTGGACGATTTATTAAGAGAGGAAAGTCTCTTCTTACCGCTGGGACCAGCAGCCCTGACAGACTTAGTAAGATTGGTGAAAGAGGGAGAGTGGAAACAATGTCGATAAGTTGAACTGTCAGAATTATTTATGAAATCTCCCTTCAGACAATCATAATTTGGAAATAAGTATTCTTTTTTCTTAACTTGGAATATATTGTAACCAGTTTGGGAAAATGGTGACGGTGGAAGAAATGTAACCACTTCCTGTGCTTTGGAATAATATTGTGTCCTTAAGAGGAGCACAAAAATGTCAACAAGTGACTATGCAGCTGAATTCAAAGAAAAAACTCTGAAACTCTTATGGGAACTTACAATTGGAATGTATAAAGACAGTTTACAAATAGGAGAGATGAAACAACTTCTCCAAGGGGACAAAGGACAAAAAGTGTCGGATGAAGGGACTAAAGAAGAAGTAGAGGGAAATCAAGAACTATGTCAACTTTCGGAGGAGGGGGAGGTTTGTAGCAAGAAGAAAGAGGAAGAAATTTTTGAGCAAGTGTGTCAGAGAAATGGCGCCCTCATGGAAGGGGGAGCACAAATTATGTTCGGACTTCAGAATCCCCATAAGAAACAAAGACTGTTGGAAAAGATAAATCACACTGAGTGTGTGGAACATTCAAATAAGAAAAGGGCAACAGGGAGGGAATGGAAAATCTGGGCATGTAAAAAATTGCAGAAAGGGAGTGGGGTGAATGGAAAAGGGATCTATGTTTAAAGGCTGTCTAAAATGGTGTTGAAACTGGTGCACGGATTTTGCTGGAAGGGATGTGCTGGGAACAGGTGGGGAGAGCTCAAGTTAGAAAGAAAAGATATAATATGGAATGAGAAGATAAGATATAGAATTTATAAAATTATGAAAGTTCTTGCAGAAAATTTAGGCAAGGGGAGGAAAGCAGATTAGCATTTTTTTTCTTAGATTAGAAATGAGATTATTAGTATAACTAAAAGATCTGGAAGGGATAGCTGGGTGCTTTACCCTCCCCTGTGGGTCATCTTCGTTCTGGGGCTCCTTGGTGGCAGGGGGGGGGCTGCCGGAGTGGAGGGAACGGGGGGAGGGGGGATTCAGCTGGAAAAAGACCATCCCCTGCTTGTCTTTTGCATCCTGGAAGCTCTCAGTGGCAGGGAGAGTTCTGGGGTGCAGGGGTAAGGAGGGAATGGAAGGAGATATGTAAATATAAAAAGTAATAGATGATTTAAGTAAATAGCTAAATAGATAAGAATAAGCTTAAAATGAGATTATATGGTTTGTAAAAAATGAGAACTGTAAAAGTTGATTTGGCAAATGAAAATCAATAAAGGGGGGTCTGGGGAAGCGCAAGGGGAAATGTTCAGAAAAAAGATAAGGCTAAAAATGTTTACTTGTTGTTGTTGTGTGTTTTGTTTTTATTTTTATTGTCCTTTTTTTTCTTGATATGTAAGTTTAGACAGATAGGGGGGATACCCTCCTGCCTCTCTCCTTGTCATCCTGGAGCTTCTTGGTGGCAGGGGGAGGCTCTGGGGGAGGGAAGGGAGGGGGAAGGGAAACCCAATTATAAAATGGACCACCCTCGATTGCCCACTCTTCGTGGGATCCTCTTGTGGGAGGAGGGGGCCCCTGGAGGGGGGTGGGAGAGGGGGGAAATTTTGTTTTTTATGTGTATGTTCTTTATATTATGAAAAACCAATAAAAATTATTTTTTTAAAAAATGAAAAGTTGTTAAAAAACTTATCTAAGAAACTACCTCTTCCGCAAGATGGCAATATTAATCGTCACATTGCATTCCCCTCTCCCAACTTCCAAAAAGGGGGGGAAACAGTGCAAGTTTTAAAAAAACCATGGAGATGCTTCTTTCTTATTAATCTAACATTGCTTATTTGGGTGCAGCCATTCCTTTTTCCAGTCGTACCTTGGAAGTCAAACGGAATCTGTTGCAGAAGTCCGTTTGACTTCCAAAACGTTCGAAAACTAAATTGTGGCTTCTGATTGGCTGCAGGAGGCTCCTGCATCCAATCAGAAGCTGTGGAAGCCCCGTCAGACATTTGGCTTCCAAAAATAATTTGCAAACTGGAACAGTCACTTCCAGGTTTGGGAGCCAAAACGTTCGGGAACTAAGCTGTTCAAAAACCAAGGTACAACTGTATTTGGGGGGGGGGCAGATACTGAAGTCACTACAGTGGTGCCTCACTAGACGAATTTAATTCGTTCCACGGGTCTATTCTTATAATGAAAAATTTGTCTAGCGAATCCCATAGGAATGCATTGAAAAAACTTTTTTAAAAAATTTGCCCATAGGAACGCATTGAATTTCGTTTTTTAAATATATTTTTATTAATTTTCCAATTAAAACCAATTATATCACATTCATTATTTCAAATTATACACATATATATCAATCAAACCGAATATTATGCCAAATCATCTAAAAAATTTTTTTTTGGGTTCCCATGCTTCAAGAAATTGGGGATTCCTCGCAACCGTCCACTGCCGTCTTTTTTCTAAAGTTCAAATCGTCTCTCCAAGTTCATAATAATCCGAATCTTTCCCTTATAGTCACATAGATGTTTTCCACTTTCAACCGATTGTTTCCCAGCTGCTGAGATAAATATCAAACAAGGTTTCACAAATGTTCTTTCTCCTGTGTGGGTTAATCAGTCCAGCCTCCCCATAAATCTTCTTGGTCTGGAGCTCCCTGTTGCGTCAACACGAAGCAGCGCCATCTTAAAAAAACTCAAAACACTTTCGTTTTCTCTCATAACCGGGTAGATTAACGATCTTATAAAATTTACAGCTTTTCCAGGCAGAAGACCCAAACATCAAACCATAAACTCTTGGTAAATTGATGGATCTCCTTGCCCTATAGCTGAACTTAGCTTCAGGTCGCTGCTCCAATTCAAAGTGCGTCACAGCTCATAAATCCTCCGAACGCGTCCAGGACTCCTTCCGTCCAACTAGAGGGGGGCTTTTCTCGTCGGCAACTCCACATCTTTAAAAAATATGCTCAGTAACAACAGTTTATAAAGTTCAACTCACGCAGTCTTTTGCTTCTCTTTCACTCCAAACAAACCAGGACATCGCGTCTGGGAAGGTACGAAGTAACTCATATGAAGAAAAATAAAAAAGGACTCACTTCCCTTATCGCTCCGTCCCCATCAATCCTTCTTTCAGATGAAATACAGCCTTTGACTCCTCTCCCTCAGCAGCATAAATTTCTCAGCAGTAAACAGCGCTTCTTCCCCTCCTTCTGAAGTATGTCCATAAATTTAAGCCTAATTATCTTCTTTAACCATGGAAATCCCCGCCATGCAGATTAGCGTCCGGGAGTCCTGGCCCTCGTAAGTGCTCAGCCCAAGCTCCCCCCACTCCAAAAACAGTCGGAGTGGGTCTGGGGGCATCGCGGGCCAGCGGCCCCTCTCCGTAACCCCCGGAGAGGGTAGGGGGTTGCCATTTACTCCCCTAGCAACCGCCAAATTCCTTACGAAGGTCAGAGAGATGGAAAACAGGTCCGCCATTCCTGCCGGCGGAAACCGGAACCGGAACGCATTGAATTTCAATGCATCCCTATGGGAAACCGCGATTCACTAGACGATTTTTTTGTAAAACGAATTTGTCTAGCGAGGCAACCTCCGCTAGAAAAATCCTTACTTTAAGCGAAAATTTTGTCTTACGGGGCGTTTGTTAAGCGAGGCACCACTGTATTTGACTTCACTGCTGCTATTACCTTCTCTCATGGGCACACATAGATCATGAGCCAGGCTGTAACTGATGCTGGATTGTGGACTGTCCCTGGATCGTTGACAAGGTTGCTGTCTACCTTGTCTGCTTGCTTTTTTAGACAGTGCTCAACTTTCACTTGTCCTTTGGCAGTAGCATTTGATGAAAGTATTCATGGACATCCATGAAATTGAACAGTAGAGGGGAGCCTGGAGCATGTTATACCAGTCCTGACTGAAAGGAGATTCTTTCACAGAGAGAATAAAATACCCCTGCTGAAAATTTCAAATAACAGACAACTGTGAAATATTGTGAGAACCAGTCATAGTTCAGCTACTCAGTGGTGATATAGATCTGCAAACAAAACAAATATAAGATCCTGTTGTGCATCTCATGCAGGAAACAAATGTTACCAGGAAGCCTGCCTTTCCTCAGGGGCCCATGGCAGTAATTCTGCTTCCATGGGGAAAGGAGCCAGTGTTCTAAGGCTACTGATCCCAGGAGTTGGAAACTGATGAGTATCAAACCTTAAGGACGTGATGCTAAATATTTCCAGTGGGCTGGATTAGAGAATTGTCTAGCAAATCATTGAAAATATCATCCAAGAGTTGTTTGCAAAACATACTTGCATTTGTGTACGTGCATTTTAAATAGCAGTTGCAACACCTCCGCAACCAGATCTGGCATCAACAGAGTCTTCCTTCTGATGTGTGTGCATGTGTGTGCAGTTTTCTTTGGGACGATGAAGAAGAAGGTGAAAAGTTACCCCCCTTTTTTTTACCTGCATTGTAGACCCGGTCCAGATTAGGGATTCTGTGGTTTGCACAGAAATCTGAGCGTGCATTTAACATAATATGTTCTTTGGTCGTCAGAGAGACTGTTAAAGAAAATGAGAATCTTTGTGTAGGAAGGCACAAAAGGAAACCTTTAGAGACCTACCCTTCATCTACATAATTTCATGCTGAGCATACATTTTCTGGTAGTGGTTGAATACTTGTAGTGTGCAGGATCCAATCATTAGGGACATAAGGACATGAGTTGTGGTTAGCATGTTGAATATATAGTGACTTGCTTGCTTCCATAGGTGATTACCGGTAACATTACTTGCAGTCTAGAAAAGCTGATAGTGTGTGGGAAGAGATTGTGAAGTGGAATTCAACTTTTTGCTAAGGAGATCATTCAGTCAGCTTAAGCATTTCTGCTTGCTCAACAGAACAGTCTCCTTTCTCCCACCACATACTGTTCTGGGAGTTTTCACTGACCCTCCAGAATGGTTTTGGGAGAGCTGGGGGAGGGAAAGCCCCATTGTGTTAGTGGGAATTCTTGTGCTGTTTTCCACTAATGGAACTGGGTTGTTGAATCCAGCCCATAGTCATGTTTTCCTGGAACCATATTTTTGGGGAAGGTACATGGTTGATGTACATATAGATGTCAGGAATGAGTTTTGTTGGTGATCCCAGATGAGTGAGATGGTGCCCAGGACTAATAGTGACATACCTTCCAACTCCCAGTTAGAAAAATCCGGAATCAGCAGCACTGGCACCGGAAGTTGCTTCCAGACATGCATATAAGCAAGTTCCGGTGCCGACGCTGCCCGATTTCTGGTGCCCAGACAGGCAGAGCACCCGAAACCGGTTCTGCGCATGTCCATGCGCAGAAGGAGCCTCCCTGGCAGGTACTGAAATCTGGGGGATTTACGGGATTTTTTCCAATCCGGGCTGCCAGTGGGAAACGGTTTAAAATATGGGGGTTTCCTGTGAAAAACGGGAGACTTGTCAGCTATGAATAGTGAGAATACTGAAATCTGTATGTAGCTCACCCATGTGGTGAGCTACTGAACTGCATGCTGCACCATCCACACCAGGAGTAAAAATATCAGGCCAGCAGGCCAAATTGGGCCCTCTAGGTCTCCCCATTTGGCCCATGACACTGTTTCCCCTAATCCATGCCCACTTGTGCCACACCTAGATACACAGGTAGCAATGCAGCTGTAGAAAGTAGGATTGAACTGCTGAATGTCAGCTGATGAGAAGGGAATTCAGTTAGCTTGATTCAGGAGAGCCTGCGAGTTCCTGCTGGGACCTGGCTGGCATGCTCAGGCCTTACCAAAAGGCTGACTGGGCAGTGTCTCCCCACCTCAACTCACACCTGTGGGCCAACTTTGACAGGTAGGTAGTCACTGCACCTTTCAATCACCTGATACCATTTGATTGGCCTGTGAAGGTGGGGAAAACAAAGAGCTGACCCACTGAGCCAAAAGGTTTCCCCATCTCTGATCTATACCAGCCACATCCACCATCCAATATAAAAAACTGGCAGTGATCTACCACACTCTCCCATTGTCATTCTTCAACTTAAACATGTTATATTTAGCTAGTGAAACCCAGCCAGATGGGTGGGATATAAATAATAAATTAGGATTATGATTAAAAATAATAACAAATTATTGCCCCCACACACCAGCCCCTCCCAGGCTGTTGGTACACACAGGAAACCAATACAACCCAAAATGTCCAATTCCCCTTTTACCGGATGGAAGAGCTCCGTGGGGGCCAGCGGCTTACTTTTGAATAAATGCAGCTAGGCTGGAGCTGGAAAAGTGGGGAAAGTTCGGCATCCATGCAAAACTAGGAGGGAGAGGGTTTTCTTTCCATGGGAACTGGTGGAAGGGGGTAGGGAGGAAAAACGTCATGGTCTCTCCCTCGGCTTCCTTTCCTGGCTGGCCAGCTGACTGAGCACCTCCACAGCTGCAGCCCGTGCAGTGCTCATGCACCTCATTTTCGCCTCCCTGCCCAGGGCTGCGGCTTGCAGGGGGCGGAGGCAGAGCATTGTGCCTTTCCAGGCCGGCCAACTGACTGGGGGTCGGGCAAAGCCGGCGGCTGAGCAGGGTGCTCGAGGCTGCCACAATCAACCAAAATCCTTGCGTGGTCCCCGAGTCGATTGCTGTCGACACATTGGACATGCATTATCTATACAAAGAAGTATCCTCACTCCTTGGTCCAGTGGTTGCCAACATTTTTGGATCAGTGAGCACATGTTGAATTTTGAGAGACTGCTGTGGGTACCAGTGACAGAATGGCTGCCATGGGGTTGTGTAGTAGCACAACATGGCTGCAGTGGGGGCATGGCATAACACACAATTAGAGAGCATGCAGTCATTCCTCCTCATCCCCCCTAGAGAACTGCATATTTACCATGGGAAGTCACAGCTTTGTCCTGCTGGTATTTATTGCAGAGATACAGCTGTTAAAGGCATAAGAACCCTGTTTTCACCAATGCCAACCCCCTAAACCAAAGCCTAGGCTGCCATCCCATACCCACTTACCTAGGAGTAAGTCCCATTAAATACAAAATGAGTTACTTCTGAAGTAGACATGGACACCATTGTAATGCAAGTTAACTCTACAGTTAATTCCTAATGAATGCTTGGATATCAACTCCTATACCAGAAGGAGACATGGCTAACCTTCTTTGTAAAACATTCACATTTTGCATTTACTATTTGGGAAGGGATTCTTTAACATCCGCCTGTGCTTATTGTATAGCATTTGCAAAAATAAATAAATAATAGCTTCTTGGGACTACCTGATCTCAGACAAACCCACCACAGAAGTTCTGGTTGCTGGGGGAAAAGGAAGGGGAAACTGTGGAGAGTCCAAGCACTATTAGAAAATAAGACAGAAACAAGAAGAATGCACTAATGTGGAAATAGCAGCTCTTTAGGAAACCCTGGGTTCCTGTGACTTAGCATAAAAAACTCAATTATCCATCACAGTTCTGACTTTACTCCTTGGCTAAAAACATTGACAGGTAGGAGTAGTTAGGCTGGCTTATTTCACAGAAATCATCTAGAAGGGTACCTGCTTTCATTCATTTTGCTTTCATTCTAGGTGGGCTCAATACTTTTTTTTTAAAGAAAGTTCAGAATCTGGGGACCCTGCCTGTGGGCACCAATAAAGGTCTTTGCAGTTTCTATGCTGCTTACGGGCACCAGGTTGGCAACTCCCAACTTGGTCAAACTCTTCCTTCCAAAGCTGGTCATTGGATCTTCCTGGACAGGAAGGAGTAAAAGAAGTCTTCCTGATCCAGTTGAGCCTTGAGCAATAGAGTCTTGATGAGCTTTGGTGCATTCCTGTATCCTTTTGTCCTCCTCTGGTCCTGATTTATAGGTTGCTCTTCAGCCTTGCCTCTTAGTTTGGTCCTGACTTGGCTTTATCCCTTGACTCTGGTCCCCTGGTGCTGAAAATGAAAAATCTGAGGCAAGTGAAAAGGAAGTAAAGTTTGTATAAGACTGTCTAGCTCAAAACAGCTTTTGTTAGAGCTCTGCATATTAACTTGCTATCAGAAACATTCATTTAAAATGTTTTATAGGTGCAGCTCAGTGGGGCTCATTTTTTGTTTGCTTCCTTGTGTTCATTCCACCCCAGCAAATACTGTGGATTATGTTTCTCCTTCAATGTTCGGTCCTGTGGCAAAACATTGTTCCGTAAAGAGGACAAGGAAAACTATGTTAATCTCTTGGCTTTGTCCTTGGTACCATGTTGATATTTAGTTTGTAGACATTTTATGGACATTGTTTGTATCATATAGATCAGGCATCCCCAAACTGCGGTCCTCCGGATTTTTTGGCCTACAACTCCCATGATCCCTAGCTAACAGGACCAGTGGTCAGGGAAGATGGGAATTGTAGTCCAAAACATCTGGAGGGCCGAAGTTTGGGGATGCCTGATCTGGATATAAGTCCTTCAGGGAGTATTTATAATAGGCATTTTTAGATTGCTGCTCTTAAATAGTGCTGCTGATTGTGTCTTAACAATTTGCTATTCAAAACAGCATGCACAGATGGTGAATAAATATGACCATTATCCTATATAATAATGTCCAAGTTGTCCCTGCGTCCAAGCTGTCCCGTGTGTCCCTGGGTCACTGCGCATGTGCGCTAGGGATACAGGGATTGGACAGCAGAGACTGCACGCGCGCACTCTCCCCCCCCTCTGCCTCCTCCAACCGCCGCTCCCGCCGGACACCGCCTCACTGCAGGGCACGTCAGGGAAGTGAGGGTGGAGGCCGGCGAAGGCCTCCTCACAACCCTCCCTGGCCCGTGAGAGGAGCGGTGGTTGGAGGAGGCGGGGGGGAGAGTGCGCGCGTCCTTCCTGTCGGCGGCTGGGGGAGAGGAAGGAAGGAGGAGAAAGCAGCGCTTTCTCCTCCTCCGTTCCTGTCCCCCTGCCGCCGACAGCAAGGACGGGTCCCAGGGTTCGGAGAAGCGCTGCGCAAGCGCTTCTCCGAACCCTGGGATGTCTGCTTCCTGTCGGCGGCTGCGGGAGAGGAACGGAGGAGGAGAAAGCAGCGCTTTCTCCTCCTCTGTTCCTGTCCCTGCCGCCGACAGCAAGGACGGGTCCCAGGGTTCGGAGAAGCGCTGCGCAAGCGCTTCTCCTAACCCTGGGATGTCTGCTTCCTGTCGGCGGCTGCGGGAGAGGAACGGAGAAGGAGAAAGCAGCGCTTTCTCCTCCTCCGTTCCTGTCCCCCTGCCGCCGACAGCAAGGACAGGTCCCAGGGTTCGGAGAAGCGCTGTGCAAGCGCTTCTCCTAACCCTGGGATGTCTGCTTCCTGTTGGCGGCTGCGGGAGAGGAACGGAGGAGGAGAAAGCAGCGCTTTCTCCTCCTCCGTTCCTGTCCCCCTGCTGCCGACAGCAAGGACAGGTCCCAGGGTTCGGAGAAGCGCTGCGCAAGCGCTTCTCCTAACCCTGGGATGTCTGCTTCCTGTCGGCGGCTGCGGGAGAGGAACGGAGGAGGAGAAAGCAGCGCTTTCTCCTCCTCCGTTCCTGTCCCCCTGCCACCGACAGCAAGGACAGTTCCCAGGGTTCGGAGAAGCGCTGCACAAGCGCTTCTCCGAACCCCAGGATTCTAGTGCCCGTTATTGAACGGGCTGAAAACCACTAGTTTGTATAATATAGTGGTACTATTGTAAAAATCCTTGATTTAAATTTTAAATCCTTGATTTAAAATTAGCTTATTTTTCAGTTACTTTCTTTTTTATAGAACAATTACTACAACGTATTGTTTTTCTTGGAGGGGGGGAGGAATCTATTTTTGTTCTTTACCACTTGTTCTCCAAAAATAGTTTCTTTTGAGGTATTCCCAACTCCACCGCAACAAAGACTAAAAGGCAAATTAACCTCTGTCTGTAAATAGTCATGTCACATTCTTGCCCTTCTCCTTCCTGCCCACCCCTCAAACCTTCTACTTCACTTGAAGATTCAAACATGTTTCCAAGTTCAGTCAGATGGGCAGTTACATGCGTGTACTTTAACCATCACATACATTTGAATGTTGTTATAAGTTAGAAAATGCATGCATGCACGCGTTCTCAGCATATCAAGAGTGTCGTGTAGGAAAGAGTACTTCTCCAGGTTATTTATTACTTCTATTAAATACACTCATTAGGATACCTAAAAAGTATCAGCATGCATTATAAATGTGGAATTATACATTTCAAGCCTCTAAGGGCCAACCTAGTGAGATTCTTGATTGAATCTCTGGTTTCATTACCAGAGCTCCCCGCTCCCATTAGAATGGGACCACAGTATGGCGGGGGGAGTTATCCTTCCTTCTCCATCATTATATTACCGATGTAAATCTGCCACAGGTGGGAAAACTTAGCACACTGTCTCCTCACCATATTCACTTCGTGAAACTGATTGGCTCATATCATTTTCCGAAGGAGAAAGAAACCTTAAACTTCTCTGAAGACAGAGAAGCAGCAGCAGAATGAAGTAGCAATGACAGCTAAGCAGCACCAAAAAGTGAAAATTGTCAGCAGTTACAGCTTTGTGGGAATGATTTGTGGAGTTGCAAAGCACTGCACTGACTCAAATAAATTAAAAAGGCCACATGGTTAGGGAATTCCCCAACCATTTATCCCTTTTGTATTTCCCCTGCTTCTTGGATCACCTGCCTTCAAGAAAGAGCCAAATTAAACAGATGTTAGAGATCAGTGATCAGATCTTCCATTTAAAAAAAATCACTTAAAATGCAGCTATGTTCTGGGATTCAGTGATATTCATTGCATGGTAGGCTGCCTACCCATCAATAGAAAACAATCACTCCAGTACAATACATTCCATCACCTGAAAGTGAACCTAGTCACCACGCCAACCACAATCTTCCTTTCCTGTCTGAGTGTCTTTTCTCAGCCTTGAGGCTCTGGTTCTTGGAATTGTTGGTACTCAATGCAGAGTAACTTTGGAACCACCTGCTGTACAAGGCCCTGTTGTTATCAGAAGTTAATTTTCCATCTAGATCCAGAGTGGTCCAGCTGACAACCTAGAGAATGGACAGTGCCAATTAGCTTCCGTGGGCAATACATGCCAAAGATCATGACCACCATTCTTTTCTCTCATACCAATCAGTTGCTTTTGAATCATATGCAAATTACTAGCCCAAGGTTAACAGTCAAAATGTTTTCAGTACAGGACACTACCCTAGCCAGGTCACCCATACATAGGTTGCTACTCAGATTATGTAAATACTGTTATTTGTTCAAGGGTCTAGAGCAAACTGAGCCCAACTGAAAGTTCAGTTCTCAAAAGTTAATATGTACTAGCAGACACTGACAGTAGGAAAGTGCAAAACATTAATTCTGCCGCTTTAGCATAGATCTTGATTGATCGTAGTCATTCTTTATTTCAGTAGCTCTGATTCCTTTTCAGTACTCAATCCCTTTTCACCTGTTTATAAAAGAATTTAATATTCCACTTAGAGTATGCAGAAGAGCTGTCCCCAAATCTGCTGCTATCATTATAAAATATAAATTGGGGGTGGGACATCCATTTTTGAAGGTTCAGGTGTCTGAATCTTTGTGTGGGCAATACCATCTCTGGTGATATTATCAGGTTATATACTGTACTTCTTTTAAAAACTAAACTGTGAAACAATTTCCCTATATTTCAGTCTATACTTAACTGCCACTTGAATGTACAGTACATTATTCACAAGGATAGCATGGCCAGGATAAACCATCTTGAAATCCAGTGTATCATGTTTACTAATTCCATTTTATTTTATTTTAATAATTTAAAAGTGCGCATTTTTAAACTGCTAGGTTCTCCCACAATCAGTAATAGAAGAAGCACAATGTCCTGTTACTTTGCTTATTAAAATTAGCCATTAAACACCACATGGCATTTGGGAGTGAAGATTCTACAGATGCATAATTTGCTATTTAAATTCAGTTTGTGCACCTGACTTCAAAAAGTGACTTCCATAGTCAAGGAGAGACACTGGGCAAACTACTGGCTAGATGAGAGGTGGGCATGGGCAATTTGTGGCCTACAGGTCACATTGCAGTCCTTGGCTAACTCACCAAGTCCCCTAGCAGCAGTCATACTAAAAGCTTTACAAAGGTGCCAGGGCTGGGGAAAGTGTGGCTTTCCAGTTGTTACTTGATAGCAACTCGCACCATCTCTGAGGGTTGGTCATGTTGGTTGAGGCAGATTGGACTTGGAGTTCAACGATGTCTGGAGGGCTAGAGGCTCACCCCTGCTCTAGACAATGCACTCTGTTGTTGGGCAGTAGGGAATTCTTGATCATATTAAAGATACTGGAACTTGTACAAAATAGTGATGCTGCCATCTTGGAAAAAGGCAAGGCCATTTTAGGTATGCTTCCTTTATGCACACTTTGGGGTAGTAAGGTGAGGTGAGCCAAGTTCACATTATTTGAGAGGCTTTTTAAAGTTTAATTGTTATTACACTCTCCTGAGTTAAAGGGACAGCTACGGTATGGTTGCCCATTACCCACAGCTACACATTGCATGCAGCAGGGAACATTTGAACTTTTAATGTGTAAAACATCCTATTTTCACCCCACCTCTGGTAATCAGGATGTTTTGGATAATGGGTGTGCCAAATTTCACTTTTTCTTGTGGAAGCATGCTAACAATTTTAATCCTCTTTTGAATTAATGGCTTAGTAAGCCAAGTGCCTTTTTGAATGTTTTGAGATAGTGGCACGCTACAATAGTTAACTGCTTTTGTTTGCATGTGAATGATTTTAAAAAACAAAATAAAAAAACAGCAGTACCCTGAGGATAACTTTTTTTCTCATGGGAAGGTTGTATCTCTAAAGAATTATATCCTAGATAAGCTCAGGAACAGTAAAGGCTACTAAATACTAGCATTCTGTTGGCCATTGTTTCCCTTATCATTTAATCAGCTGTGTTCCTCTTATTCAAAGCTGCAGACAGTTTTACTTATGTTTGGTTTTTGCTGGCTCCTTTCTGGCCTTCATACTAAAGAATTGATTGCCCCTGCATGCATTAAAGCAGCTCCAATGTTCTTATGGTTTGATTTTTGTTTGAAGTTGAATTATTTTTATTCTTCAAGAACATGATATTTGTCTGAACACTTTTGGCTCTTGCTCTTTGTGTTGCCTCTCAGATATGTATTCGTTGCATTACACCCACTAGCTGGAGGAAAGAAAACATGATCATTTACATGTTTACTGCTCTAAGGAATTTGCCTTAAATTATAACATCTATGCTACTTCTGCAGCAGATGGTTCCAGTTTATTATTGTTGACCTTGTACATTCTACATTTACACCTTTGCTGCACAGTCAGACCCCATAGTTCACACTCAGCAGGGATCTGTTTGTTCAGTTTTTATTGCTGATAATTTAAACATGAGATTCCAAATCTAACCTTTTGTTTCTATAGTAACTAAACATGGGCTGATCAGTACTATCATTTTCTTTAACAGCTGGCATCTTCTGTTCACTGTAAGCTGAGTTTTAAAAGTATAAGATCTTTAAACTAGATGTTAACTGGCCTTAGAAGTGTTGACATAATTAGGAAGCACATATACTATTTTAAGAGGTCTGATAGGTAATTTTGAACCATGAATTCTCATGTTTTCATTGGAATGAATGCCAGTGTCCAAAGCGGAGGCATGCCCTTGAGATGTCCTTGGATTTGCTGATACTCAGACATCTTTTCTGAAGTTAGTGTTGGAGATCTTAATGGTGTCTTTGGCTTATAATGTTTGCTGCATTTTCTTACAGATAACAACAACTACATAATTTCTTACTTCAGTCATATATATGCCTGCATAAGCCTTTTAGTCTTCTTATACTTGCATATATTTAGACCAGGCAAATGCCTGAACACGTGAAGAATGAATTCGTGTACAGGAGCATGCATGCAAGCCCCACTCCCAGCATGTGATGTGAGTCATTCCGCCCACTCAGTCCCTGACTCTGCATGTTGTTCTACTCATGTTCAAGCAAATTCAAGTAAAAATACCCTGCAGGCTTTCTTTGTACACCCCTGCTCCCTACCCACAGTTTTAGTCTACATGTATTCAGGTGGATGCGCAAACACACCCTTTCATTTGCTAATATGATTCTTCTGTACTAATTCCTTAAAATACTCAACACCATAAAATGGTCTAATGTATTTACTTTAACTTCACATGTAAGTAAAGTTTCTTGAATTCTTCTGGAGGGGGAAAAACAGTAAAGAACAAATCGATCAATCTCCAAAAGTGTTTTCATCAAAGCAATTATGATTCTATGTTTCTAAGTAGATTCAAATGAGATTCAAAATTGTCCAACACTTTCCACCTAGTGCTAGAGGACCTGTCTTCAAACTCTACTAACAATATATAGTTTAAGTATAGTGCTTCTCAAATGATGTTCTGTAACCGTGTCCAGTATCCATAGTGAAATTGTATTATGTTGGTTGGTTTATTGGAAGGAAGGAAGGAAAAAGTAGAAGGTGCGTTAGGAGGATCTGCCAAACTTAGTGGAATAACAAGAGAAGGAGGAGCTTAAATTGTTACTTGTATAATTTGGTAAAATAGGATAAGGGGTGTAAGGTGGTATCCACTGATGGTTGTACTCAGAAACAGACCTGCAAGGTTCATAGCTGTTTCACAGATATAGCTTATGCTGTTGTGCTCAATTCATTTTCTTCCTACATCATCTTAGATTGCTATTGAACCAAAACCTACCTCATAGTGTGTGCATTGACAGATTTCACAATTATATTTTATGCAGTTTTATTTCATTGTGTTCAGGATATTTGCTTGACACCTACAAAATTAATTGCAATTATATCTAGTCTAAGCAGATTTAACTGTGTTGCTGATGTTCCATCTTATTAGTTCCACATAGCAAATGTGGTGCAAAAGTTGGAACTGCTCCAGTTGGTACCTTTTGCTTCCCCACCTTCCTGGTTTACAGCCATGGACAACTGCAGTAGGCCAGTATCGTGATTATTTGAAACTCTGTTTTGCATAATGTAAAACATAATGTATTTGCTTGCATACAATTTAAAATTGAATTTGAAAGAGGAAAAGTGATCATGATCTGAGTACTTTAAACTTCTAAAGTACACAGAAGACTTAATTTCATGTGGATTTAACAGCTAGTCAGCAGAATATTTTACCTTTTTTTCAGAAACCAGCAAATATTCTGGTAATGGGAGAAGGTCCTGAAAGAGGAAGAGTTAAAATTGGTAAGTATTCATTACATTTCTAATGCAAATTGTTGCAACTGCTTTTATTAAGGTTGTAATGTGATGACTGCTGAAGGGCCAAAGATTATAATGACTATGAACCCTGGAAGACCTGCTCCCTGACTTGGAAGCCTTTTTCCACCTGCCCTTACTGACTCCAGCTACAGAAGCTGAAGTTGCTGAAGAGGCCAGAGACCATATTGACTTGTCTCTTAGTGTAGACTCACGTCATCAAGCTTGAGCTTTCACAGCCGCTATCCACCATGAACCACCATTGGCAGGATTAGCAGCATCAGCAGCATCAGCAATGTTTATACTCATGATAATATTTTATTTTATTGTTAATTATGCTGTTTTAAATGTGCATTTTATATACTGCATTAAATGTGTGTTCTGTAGCTGACTTCCTTTGTAATGTTTTATTTTGAAATCTTTAAGATTTTTTTTTAGTTTCTATTAGTTATGTTGCTTTGAAAGTATACTTTATATTTGACTTTCTTCTGTAATGTTTTATTCTAAATTGCTTTATTTGATATTTTAATGTAGGTTGTAAACCACTTTGAGATTCCCTCCCCCCCCCCCCAAGAAATGAAATCAGTAATGATGTTAATGTGGAGATTCCTAGCAATACTTCAAACGGCTACGTCCATAGCTGCCAAGTTTTCCCTTTTCTCACGAGGAAGCCTATTCAGCATAAGGGAATTTCCCTTTTAAAAAGGGAGAACTTGGCAGCTATGGCTACGTCTGTAACATAAGGAAAGGGATAAAGCCTCATGTTCTCAGGAACTCAGCAACAATTTATATCTTGGGCTTAATGTCATTACACCATTGTTGTGACACTGTACAAAATGCCATTTATGACGTGGGCACCACCACAGAACTGTCCTCCCAGCCAGAGACTCCATCTTCTGAAGAACATTGAGGGGCCTGACATGGCGTCATGCACGTGATGTCCTGACATCACTCCATGCCCAGCTCTGAATTTGACCTCAACAATCAGAGAGCTGGCTCCCTCAAAAGAAAAAGAAAAAGACTGAGGGGGCCCAAAGAGCCTTGCCCCCCTGGAGCCGGCGCCCATGCGTCCAGCTGTGGTGGTACTGCCACTTTCTAGAAGCAGGATGGGGTGGGCCAGCTCAAAAGCAGAGGAGGCATTAGGTTGGCAGTGGTGGGCACAAGTGCATTTGTACCTGCCGTCAACAACCCAGTGTTTCCCCTTCCTTGTCACAGTCATGGTGAGTGGCAGTGCAGCTGGGAGGGCTGTGGAGCTGTGATGCCCCATCTCACACTATGACTACATTATACTCACTGTGTGGACTGAAACACTATATCACAAATGCTTGGGATTAAAGTGTCATAAGGGCAGATATACATGTTGGGAAATTCCATTCCACCTTTAGTGCAGACGTGGAACTATTGCGTGTCACATGTCTGTTTACATACCAGCACAGATTGCTGGGAACTTCCATTGTGTATAACTTTTGCTTTTGTGACTCTCTGAGGACACCTAAATTTACTTCATATTACTTATTCATCTTGATGAGAGTTGTGCAATAATCCATATTAATTTTAGGAGATCAGTTAGTAAAAATGACTAACAGCCCTCTGATGACAGTGAGAGTATATCACATCTAACTCTGATTTTGTTTGATTAATTGAACAGATCATAGCCCTGATTATATCCTTCCTTTATTTGTTTGTGTGATTTTTACTCTCCTCTCAACAAGGAACACTCAAGGCAGCAAATTGTAATAATTCCCTTTTACTTTTACTTTCCCTAACATATTTGTGTCTATGTATGCCTACTGTTTTCCATGCGGCTTCTGATAAGGCCTGCTGTAGCCTGTGATTGTTTTGTCTGCAGAATGCAACAGGATTATTTACTGAATTATTTATTTAATCCCATTCCTATCTCTCCCTTCATCATGATGCCAGGTTTATTACATTTAAAGAACATACCTAGACAAACAATTGAACAATTAAAATGTTACAACAAGGTTAGCATTAATTAACAGTCTTACTAATTCTGTACCCCCTCCATACAGTTAATAGCAGCCTCAGTCCCAATCCTTACCCAAGGCCTGGAAAAGAGGCAAGACTTTAACTTGGTGGGGGAAACTAGACAATGCTGTGCCTGCTGAACCTCAGTGGGGAGTGGCAGTGCACTGAAGCTTGCTTTCCAAGCTTTTGCTTTGGTACAATAAAAATACTGATTTGTTTTTCAGCTGATATGGGCTTTGCACGGTTATTCAACTCACCTCTTAAGCCACTCGCAGATCTGGATCCAGTTGTGGTGACGTTCTGGTACAGAGCCCCAGAATTGTTACTTGGTGCAAGGCACTACACAAAGGCCATTGGTAAGTGGGTGGCTAGACTCACCTTTTTAGTCTCCAGATGTATAGATATTAGGTTTTGCAATCTAGGGCCTCCAGAACATGTCACTTCTAGGAAACTCCTGGTGCAAGTATGTTTCAGAAACAAGACATGGTTCCATCAGTGAGCATGTAAACTGTGTGCACAATAGGCCGAGGGTATTTTCTGCATGAATGTGTTTGTGCTGGCCCACCCAGCCTTACTTTATTATGGGATGTATCCATCTGCCAGTCTTTTTCTGGTATCTTCCAAGGATCTTTGGTGCCAAATATTCTATGCTTCAAGCCATCTCTTTCAAAAGGCCTTCCATAATTACAGGGGAAATGGCAGCATGTTCTCATTCACCCATCCTCTGAGCTAATCGCTGAAACATCTGAGAGTGGTGCCTCCAGTAGTTTAACAGTCTAAGAACTTTGTGTTAGTGCTGATGCAGATTTAGAAAGTGAGGTGTCTCTAATGGCCACTTAGCATTAATCTTGTATTTTCAATCACTGTTATCCCATTGAGTGAGCTGTCTGACATTCCTCCAGTACCATTATCTGCACCCATTAGATCACTAGCACGTACCTTTCCATTTTTAGCTTCTGCATTTTGGCAGCCTTTAATATCCCAGATGTTCTGCCTTCAAATGCCATGTCCTTGGATATTACGTTTTCATACCGCTATCTAGAAATGTGAAGATACAGGGGAAGAAAATAAGAGGGTGGGTCATGGCTAATGAGGCCGTACTCCACTGACATCTGAAGGGCCACAAGTTGACCATCCTTTTTAAAAAATTTTTTTTGACAAGATCACATCAGGGCTAAGAGAAATACCTGTACAGGATTCTAAACAAGTTAGTCAGTTTATTAAATGGCAATATTTTCACTGATCAGTTTGTTACTGAGGGTTCATATGATCAGCTGAACTATTCACCGACTGTGCTTCACCCATTCCACACATATCCATACATATACATGCTCTGTAGCTACAATGGCACATTACTTTGTCTGTACCATTGTATTATGGAATACAATGGGCATATTGTTTCTTTTGGTCACTTTCAGACCAATGCAGTGTCTTGAGATGCACGTTCTACTGTATGCAATGGCTTTTCAAAGTTGCTTGTCTAGGTGTTCTGCATAATGCACTGCACCAGGAGTACAGGATGAAGCAATAGTGGAAAATACACACAAACTCCTTAAATAGTGGAATCGCAGCGCATCTTAATGATGGATAAGCAGTTGTGTGGTTGCTCTTACTGTTATGTAAAGCACTATGGTTTCATTAGGAGCAGGGGAGTTCACAACTTCTAAAACTATGTGTGTGTGTGTGTGTGTTTTTAAGTGCTTCATGAAATAGAGGAAAGTGGATAAAGAGGAAGGTTGGTTTGTGATGATCTCAAACTAAACCCACAAAGCAAATACATGTGGCCGCAACCAAAGCAGGCCACACGCTGGATTTGTTTTTTGGTGCAGGTATAGATGTGATCATTGTCCTCAATTGTGGAAGTGCCATGGTCTGATCACTATGCTCTGAAAGCCAGGATTGACCTACCACCCCTGCCCCGCTTGGGTGGTGAGCCGATTTGGGTTCGCCCGCGAAGGCTGATGGATCCTGATAGATTCTGTCAGGCCTTACGGGACCCTGCTCCCCCTGGCGGCTCTTTAAATGAGCTGGTCGAGAACTGGAATAACCGGCTCTTGGTGGCCATTGATGAGATCGCACCTAAGTGCCCTCTGCGACCCTGCTGAAACCGGGCCCCTTGGTTCACCGAGGAACTTTGGAAAATGAAGCGGGACCTCAGACGGCTCGAGCGAGTATGGCGGCATACTCGCGACGGAGCCTGAAGAACATCTTATAGGTCGCTTATGAAAACCTATGAGATGGCGGTGAAAGCCGTAAAGAAGTCTTACTTCTCAGCTTTCATCGCATCCGCTAGCTCTCGCCCTAGAGGATCAGTCAATTTTAAGTACAAATTCGACCCATAGCTGTGAGGCATTTGCGAGCTTTTTTGCGGAGAAAGTCTTGACACTCCGCCGTGACCTTTCTGCCAATTTAGATACAATAGCAGAACTGGAGGCCCCTCGACTGTCTTTGAGTCCAGTATTAGACCACTTCAACCGGATACTCCCCGCTGATGTAGACAGATTCCTCCAGGCTGGGAGGCCCACCACTTGCTCCCTAGACCCCTGCCCGTCCTGGCTGATTAGAGCGTGTCCAGACGAGGTACGGGGTCCCCTGGTTGAGATTATCAACTTGTCCCTCAGTACAGGGGCTGCGTTCCTTTATCTCAGGTCGGGGACAGAGGGTGGCTAGGCTAGGGAGGGGGTTGTCGCCGCGGCACTCCTTGATGTGTGGAGTCCCGCAAGGTGCAATCCTTTCCCCAATGCTTTTCAATATCTTCATGCGCCCCCTCACCCAGATTGTCTGGAGTTTTGGGCTGGGTTGTCATCAATATGCTGATGACACCCAGATTTATCTGTTGATGGATGGCCATCCTGCCTCGGCCCCGGACACATTGACCAAGTCCTTGGAAGCTGTGGCTGGATGGCTACGTGGGAGTCGACTGAAGCTAAATTCTTTGAAGACAGAGGTCCTCTGGTTGGGTCGGGATGACATGGGACGGGGGGGAGCCAACTTCCATCTTTTGCTGGGGCTCAGTTAATGTCAGCCCCTTCTGTCAAGAGCTTGGGTGTAACCTTGGATGCCTCCCTTTCCATGGAGGCGCAGGTTGCAACCACAGCCAAGGTGGCATTTTCCCATCTCCGCCGCATTAAGCAGTTGGTCCCCTACCTTTCTCAGCCTGACCTGGCCACAGTGATCCATGCAATGGTCACCTCTAGGCTTGATTATTGTAACTCGCTCTACACGGGGCTGCCCTTGAAACTGACCCAGAAACTCCAGCGGGTGCAGAACGCCGCGGCAAGACTCCTTACGGGGTCCTCGCCGTGGGATCACATTCATCCAGTGCTTTACCAGCTGCACTGGCTCCCAGTGGAGTACAGGGTCAGGTTTAAGGTGCTGGTTTTGACCTTTAAAGCCTTATGTGGCTTAGGACCCTCGTACCTGCGGGACCGCCTCTCCCGGTATGCCCCGCAGAGGACATTAAGGTCCACAAATAATAACATACTGGAGATCCTGAGTCACAAGGTGGTTAGACTGGCCTTGACCAGGACCAGGACCAGGGCCAGTTCCCTCTCAGTACTAGCCCCGACCTGGTTGGAACGCTCTCTCTCAGGAGACTAGGGCCCAGCGGGAGTTGTCATCTTTTCGTAGGGCCTGCAAGACAGAGCTGTTCCGCTTGGCCTTTGGACTGACTCAGTCTGACCCCGGTGTTACCCTCTCCTAAGGTTTTATCCTACAGATATTTAAATGAGGTTCCACTTGTAGATGCCTAATTTTAAAATTGAATTTTAACATTGTATTTAATCTGTATTTTAATTGAATTGTTTCTTTTATGCTTGTTTTGATATTTTTGTTGTTAGCCGCCCTGAGCCCGGTCTTGACTGGGAAGGGCGGGGTATAAATAAAATTATTATTATTATTATTATTATTATTATTATTATTATTATACGGGAGATACACTGCATTTTCCTAGATGTTAAATACAGCAGTTTGGTTGTGTAGAAAATGTGATATCCCTGTAGCATGTGACACATCCAGAGAAAAATGCCTAAGAATAAGTGTGATAAATTGAGAAAGTCAGGGAAGCTGTGGTACAACTGTGTTCCAAGATGTGTTATTGAAGGCTATGATAAGACACGATCAGACAGATAAATATACCAGGATACTCATATGAAGGTTCATGGCAAGGAGGACAAGCAGCAGACATAATAACTATAATTGTTTATGTACCTCTTGAGTCCAGACTTGCCTTTAGCATTATGCACACTTTACAAAAAAAGTTAATGAGTTAATCATATAATGCTTTGCAGCTACAGTGCTTATTACATGCACATTCTTTCTGTGGTGTGATTCAAATCTCACGCTACAGCTTGAAATATATTTATATTAAATACCATTTGAATCTAAATTGCACAACCTTCATAAGAGGACTTGCCTTATTTAGTAATAGCTTGTGGATTTATAAGCACTCCTTTTGAAGCTCAGCATGCAGGGAAAGGACAACCAATATATTTGCAGGAAATGTGTCATCTATAACTGTTCATTATGCGTATGTGTGTGTGTGGCTAGATAGGTAGACCCTTACATACCTATATGCCCTTCAGCGGAGCTTCTAGGATGGCTTACAAAATCAAGATAATTAAAGTACAGCAAACATGTTAAAGCAGAAAATGTATTAAAATACATTTAAAAGCCTGGGAGAACGAAAGCACATTTGCTTGGCGCCAGAAGAATAACAATACTGATGCCAGACAAGCCTATCTGGGAGTGAGTTCAAGAAACAGAACCACATCATCAAAAAGGCTCTCTGGTGGCCACGTGCATTACCTGGCAGGGCACCTAGAGGACAACCTCTTCTAAAGAATGGATGGAGCCTCCATGTATGGGCAACTTGCTTATGAGAGCAGGCATTCCTTCAGGTGCCTGGGTTGTAAGCCATACAAAGCTTGAAAGGTAGTCACCGACACTTAGACTTGTACTTGGGAAGAGCCTGGAAGACAGCAAACTTACTGCAATAACTGGTGAGATATGTTCCCAACAACCAACCCTGATCAACATCCTGGCAGCTGCATTTTCAACTGACTGGAATTGCCAAACAGTCTTCAAAGGCAGTCCAACGTACCGTGCATTATGGTAGACAATCCTAGATGTTTCTCAAGGATGGATAGCTAATGCTGTTCAAGAAAGGGTGAGCCTGGCACAGCAGCCTAAGCAGATGAAAGGCATTCCTTGCCACTATCCGAACTTCCAGTGACAAAGCTAGAGCCAGGAATACTCCCAAACTAGGCGTTTTATCCTTTTAAGGGGAGTACAACAACATTTCTTAGACGAGACGAATCGCCTACTTATGGAACCTTTGTCCTGTCAGGATTGACTCTCATCCGAACCATTTTTCTCAAGTGGAGTGTGTCCTTTTGTAATTTATAAAGGTGGGGCTTTCTCCAAAATGTTTTCTGGTACATAACACATCCAAACTTTTTCTTCTGACACCACCACATAGAACAGTAGCATTTCTGAGAATGCTGTGTTGGGGGTCCTGGATTTCAACATCCTACCCAGCAACTTAATTTGCTTCCAGGATTTCATGGCTACATTTTCCGACTTCACAGGGGCCAACGTGCATTGTGAGTGCTCACTATACTATCTCACCATGCAGTCAAATCACCCATCACAAACCCATCTTTCTGCATTCCTATTGACTGAATAATGCTTTCCCAGAGACCACCTCTTCCCACTCCTGGAGCATATCCTTAGTTGGAGAGGATATCAGCTTGTTAAAGAAATAGGTGTGTTGCACCTAGTCAGGCAAGGATTTGGAATCACCCACACTCCCCCCCTTCTCCTTCCAAGGACGATATTTTAAATCTAGAACTGTGCACAAAATAACTGATTCAAAAATAAGAATACTGCAAATGTGCATTCAGCAACAACCAGTGGAAAAGTTCAAGGCCGATAGAAGCAAAGTGGAAGCAAGGATGGTAGTGATAAATGGCACCCAGTGAAACACCACCACACCTGTGCAAAATCCTGCCCATGTGATGCACTTCAGTGCACCCAGTCACATAGCATGCAGTTTTATATCTGATTTTCTTCTCCTGTTGTATTATCTGTGGATGTGTGGACACCGCAAGAAAGAGAAGAAAGAGACACAAGTAGAGTCAAATCCACATTGAACTCCAGTATGGACGAGCCCTTCATATATTTGAAGAGTGGTTCTAGCTTTTTCTTATTATTCATAGTGTTTTCTAAACTGAGGACTCAATTTTTTAATATGTAACTGTAGCGTGGAACCTGGGAACCTTAGTTCAGTGGCTTCTCAAGGATCACAGACACAGTTGTGAAGAAATAGGAAGTAAGTTTATTGCTGACAGCAATAGGCCCAGAACTCCAAAGTTCTGGACCCTGATGACTAGTGATTTGGGGTTACATACCTTTTCAAAATAGGCGTAAAACATTACATCAAGGATTACATATTCATATACTGCAGTAGAATGTTAACCAATCAGTGAGGTAGCGGCCCTCCCTTGCCCATGTTGGTAAACTGCAAAAATCAGCAATCTTTAGGTACAAAGCCATTAGGTCATTGTGACAATTTAAGATGTTCAAAAAACCCCTTTCTCAGTCATACTTTCTGGGCGTGCAGCCAAGTCCAGGTTGATATCCTGGTTTGCAAACCCGTGACCAGCACTGGGTTGCTCAAAACCTGGGTGCTTTCCATTCTACCTTGTAAGCAACAGATACAATTAATCATTTGCATTGACAGTATAACCCATAGATTCCAAAAAGCACTTCTAACCAATGTATAGATTATTACTAGGCTAAATAATCATTAAGGCTTTTAAGCATGCTCCAGCATTATCAATAAGCAAACCAGTATACTAAGTTCAAATATTAATGGACATTTTCTGCAAATGTTTGTTGACTGTCAGTTCCCCTTTACCATAATTCTGGGCATCTGGTCAGAACATTTGTCAACTTGAACTGTCTGGTGACTGAGTTACCAGAACTCCCTTCAAGCAGATGTACAGTAGCAAGCACAGCAGATTCTTTGGTTTCAAGAAGCTGCTCTCAGCAAAACAGTGAGAGGCACAAAGGGCTATTGCTGATTGATTTCTGATACAGTACTAGCATCAATAAGACCATTTTGTGAACAGTGAGACAATTACCTGGCCTACGTGCCACATAACAGGTGTACAGAATAAATATTGCTGTAAACAGACAATGGAGTGATTTTGCAATATGGTGGATGAAGCCTGAGACCAAAATGGCAGGTTCTTAAAAAACTTAAGTGTACAATCCAGCCAAAATTAAATGTTCCCAAGTCAAATTTGGTTTTGGTAGAACAGATCAAAGCATGTGCTTAGCTCTCCTGTTGAAAACAATAGAACTTGGCAGTGCCTACGGTAACTCTAGATGGCTTATGCCCAAAGTATATAACTTAGAGACCTTAATAATCACTGTGGCAAAAGAGATTTCATTGTGGTATCATGAGTGTGGACAAATTTCCTTCCCCAATGCATTGAGTTTTATTTACGGTATGTTGAATGGTGACTGTGTACCTGGTAAGATTCTAGAATAATTTAACACGAGAAACAATTTCAATATCTGTAAAACAATATATGTGTCCTTTATCTTTGCGTATGATGTCTCAGGCAAGAATACCTCAGAACAGTAAATAAATGAATGCCCTGAAAATGCTGAAAGCATGATCCCAAGAATTGTGTTTTTCTAACTCTGTTTCAGCTCTCTCCCTATGTTAAGTGCTCCTCCAAATGGCAGTGTTTTCATTCTAAAATTATGATTAAACTTAAACAAGTAACCCTGCTTTATTATCTTAATGCTTAACTAGTGCAAGCCATGAGTAGTTAGTTGCTAGAATTTTTTGTATAAATGCTCCTATTAAAGTTCAAAGAAAGCTCAAAAATAATTTAGCACTCACCTGAAAGTCCTCATGAGAAATCTGGAGTTGAAATTTTGGGTGGGAAAACCAAACACCTCCAGAAAATGCGGGGGGGGGGGGGGAAATGATGGAGTGCTAATTTCTGAATTTTCCCTGGTAGTCACTGGCTAGCAGCTGCTATTCCCCCCCCCCCCAAAAAAGCCCTTGGATGTGGGGAACACTACATGGTGATATTGTGTCTCTCCTGAGGTATTTGGGCAGGAGGGGTGGTGATGGCAGACAGCATTAATAAAGCTAGGAATAGTGAGGCTAAAGTAATACAAGAGAATTTCTCTCCCTCTCTCAGAATACTATAGATTTGGGACAAATACACGTAAGTCTTCACACAACATAGTTTTATTGAAATGATTGCTAGAAAAATGGTGCTGGCAGCAGCTGATTGCCCCTGGTCTAAGAGTGGAATCCTATATCTGTTAACCCAGAAAAGTCCCACTGGGTTCAATAAGGATTGATCACAGTGTGCAAGTATGTTTTAATGAGGGTTAAAACTAATTCATGGAGGATAGTTCTTTGAACAGCTCCCAGTCATGATAGCTACCGGTAAATGTCACCTCCGTGCTGCATACTTCTGGATGCCCATTGCTTTGGGACATACGATAGAGGTAAGCGTGTTACTCTAATGCGCAGCACATGCGTTTTCTAGACAGTGACTGTAGCTTCCAATTCTACAAGCTCTCTTGTCATCTTTGACACTCCTGCTGGCCCTTCAGGGGGACAATCGCAGCAGTATGTTTCAGCTTCTCCAAACCCTTCCCCTGCACAACTCAACCAGTCTCCTTTCAACCAGAAATGCCCTGGGCTAATTTTATATAAATAGAAACTTCTTCATGTGACTTTCATGAAAGTACCTTTGGGCCAAATAATTTGTTTGATTCTTCATCATTATACCCACCCTCCCCATCTAACCCACCCTAGACAACCTCCTTTGGGAAATTCCAAAGCAAGGGTTGATAATCATTGCTAGCATTCATAATTTGGTTAAAGAAGTTTGAAATGTTGCAGAAAATTCTTGCTTGAGTTTGTTCGAATGTCTTTTTAGATAGTCAACAAAATAGCTTTTGTTTGTCATCAGACATAATAGTTTTTCTGCTTTGAATCAGTTTTGTACAATATCTGATTATGAAAGTTTGTATTCATGTGGAATTTACAGGGCATTTTGTTTCATTTAGTTGCATCAAAACTGTGCCATTTTTGTTTATGCATATTTGCTATATATTTCATCAACATTTTGTGATGAACATTAGAAGTATCTTTCTTCAGTAAAAAAATAAATGAGGCTACCTCGATTGCACATGTGATCTTCTTTCCTAGATATATGGGCCATTGGCTGCATATTTGCTGAGCTATTGACTTCAGAACCTATCTTCCACTGTCGTCAGGAAGACATCAAAACAAGCAACCCTTTTCATCATGATCAACTTGATCGCATATTCAGTGTAATGGGATTTCCTGCAGGTAATTTAATGTTATGAAGGAGCCCCATGCAAAATCCTTTATATAGTGTCTTATATTACCGGGGAGTAAAAATGCATTAATTTGTGTACAGTATATCTTCTTATACTTCAATAAGTTTTAACATTGCTTTTTCTTCTCAAAGACAAAGACTGGGAAGACATTAGGAAGATGCCAGAATATCCTACACTTCAAAAGGACTTTAGGAGAACGACGTAAGTGCTATGTATCATTGACTAATGGCAATTATGCTTCTAAAATATTATTACTAGGATCAACTTTTTATTGACTTCATTTATATGTAACACGTTGCTTAGTACAAGGGTAGTAAACAATTGTGCTCTCTACGTGTTCTTGGACTACAACTTCCTCATCCTTGACTACTAGCCACACTGCCTGGGGCTAAGGACTCCATGTGGTTACTCTAGTCTAGGCTGAGTAGTATGAGTCTGTATGACGAGCCTTCAATATTCCTTCTTCTGTTTTTATGTTTTTTCTGTATCCTGGTTTAAGTTTCAATTCTATCGCTTGCTACTGTTTATATTTTGTATTATGTTGTTTTGTGGTATTTTTAGCTTCCTTGAACCTCCGTTAAAAATGGAATATCAATTAATCAGATTGATAAATGTAGGAATTTTGTGACAAGTCAGTCACCCCTGCATTTGTTTAATACATCCCATACCCAATAAATACATTTTACCTCACATCCCATAATAAAACATACTGCCATATCCATGTTTATATATTTGAATAAAAAAAAGTGATATTCATGAGACACAAACAAAACACCACCACCTGCCTTGCAGTACGTCATTTGTCTCAGTAAATTAAAAAAACTCAGAAAGTGTTATTTGGAATGTAAATTACTACATACATTTCTATGTTTTTGTTAATGTGTTACTCTTTTGAAACATGTTTTTCCGTTGGGTTTTTCAGGTATGCCAATAGTAGCCTCATAAAATATATGGAAAAACACAAAGTTAAGCCTGATAGCAAAGTATTTCTTTTGGTAAGTTACGCTGCCCGTCTCATAGTGCTGTTGAGGACTGCTTATTTTGTAAAATAACAAGCACAGTTCCATATATGTCTATTAAAAAAAATTCCTGTAGAGTTCAGTTGGTCTTCCTCCCAGGAAATCTGTGTATCGGATTACAGGCGTGCCTTTTCTGACAGAAAATGAGGATGAAGATGCACAGATTTGGGCACTGAATACTTCCCCAGAGTATTATTATATTTAAAAATCTGTTTTCTGTTGTTGGTTTTTGGTGTTCTTAATGTTATTGTTATCAAATGTGACATTGCTGTTTCCTCTACTGAATATTAGTTCCTGGCGTGTAGAAGTAAAGTTGCTTTCTTCCTTTTCATGTGGGATTCCCAGAAGCATTTGGATGCCCACTGTAGGGAATGAGATGCTAGACAAGATAAGACCTTTGTTCTGAACTTTTTATGACATCTTCTTGTAGACACAGGAGAAACAACTAAGTTTCTTTTTCTCCTGAAAAGTCTTTTTTTCTGAATGACAAATGATACAAATTGAGGGTGTGTGTTATCATGTATTAACCTATTAACCACAATTTTTGTGTTACTATAAATATAAGCAGCATTCCTTCTGTGTATGAAATCCTAAGTTTTTCTTTGATTTAGTTGCCGTTTAATACTCAGTATTTTGGCATATAACCCAGTGAGTGCTATTCATTTAAACTTACTTTCTCTAATATTGTGCTACACAGCTTCAAAAACTTCTCACTATGGATCCTACAAAAAGAATTACCTCAGAGCAAGCTTTGCAGGATCCCTACTTCCAGGAGGACCCACTGCCTACGTCAGAGTATGTCTCTCTGCTAACCCTTTCCTTCTTTAGAACTTTCCCCTTCTAGTTAACAGTAAATTTGACTATCTGGGTGCCCTGTGAATATATAAAAATAAATATGTCTAAATAGTTCACAAGGCAGAATTTTTGTCTGGCTATATCCCTACCAAGGTATATGCTTTCATCAAGTGAAAGTATGTTTTCTCCATCCAGTAAGGAATAGGTGAGTGCAAGGGATAAAAAAAGGAAAACTTACATTTGATCACTTGCCTTTTCCAGAAGACAGTCAGCTTAATGATACAGTTCACTAACTGGACAGAGATTTCCCTATGAGTTATCATATTTAGTAAAAGTGAAGAGAACTTGCAAACATAATGGGTTATGCATTATTTACAGGTTTTTCCTCTGAACATAAACTTCATTTTTATACAGCCAATGGTACAGTCCTACTCTGAAGTAACTCCCATTGAGTTCAATGGGGCATACTTCCCATAGTTTCTTGGTTTGGTTGGGAGCCATAGCAGAGCATGGTGGCGGGGGGAGCATTCTATCAGTTCCTGTGGTGGGCTTTCTTTAAGCCTATTTGTAGCATGGAGGACATTTTTAAATAAAATGCATTTTTTCAAGCCTAAGTGTTGGGGCAATGCAACCTTCTTGAACAATGCAGCTGCAGTGGAAAGCTGACCCTTCACCCCTAAACTGTGGTTAATATTAACTGTAGCTTGAAACACACTAGCTTATGAACCATGGTTTGAAGTGGACTTGTTCCAAACAAACTATGGTTAAGATTAAACACAGCTTTGTCAGTTTTGGACAATATAAAAAGCTGTGGTTAATAAAAAATGGAAGTGAATGTTCCCAAATTTCTCACAGCCACACCATAGGAGAAGAACATGTAAACCCAGAGGGAAACTAGGCTTGTTTCCATCATGATAAAACACAGTTTATGATGACATCCCAACATGACCAATGAGTAATCGGAGGTAGCTAAAAATGAAAGCAGCTTCCAATGTTTTCACATCCATGCTTGGCGAGGGGTGTGTGTTGGGAAATTCATTAGCCAAAACTAAACACTAGTTTTGTATTATTTCCAAAAGACGTAATTAAGATTGTAGTACTTTTAAATAAATGTAAGATTGAAGGATAACTTCCTCAATGTTTTCTTTCTCTGCCTCAGTGTTTTTGCTGGCTGCCAGATTCCTTACCCAAAACGAGAATTTCTCAATGAGGATGAACCTGAGGAGAAGGGGGATAAGGTATAGTTCAAAGATCAGTCAACTAACAGTAAAGAAGAAAATATGGTTCTTTGGCAGAAACACTGACAGAACACAGGGGGTTGTATCAGACACACATTCCTGGTCAAGACTATCCCAGCACAGTGTCATGGGACATTTCTAAAATAAGTAGCATTTTCATGCCTGATCCTTTACAGGGGCATGGGTTGATTTATCTAGAACAGCTAATTTAGTAACACATGGCTAGAGGAAGCAAGAGAGGAGGCTTTTAGCTCTAATCATCTGATGAGGATATCTTTCAGTTGATGAGAAATTTCCCTCCAGCCCTTTATGCCCTATATTCTGGGTAGCACAGGGCCTTGACTTGGGTGGTTTTTTGTTTAAGTGTTTGATTGATTTTTCATTTACAAAAACACATACAACAAGAGGATTTTAGTGTCCACAGACCTTCATAAAATAAAGAATGCAGAGTTGACAAATTTTTCCAAATATTTGGGGTGGCTTCTTTGCACAATCCTCTTGCCGCATATATTCAATGAAGGGCTGCCCACCCAGTGTTCTAAAATGAGAAGGGAACTGATTTTCCCTTAGCAACATTCCCTTAAAGGCTAGGTTTTTTTTAGCTAGTGCTATAGTCCATACCCTTGGCTTACCCAAATTTTATGTTTAGACCCCCTAGCAGATCCCCAGCACCTGGCTATTTCCAATCACATAGCCTCAAACAGAAAAATTAGGAGGTTCTTGTGACGTGATGAAACATCCAGCATCCCCAACAGCTAGTTTAGGATATGCATGTTTGGTCATATATTTTCAAAACAGTTTTTCAACTCTCACGCCTTAGGTGAAGGTAATTCTTGTTACAAGAATCCCCCCCCCCCCCGCTAAAATGGCCTTTAATCATTTCAGGTGTTAACAAAAGCAAATAAACCAACTTCCCTTTTACCTCTAGTTCACAGGGCTACATTTCAGTCAACTACTTTGATCTTTGGCCAAGAGCACATTCATTTGGCCATAAACCTGATGAACAATTGCAAACTGTAGTCCTGGCTGGTTGGTCCCATTGAATAGTGACATGTCATCTTTTGCAATAAAAGCACAAACATGGTTTCGATTGTAACTTCTAGAAGTGGTAAAAACAGAGTTTTGTATCCTTGGTGGTGGAAATTCCTTTTGCTTTGTGTTGCCTTTTGTTCAGCCTTCTGAATGTAAACAATGAAACCCTTTTATTGCACTGAGAGACATGGGAAAAGAAATTGACACCAAAGTTTTTTCTTTTTTTAGTGGCTGTTTAACTCTTATTCTCTCACTATTAACCCCACTTAGTTAATGATATGTAATGGTAGGGAAATCCTACAAAAATTGGGTTTGAGTGTTACAAGGGAAGAGGTTGAAGAGTGAGCTAGCTTGCCTCTAAGATCCTCTTGCTGTGCTGGAGGGTGGAGCACAGGATGGGACGGAACAACAGGAGGAAAAGGTAGGTCAGGCAAGTGCAGGGCCAGCTGCTTCCCCACCCTCTCCTGCACCTCTGTGTCCCAGAACCAGGAGGGAATTGAAAAGAAATGAGCAGTGGAAACTTCTATGCAGGCATAGCCTCTGAAGAAGGTACATAAACGGGGGGGGGGGCTCCCCTATTATGGCAGCTGCTCCATAGGGCTCAGACCTCGGAATAGCTGCCTAGATGCTAGATTGGTGCGTGTAGGTCTCCAGAACTGTAGAAACAACTATAATATCTTTGACAATAAAGAGTTAACTACAGTATCTGCCATGTGCATTCCTTTGGCTGTGAAGCGCCCTTGATAACAGTATATAAACAGTATTTATAACCAGTACAATCTTGTGTAAATTTGTGTGGACTGAAGAAATTGCTAAAACATACTCATCCAAACTCTGGCTTTCCCTCCCATGTTCAATCTTGTAGAATCAACAGCAGCAGAACCAACATCAGCAACAAACAGCACCTCAGCAGCAAGCAGCACCTCAGCAGCAACAGAACAGCACCCAGACAAATGGAACTACAGGGGGAGGTGGAGCAGGAGGTGGCGGTACTGGGGCAGGTCTCCAGCACAACCAGGACTCCAGTCTCAACCAGGTGCCTCCAAATAAGAAACCACGCATAGGGCCTTCAGGCACTAATTCAGGCGGGCCTGTCATACCTTCGGATTATCAGGTACGGTTTTTCTTCATTTGGAACACGCTGTAGTGCCAGTTTCAGAAGCTGATAAATATTGCCCTTTGTCACACCTGAGCCGTGTGGTGAACTTTTAGTCTGTAGCAGAGATGGAGAACTCTCCAGATGTTATTGGACTCCAACTTCTACCCAAGATGCCCAGTGGTCAGGAATGATAGGAATTATCATCCAACAACACCTGAAGGACCACAGATTTCCTAACCACCTGCACCAAAGCAGTCATGCACCCAGATCAGGTCGCTGTGCAGTTTGTTGGTCGTTTTCCTACATCCTTAACAGCAGCCTAACACATGTGAATTAAGGAGGTGAATTCCACCCCCGCCCCCGTTATGCTGGGAAAGTGTTGTCTGCCAAATTTCAATATTGTTGAGCCTGGAGGGTATGAAAGAGATAGCAGCCTTACATCCAAACCGCTGCATTGAGGACAAGGATTCAGTCAGCTCATCAAAGGCAGGCTGATCAACAATTTGGGGATATGTTGTAAGACACTCATATGACCTAGTTTAGTGCATATTCACTTAGAGTTATGTGAATCATCTCTAGCAGACAGCTAAATCCACATGACCTTTTTGAGGCGTAATTGCAACAACAGTCATATGATAGCATCATCATACAAAACTGGTAGCATATATTAGCTTTCATGGATAATGGTCTTTTCATTAAGTAAATATTGTACCTTTAGATGTATATTCGAAAATTTATGGCTGAGCTGCCAGTGCATGCATTCCTGGAATCAGACTGCAGGAAAGACACTGAAATGTCACTCAAACCCTGCTTGAAGAGTTTGGATCTCTGCTTTGATACCCAGGCCAATTAGTCATTCTCTATTTTGGAATAATCTATAAATTTACATTAATCCCGGTTGGTGCCACAGAATTTGTTTTGTTCTGCTTCCTCCATAGATGCTTTGGTAGGACATTTTACTCTCAAAAACAGAAAAATAAATGGTTAAGAGCAGTTATTTCGTTGAAAGGTTAGATTTAATATGAAGACCTGTGAATTTCCCTCCTATACTGTATTTATGTATAATACTATCATAGGCCTTCTCATTTTTATGTTAAGTAAATTGGAGGTAAGGAAAGGACCTAGTTAAGAACATTTGATCTGCCTTAATAGCTGGTTATTTCAATACAGTTTCAAAACATGCATAAATTGCCAATGCAGTTTGGAGGGGATAAGAGAAATAATATTTCAGAACATCTGAACTTCAGTATCTGAAGAAGTGTGCATGCACACGAAAGCTCATACGTATGACAAACTTAGTTGGTCTCTAAGGTGCTACTGGAAGGATTTTTTATTTTGTTTTGACTGCGTCAGACCAACACGGCTACCTACCTGTAACTAGTAATATTTCAGATTTATTGTAGTATCTCCTGTTACCCTATTCTGCCCTCCCACGCTTGCTGAGCATGTGATTTAAGATGCCCAGTTAAGCTTACCATACATATAATGCTACCTATCCATGCTGAATACAAAAAGTTTATAGGACCCTTGGAAGAATATTGTCCCAAGGCTGATGTCCTGTGTTCAGCTTGTTGAGTCACCAGTTGTGCTGGTCTGGGCTGAACATTTATATGGTTTCCCAAGCATGCTAGGCTGCTCTGAACAAGTGGGTTATATAGTGCTTGCCATCTTGAAGAAAGTAAATTAGAAAAAGTAGGCTTTGAAAACCATACTGAAAAAGATTCATATTGGAAACTTTTTAAATAAAAAAATACTACTGTATATCATTTAAGTAATTAAAACAGCATAAATTTACAGAATAATTATGCTTCTTATTCCAATATTAGATGAAAGGGAACTGGTTTTGTATGCATTTGTTATCTTTATAGCCCTTTCTCATTCTTATCCCCTTCTGCCATTTGCCATATTTTAAGACTTCTATTAATGGAAGGAAATTCCTTATTCTTGCAGCACACAATAGATCCATCACAAGATTGATATTTGAGACATAACCCTTCATTTCTGAATGCTTAGTCATACTTGTAGTATGTTTGTTTATCAATTGCAACCACAAAATTGCTTTTAGTGGTGTGGTGACATCAGTCTATCATAAAGCCAGTGTTTCATACTTGATAAACTGCAGCCAATCTTGTCATTTCATATTGTAAACCTCTAAGTAAACTGCTTAGAAATTATGAAGATATTGCAATAAATAAATGAAATAAATAATTAGAACACCACAAGCTGCCCTTTCAGCTAATAAGACTTTGACCTTATTTTTGCTGTATGACTCTATTGATTACTTTCCCCCAATAATTCAATTTTGTTCTTTCAGTAAAGATTTACCGTATTTACCAGTCTATAAGACGCTCCCATGTATAAGATGCCCCCTATTTTGGGGGACTCCAATTTAAGAAAATGGGGGGGAGATCTATCCGTGTATAAGATGCTCCCCAATTTTGGACATTATTTTTTAGGGGGGAAAACCCTAGTCTTATATATGGAAAAATAGGGTATATTGCTATAAAAAGAAATACCTCTGGCTTCCAAGTCATGAAATCTAAGAATAACTGCATATAGTAAGCAGTCTCTTGCTATCATTAACTGGAGCATCATAATCACATAGAACCTTTTCTTGGTTCATCGTCTAAAATAAAACTTCTGTATAGCTTTTTAAAATCTACAGTAGCTCCTGTGCAGTGTTTGTGTGACAACAGTACTAACAGTGTAGATTTATACCTTCTTGTTATAATCCCTTAATTGTATACCGAGACCCCCTGTGCAAATTCCACCAAATGATTTCTGCGGATTCCTCCACACCATGTCCCACATAATTGTAGATAATCCCTGGCCATTTGGCCAGGCTTTCTGTGTTGGGGTGTGTGTGAGGAAATTGCACAGGGTGAAAAACAGGGAGGCAGGAACCACCCCATTGCATGAGCAGAGTTCTCTGGATCCAACCATATGTTTTGTTCAATAGCAATAATCCAGACATTCTATTGGTAATGCACAAAAAAAGTGGGGGTGGGGGGAGCAGACAGTATAAATCCCTGTCTCGTTTCCCTGCCCAGTGTAAATCTATCTGAGAGAAAAGACAGGGATCATCAGCATTAACATTTTGAAAAATCATTTTGGAGCAATTCCTGCCCACCAAAATGTTCTAACATGTTTTGTCCCCCCCCCCTTTAGCACTCCAGTTCACGCCTGAGTTACCAAAGCAACATTCAGGGATCTTCTCAGTCCCAGAGTACAATGGGCTATTCTACATCATCTCAGCAGAGCTCTCAGTACCATCAGTCTCATCAGTCGCACCGTTACTGAGGAGAGCGCATGGACGGTGTTAAAAAGGAATGAACTAGCAGTTGGTGGACTCCAGCAATATGAAGTTCATAACCATGAGAAGAACCAAAAATGCAAAACTGTGATGCAGATTTTAAAGTTAACCATTATAAAAGGAGAACTTTTATTAACTAATTGTTTTGAGACAAGAGACCTTTTTATCCTTTTTTTTTTGCCATAAAGGAGATTCTTGTGAAGTTTCCCCTCAGCTTGCTTTCGCATGCGTTCCATTGTGGTTATTCGAATGAAACCGTCTGATCCGAACCCAGCACTTAAACTTCTTTAACCTATGGAATTTTTGAAGGATTCCTGGTGCACCTTTCTTGTGTTGTAGTAATTGCCACAAATCTTATCTTTTTCAAATCCCTTTACCAGGATTTTAAAGTTTTGAAACGTTGAACTCCCAGGCTTTTCAAGCTTGTATATAGTTAGTTTTTTACTAGGCAAACCCATTTAGCTATACAGGTATAATGCACCTTTTAAAAGCACTATGTTATTTTCACAGGATATTACTGTTTTGCTCATGGATGTCAAGAACAGCAGATTTTACTGTTCCAGAGTATTTTATTATTCCCTTTTTTATTAGTCTAGTTTTCAGATGAGGTCTTTAAAAAAAAAGAAGAAGAAAAATATACAACCCAAGTCTCTGCAGCAACTATTACATGTTATGTGTTTGGATTGAACACCAAACAGAAGATTATGAATGTTTGTTTATATTATTCATATGAGCTCCCATAGATCATTTGCCATTAACTTCCAAGTGGGTTGACCTAAGCTTTGCTTTAAATTAAGGCATAACAGTGAAGTGGAAGGCAAACTCTTCTGTGGCTCCAGTAGGACAAGAGTATGCTATTGTGTCTTCTCTAGTAGTTTTTCGTACATGCAATGGTGTCTTCTCCAATGTTTATCTGTTTTTCGGAACTCTGACCTAGGAGTTTAGCATCAACTAGAAAAAGGACAAACAAGGAGACTGTGCTACTACTTTGGAGGGCTGTGAAGAGGGACAGAGCATCTTTTTAGTATATGTTTTGCCTTCTAAGTTTTGTTTGTTTCTGATGAAGCTTTCCTTTGCTAAATGTGGATGGTTCTGTAACTTGCAGCAAAAAAGGGCAAAATGTGCTGTGGCACCTTAAGAGACTAGCACATTTGTGGCATGAACTGCTGCTGACTTGCAGGACACTTGCAATCATGAACCTCGACAAGCCATTTTTATTTTTTACTATTACTAACCTTTATTATCCATTTGAACCAGATCAAATATTGAAGTTGTTGAGCAATGTCTTGAAAGTGCTTAGCCTTCTCATGTGGGAAAATGCATGTTTTGCCATCTTACCACTGCTGTGATTAACCTAAAGTGAGGCTGTACTGAAATGATTGTTTTCCTAAGGTCACACATATTGTGGATGTTGGTGTATTGGATAGGCAGCTAACAGAGGAGATGTCAGCTCATCACCAGAGCATAATACTGGAGAACCATTGGTTTGGATCTAAAGATCCACCTATGGAAGGGGTAGGCAGAAACTGACTATCCCATCCTCTTCCCCACTAGGTCAGAGCACCCCTGAATATTCTCCTCTGAGGATAATGGCACTTAGCTGAGTGGGGTGGTTCTGGCAAAGGGGTCTGAGATGGAAGAGGGAGCTCACAGAAGCTCAGACAGAGGCATCTACTCATATTTTAAGGGGTGCTCCAAGGGCTACTGGGGAGAAGAGGGGACAAGAAAGTCATAGATCATAGAATTGTTGAGTTGAAAGGGACCACAAGGATCATCTAGTTCAGCTCCCTGCAATGCAGGAATATTTCACCCAGTGTGGGGCTCAAGACCACAGTCCTGAGATTAAGAGTCTGAAGCTATCTTTCAGTCCCCTTCTGCCTGGTCACTTTCACAGGTAGATCTGTGTATCAAACTCGGTATCAAGTTCCTGTGATCAGAGACCATACTTTGAGGCATCTCCCTTTGTTTTGTTTTTTAAAGAGGCCCAGAAATACAGCTAGTAAAAGATGTATATCTTCTTCAGTTCAGCATCTTGTGATTCTGAGCCCACACACCCCGGTCTCTTTTAAAAAAAACAGGTTTATTGCCTTTCTGAGTATGAAGATAGGCATAAAGTTTGTCAGCAATGCTTAGTGAAACGCTAGGTGGTGAGGAAGTGGAGCTGAATAGGATTTTCAAGGGTTAAATCTTGAGTGCCCATTAGTGACTTCCCTTCCCCATCACTAGCAAAAGCAAAATACATTGTCCAACATGTCTGCTAATTTGCAGTGTTTATATAGATGGCAGAATCCAGCTTTTTCTTGTGTGGAATTCAGGTTACCTTGGTGCAGGATGGCTTTAGCTCCCCTGACTTTATTGCACTAAAATGGAAAAGGCATAAACTTTAGAATATACATGCAGCACCCTGTATTTGTCATAGTAATTAAGAAAGAAGTACAGGGAGGAGGCAGTTATTGATATATGCATTTATAAGCATTCACGTGGTATAGCAGGGGTTTTGCAGACTTCAGGCTTGTTGAATCTAATTTTTACTGGAACCTCAAAATCTATCAGCCAGAGCCATATAGTTAAAATTAAAGGAAGAGTGCCTTTGAGCATTCTGAGCTTACAAATGTGTTTTCCGTACCAGCACAGGACTGAGCTCACAGTCTTTTCACACAAAAGTCTACTTCTGGTTAACATTTCACAAGCTTAATATGTTTGGGAAATGTTATTTTGTTGTTATTATTAAACGACTGGTAATCACAAACTCTTGCTAATCTGCTATCTACATATCTACCAATAGATCCTGATCTACCTTCTGCCTACCCCTGCTGTCTAGCAGGAGTTCATGCTCACCCTGTGTTCTGATCTGAATTGATATAGAAATCACCAAATCTTTGCACTAAGATTTCAGGAAGCTAACAAGGGGATGGGCCAATTTTCTTGAGGGGGAAACTATTTTAATCCCACGAGTAATACAGGACTGTGTGTTGATTCCACTTTAAACTTTAAAAGGTCAGCTCATGTTAAGCTCAGTTGTCTAGTCACTGACATTGTTCCATTTGCTGTTGATACCAACTGGCTCTCTGGAGAGAGCCAAAAATCAATTTATCATAGCATACGCATAACAGGGGGACAAAAAAAAAAGTATTCCATTTGATACAAACATACTATCATCTATCTATCTATCTATCTATCTATCTATCTATCTATCTATCTATCTATCTATCTATCTATATTCCCCTCCAGCATTTCTCCTTGTATTTTATGCATCATGTATCTACACTAGTTTTGTTTGATTGAAGTAATGTTTCTTTTGCACCAGCTTTCAGTGAAAATGTTCTACCAGCTCCATGTCTTCCTGCACCCAAGCTAATGTTTGGTGAGCTGCTTAGGAGATTTAACTTTATTTTGATTGGCTTGTGAATTGCTCAATTTCCTCTTCTCCCTCTGTTGCTCTGTCCCCCAACCTCCCGTTCGTTACATCCCAGCATCTGCGGCAAGCTCTGTCCGAGTGTGGGTTCCTCTGTGCATGCAGTGTGACGACCTGTGTTGAATGTGCTTTATCTCCATGAGCTTCCAGTCCCCTAGAAGGATGGCCATGATCGTTGTCTGTACTGACGATAGTTGCAAATTGCTTGCTTGCTGTACCCCACTTCCCCATGGTGTCTGTACACACAAATGTAGCTGTGCTAAGTAATACTTCATGGCCTTCCAAATAAGCATTGGCAGGGGAATAGATGAAAGTATAGGTTTACACTTCTGAAATGTTTACTGCACTCATTCTGTATTTGTATTTTGGCTTTTGGGGGCATGCTTTGGCCTATTGCAGTGAGCTGTATGTGTATAATAAATGAGTGTCTCACGTACTGCAGGGCTAAGGTGAGCCAAGGTGAGGTAGCTTTGTTTCAGGGGGAATTTCATGAAACAAAAATGTAATGTAAGACAAATCATATACTGTATGTTATGGAAACACAGAACATGGACATTTTCATAACTGTGCAGCTCTGTCAACTCATTCCTACTAGCATGTGCAGCTTTGACGTCACCTATAATAAGTTTCTCTTTCCTATCTCATCGGCTGTTAGAAGTGGACGTGTAATTGACCTTGGTTGGTTTCTGTCTTGCTACTTTGGGAAACAAGTGAGCTGCTCAAGCCTCATTCTTACAATGTTGCTCTTCTCAGCTTTCAGAGAAAAGGAGCAAAGAAATAGGATCAGCAAAGCAGTGATGAAATGTATTGGTAGCATAGACTGCATAATGAAGGATGAATTTTGTGAAAGCTGCAAGTCCTGCACTCTATACCTGTGACACTGTATCTTTTCGGGTGGGGATGGGGTGGGGAAGGATGGGAGGACATCCTGAGGTTGGGGAGGTGGAAGTTTGAAGCATTTGATTATGTACGATATTTTATATAAACATAATAAGCTTAGTTCCCCTTCATAATCTTCAGTGATGGTACTTAAGCAACATTAAGCAACGATAACTGTTTTAAGATAAACGAAACATATTGTACATAAAGTCCATGTGTAATCTATATGTTTTGCCACACAAGAACGATGTGTATTGCTTTATGGGGGGGAAGTCCTTAATGCACTGTTATCTCCTAAATATTTAGTAGTAAATTAATACTATTTAATTTTTTAAAGAAAATCTGTCTTGTGTAGACACTAAAAAGTATTACACAATGTGGACTGAAGGTGTCCTTTTTAACAGCAGTTTAAATAATGTTTTATATCTGTCATGTAGTATGCTTTTAAAATGGTTTTTAGTTGTATTTCCTCACTGTGGAAGGGTGTCTGCCATAAGTTTTCTTTTATATATAATTTCACATATTCATCTTCTATTCTTGTGTCTTTATTATATAGTTCTGTGTCCTCTCTTACGCCACTTCAGCTCAACAGTGATGCCCCACATATGGCAGTGTACTTTATAGTGGCTGCTGAGTTCTGCAAAATTAAAATGAAACCCTTCCAAATCCAGATTTGTACTCTCACTTCTTGGGATTTCATGGGGTGCTCAAGCTAGGATAATTACGTTCAAGTCAGCAATGTAGGGGAGTCCTAGAAGGTACACCTCCAGCCCCATTGAACACACACACACCCTTTCCTGCTTCTCTCCTTTATTTCTGGAGGTCAGTCATTCTTCCTTGCTGTCACCAAGCATTGATCTCAACTGGTTATGTTGCTGAAGTGAAAGTGTAATAATCTGGCAGCTATCTAGCAACTGCCAAATATGCTTAACCTTGAACTAGCTTTAAGTGGCGCAAATATAAGATAGGATGTCACTGTGGGAGTCCAGTTCTTGCTGCCACCCAGCTCACCTCTCCTCCTGCCCCGCAGTGGGAGAGTCTCAGTACCAAGCTAGAAATGTCCACCGACTCTGCTGGGCAGTTACAAGAAGCTGAACTGTCAGGCTTTGCCCTCAAAAAGCATTTACTGTTTTCATAATGTCCCAGAAGACTGTTAAAACTATGCTTTTTGTTCATTACATCATTTTTATTTTTTGTTGTAATTAAATTGAATTGCTTCAGTGTGAATTTTTTAAACAAAAATAATATACATTTGTAATAATAATAAAAAGTTGAAGTCAAGCAGCTGTGTGATGAGACATGTGTAAACTTTGGGCTTCAGTGGAAACAGGATGAATTCCACAGACCTGAACTGTTGTTTGATTTAAGACCCTTCTAAAATCGGCCTCGGGAATTGTGTGTGCTTGCTTAGGCACACATTACGTCCCTTCTCAGCTGTTCCTTGGAAGACAGTACCAAAAGATCTTGTGTATGTTGAATCTGTACCTTTCCACCGAGCTATCACTCCTCATGCAGCCCCTTCACTTCAGTACTGATCTACCTATGATTGGGTCCATTTGGTCCTGAGGCAGGGTAGGGGGAGAAGACATTTCATGGGCTTAGCCCCTTAGATGCTACAAGGGGATGTGCCATGAGCCAATGCCTGAAATCTGTGTAGATAAGGTGGTGCTTTCTGAAGCAGGGGCCTGGGAGCTAACTGCAATGTGTTACCCTTTTTAAAATCTAAATATATCATTGCTAGGTTGCCTGCTGTGAATCTGCTGTTGGCAGCTTCTGTTCCTGTATGTGTGGCCCACATCTCCCCGCCCTCTCTTTAAAGCACTGGTTCCCCCTGGAGACGTGATTATAATTGTGTTGTTTAAGTCCCATGAGACTTTTCTGCATGAAGGCATTGTTTCCATAGTGCCATGGTAAGACTCGTGATCCTTTTCCTGGAAAATCTATGGGTTCTCCATGCAGGTTTTATTCCCACAGCACCCTGGTTGTTTGCGTGCAGCGGGAAGTGCTATGATCTCTTTCTGCTTGCCGTGTGTGTGAGAGAGAGAGTGTGGAGGAGTGTGTGAATGTGTGCACAACACAGTTTTAAACCACATCACCCCAAAGGATCATGAGAAATGAAGTTTACCCCTCATGGAGCTATAATTCTCAACACCCTTAACAAACTACAGTTCCCATGATTCTTTTGGGAGGATGAGATGCTTTAAATGTTGTGTACATCAGTGTTTCTCAACCAGTGTGCCTCCAGATGTTTTGGGACTACAACTCCCATCATTCCTGACCACTGGTCTTGCTAGCTAGGGATGATGGGAGTTGTAGTCCCAAAACATCTGGAGGCACACTGGTTGAGAAACACTGGTGTACACAGCCTATGTATGTACTTGGTTGGGTCAGTCAAAGGGAGGTAGGTGGATGTTGGAGTTATCAGGGATGGGGCTGGTGTACTCTGATGTTACAGTTTCATATTCTGTTTTTGCATCTCTCAATTTTTTCAGATATTTCTACACTGTCTAATATTGCTGGTTGTTGCATCTAAGATGATTAGGGGCTGCTTATGCAATTCTGGGGGGGCTGAGTCATACTAAGTTTTCGGAGGGTGTTCGTTTAAACATTTGCAGACCCATGAGGAGAGCCAAGGCAGTCCAGTGTGGGACGGCCACTTGTACAGTAAAGAGCCTAGGGTCAAGATACCTGCTGTTTTGAGGGAAGGCAAGTGGCAAAGACAGCCTTCCCCATCCTGGTGTATTCCAGATGTTTTGAACGATAGCTCTCAGCACCCATGACCATTGGCCTTACTGACTGGGCTGAGGGGAGCTGGAGTCCAACAACATCTGCAAGGCACCAGATTGGGAAAGGCTGAGCTAGGAAGTGGAAGTACTAAAGGATGCTGGGATCAGAGCCGCTCTGCTTTGGGGGACTCCTTTGATAGGGAAAGAGAGAAAGAAACTGGCAAAAGGAGCTATTGGTGGGCAAAAACTGTTATAATAGGCATCTGGAAGAAGGTTCTGATATGCAAGGAGCACAGAGGATGCTTGAATCCAGATACAAGGAATAGTTTCCATGATTTTCCATGCACAAGATTGATCAGTGTAGGTTATTTGGTATGAATGGTGTGTTCAGTGGAGACCATGTGACGAGAGACTTCTGAACATGAATACAGGTGATATTTAGCAGAACCTGTATTGTTCTTGTTTTATTTTATTAACCTACTCCTGCCTTTTGGCCTAAAGGATCCTCATTTTGAAACTAATTGGTTGTTTTCCCACTGTTGATGAATGGAAAACTGGAAGCCTAGCAAGACCTAATTAATTTCTTTCAAGCCCAGTAATAATGGCTTGGCCCAGTTGGGCATGCTGTTATTGTTTAAGATTATTTTCAGTTTTAGAAGTATATTTTCAGATGTACATTTTCTATGAAAACAAATTTCCTGGTCCAGTCTTTAATTAAACTGGATTCCATTCTTTGTATTGCTGTGGATGGGATCTGTTCAGATCAGCACAAGTGTGTGTGTGTGTTGTTTTTTAATTACATGCAACCCTCGTGTACGGCTGAAAATTTGACTGTCCATCAAATGTGATGTTCTCCTGGCTAAATTAGCTTTCAGGCACACCACTGTTCCACATAAATGTATTTAAATGCTGCTGAGACAGAATGAGCCAAAGCAGTGCTTGGCGGAATATTGTATTAACTCGGGCGATGAATTTCCTTCAGTACCTACCGGTACCATGCTGTGCAGGAGTGCTGCTGCAAGGTGTAAATCTAGCTGGGTGTGTGAGTTTGGGGGACAACCTTGCCTCTTATCTTCTCCAATTAGTAGTGGGGAGGGAAGGGAGCTGAAATTCTGTGAAGTATATACTGCCAGCAGAAGATTGCTGTTGAAACAGTCACAAGTTTAGCACAACACAATTCAGTAATCATGCTAGTTTTATTGATAGGAAGTGGAGGTATAGCTACCAAAGAAGCAGGGCTTTTTTTCAGCCAGAACACACTGAACTCCGTTCCGGCACCTCTTTTTGTAGAAAAATAAAACTGCCAAGGAGTGTGAGGTGTGAAATGACCCTGAACCCACACCTCATCCTAAGAACTGCCCTATATCAGTGTTGGAAGTTTGCACAAAAGTTAGCTTCTTCTTTTTTATATCCCCACCCCCATATATGTTTCTAGATGGGAGTCTATAATAGAAGAAACTGCTGAAAGAGTCAAACGAGTCTCTTTGTTAAGTTACTGGCTCTGCCAAGCCTGTTAAACACCCTTTTTACATGACTATAAAGAGTTGGCCATGTTGTCACAGAAACAACTACAAGCCTCCAGAAGAAAGAGGTAGGCTCTCACCTGGGTGGATGTCATTCTAGGCCAGGGGTACGAGGAGAACAGTTCAGGAGCTGGTCTTGTCTGGTCAGGAGCTGGGAAGACAGAGAAAGCCTTGACTTGCTCTCTGTGTTGAAACCATAGTTGTGACTGTGAAGACAGCCTGGAATCCTAAGGGGAAGCAAAATCGGTTGAAGTGTTAATGCAATTAGACCATTCATCTTATGCTCATGTTGTATATATGTGTAATTAAAACCATGCATCAAAATGACATCACAGGCTCCAGTGAGCTTCATTTCAAGAAAGCTGAACTTGTAAGTGCTGGTACCTTGAAGGTTCATTGCTGTCCTCTGGGGGGATACAACCATTGGAAAGTGTGTTCCTCTAGCACACATTTGAACTAAAAATTAATAATCTGATAACTTCTAAATCCTCAGGTAGCACAATAGAGCTTAAACAGCAAGTGAGAACTGCAAGCAGATCATATGAACTATACTGTACAGTTGTACCCCGGCTCCTGAACGCCTTGGGAGTCAAACGTTCTGGCTCCCAAACGATCGAAAACTGGCAATGAGTGTTCTGGTTTTCGAACATTCTTTTGGAAGCCAAACGTCTGGCGGGGCTTCCGATTGGCTGCAGGAGCTTCCTGCAGCCAATCAGAAGCCGCGCTTTTGAAGTTGAACGTTTCAGAAGTCGAATGGACTTCCAGAACGGATCCTGTTCAACTTCTGAGGTACGAATGTATTACAATTGCACAGGTTGTAGATGGCACTGTGAAAGTGAAGAGAAGAAAGCAAACCAGGAAAAACAACCCTTGCAGATGACACCAAATGGAGCAGTAACCAATGCCACAGAAGACAGAATCAGGATTCAATATGACCTTAACAGATTGGAGAACTGGGCCCCAAACATACAAAATGAAATTAACTACGGTAAGGACAAATGTAAGATTCTACACTTAGGCAGGAATAACCAGCTGCACCAATATAAGATGGGGGACACCTGGTGTGCCACTAGTACATGTGAAACAGATCTTAGGGGTCTTGGTAGACCACAATGTGATGCAGCAGCAAAAAAAGCTAATGATATTCTAGGATGCTTCAATAGAAGCATAGTGTAATGATCAAGGGAAGTAATAGTCCCGTTCTATTCTGTCTTGGTCAGAGCATATCTGTCGTGTGACCAGTTCAGGATGCCACAATTTAAGAAGGATATTGATAAGCTGAAACATGTGCAGAGGAGGATGACCAAGAGTCTGGAAACCAAGCCTTTTGAGGAATGGTTGAAGCAAGTGAGTAAGTTTAGGAGAATGAGAGGAAATATCTAAATAGCCATCATCCAATATCTAAAGGCTGTCACATGGACAATGGAACAAGAATGTTTTCTCCTGCTGTAGACTAAAAATCAGGAAGAGCTTTCTGACAGTAAGAGCTGTTTGATAGTGAAACAGACTCCCATAGGAGGTGGTGGACTTCCTTAGAGGTTTTTAAGCAGAAGTTGGATGGCCATCCAGCATAGATGCTTTAGTGTAGATTCCTGCATTGTAGAGGGTTGGACTAGATTACCCTCAGGGTCCCTTCCTACTCTACGAATCTATGATTCATTCTTGTTAACTTCACTGCTGCCATATTTTTATATTTCTCTGGCTGCTCAGCAAACAGCTTTTTAAGCTTCTCTTTTTACTGGCCCAACCTGCTCCAAATATTGGCTAGAGTGGTATGGCGCTTTGGGATGGATTGTATAATTTTCTCCAAAACAAATTGTGCTTTTACTTAATGATTTAGATAACACACTTTTTGGGAAAAAAATATCCATAGAAAATAACTAATTTTACAGTTTACCCCTAAGAGCAAATAAATACATCCATCTCTACCTATCTAGATTATTTCCCTAACCAAACTGATACTTGCCCATTTGCATCCAGTTTTCTGGATCCCTTTCTCCAGGCTCCTTCCTGCTGCAATTGTGCTTTCTAACACTTTCCAGCGTTCACACTGTTAAAGTGTTTCAATCCCTTCTTTCTCTAGCAAAGAGGTGAGGAACAGGATTTGGCTGGTGAGCCAGATTCTGACTTTTCTCACATCCTGTAGACCAGGCATCCCCAAACTGCGGCCCTCCAGATGTTCTGGCCTACAACTCCTATGATCCCTAGCTAACAGGACCAATGGTCAGGGATGATGGGGATTGTAGTCCAAAACATCTGGATGGCCTTGAAGTGGTATTACACCAGGCATCCCCAAACTTCAGCCCTCCAGATGTTTTGGACTACAATTCCCATCTTCCCCAACCACTGGTCCTGTTAGCTAGGGAGTTGTAGGCCAAAACATCTGGAGGGCCGCAGTTTGGGGATGCCTGTATTACACACACTGGACCCCCACCCAACCTCAACAGCACGTGCACGCACGCACGCACGCGCACACACACAATGGCAGTTTGTCCAGGCTTCCATAGTCTGCCATTTTCAGTGTCTGGGAAACAAAGATTCTGTATGCTACTTTAGACCCCAATCCACTTTAGCAGAGAGAAGGAGAGAAAGGTACAGAACAGCAGTGCCTCTGCCATACTGGTAGTGATTGCTGAAATTAACCCCCCCCCTAATGATTGCACCTCTTGTAGTCTGAGCCAGCTCCACTGCTGCCATTGATGCACTGGGCCTGATTACCACACCATTCTAGCCTCCATAACCCACCCCTTGACCCCCATCCAGTGTGACTAGTGGTGCCATGGTGACTAGGCTACTTTGTCATGAGTTGCTGCTCCTGGCCAGGAATCGTAAATTCCAGGAATCGTAAAACAAAATCAATATTTTCTTTTTGTTTCATCTTTTTTTTCTCTCTCTCTCTACTCATGGCAATTTTCTATTTGCTATTATAGGCTCTCCTCTTTTGCCTAGTTACTATTATGACTCATCTAGTACCAATATAAATATTCAATAACTCAACGTTGATGGATCACCATCAGATATTCAAATCAGGACTGTAGTGTGAATTTTCTTCCCATGTGAACTAAAACTGAGCTGCTAGTTTCAGAATGTCAGAGCAGCCAATAAACTTGTATTGGCTTGAACTGGCACACAACTTCCTTCTAATCCCAAATGAGGAAGAAACCTCAGCTGTTGGACTACCTGATTACAACTGCCACAGCCTATGCAGCTCCCAACGTTCTGTGATACTGGAGGTGGAAGAGGTAGTTATGTGTTGTAAGTAATATTGGCCAAATCCAAGTGCATGACCTGTCATGTGTCTAGGGCGCAAGGTGGACTGCGCCATGGAATGGATGTTAGTCTCCCAGGACTAACAACCTAGGGGTCTTCAAAAACAGATCTGAGGGCACCTGTCTGCTCAGGAAGGGAGGTGGTTGGGCAGAGGGCCTGATGCTACCCCAACAGAATATCTAATCTGTCCCAAGAGCTCAGCCCCAAGGACAGGATAATCAACTCTGGTGACGTTGCCTCCTTGAGAATCTGGGTTGGTGCTGCACTGAGAACAGAGTCAAGCATAGCTGGGGGAGACTAATGGTCCCTCCTTTGCCAAGCCAGGTCCTCAGTGATGCTCTTATTTTATAAGCCTTCTAAAAATGGCTCAATCAGACATTTTAAAGGTACATATATTTCAGGGAGGAGGGATTTATCCATTAGCGCCCAATTCATTTATATAAATAGGTTCTGCTGTATGTATAGCTTGACACAAAAGCATGATGGGATCTAATTGATACACATATCGAAAGGCACAGAAAAATAGTCATTTCCTTTCCTCTATCAGTTGAAAGGCATCATCAACTGGGATGCTCCAGGTTCTGTTGTCCAGTGAAAAGTGCTATAGTGGAGCTTGTCCTTAAGTTACAGTTCTGCTCTGCTCAATGCAAAATGTTTTTGCTAACCATAAATAATCATTGTGGTGTGGGTGGGTGTACATGGGCAAAGGTACAAAGAATGGACAGAGGAGGAGATGACAGAGGGTAAAGAAAGAGCTGTGAGTGGACCAGGGGTCCTTTCCCCATCCTCTGGACCCCCTGGGTTACCTGGAACTGGGGGTGGAAAGTGCAGCTGAATCGGACATAGCCTGAGGAAGTACCATCCCCCTTGGGCTTGCCCATAAAAAGCAAGTCTAGAGTGAGAGAGCAGGGTGATGTCCACTTTTCCCAGGAATTCTCATTGTGAGACATTTGTGGGTGAGATGAGAGTTTGTTTGGGCCCTGAGTGCGAGTCCTCTGGGTGAGAGGGAGGGTGTGTCAGAAAGAAAATGAACTGATACTGATTTATCTATATTAGTAATTTTGTATTAATGTAACATCTCAATATGTAATTATGTGTTTTTGCAATATTTTATTTAAATTGTCTGTTGTTGCTTCAGTTTTTGTATGCCACTTAATCTAATCTTCTAGACTGTTGCTATTTTCAGTTGGGATCCACATATTGGCACATTCAGATTGCACAATTATAGTTCATGTGGACAAAGGAAACAGACGGAGCAAGACTTTGCAAGAACCCCATTTTGTGTTTGCATACCCAAGAGAATGAATGCCTGAATTCAGAGTTTACTGAAGTGCTTTTTTAGGGCAGAGGAAATAGGGGAGAGAGAGCGGCACTTTGCCTTTTGAAGCAAAAGTATTGAGGAACACCTGACAGGAGAAGTGGCCATATTAAAGCAGTGGCTTTCTTTCTGAAGTGTGTCCTCTTCAAAGTCATCACACCCATGATCTAAGACCACTGGAATAGATTGCATCCATTGTAGCCTCTCCAATGTGTGAGTTAATTAAGAAAATCATATGCAGTTGATTTAGAACTCTGTGCTGTAAATCAACGGCTGTAATTTACACTTCAGTATGTTTCCGTGTGCTGCTCTGGTTCGCCAGAAGCGGCTTTGTCATGCTGACCACATGACCTGGAAGCTGTACGCCGGCTCCCTCGGCCAATAACGTGAGATGAGCGCCGCAACCCCAGAGTCAGTCACAACTGGACCTAATAGTCAGGGGTCCCTTTACCTTTACATTCCTATATTTCAGATGCTTTCAGATATGAAGATTTGTAGCCTGCATGTCTTTAGAATCCTAATTTACTCAAGCTTGTTGCAATTCTCTGAAGAGTTAATTAGTAATGGATGTCCTGTATTAGCTGTCTAGTGACCATCTTTTGTTGAATTGCTTAATGACCAGCTGTTTCTATAATGGCCCTCAGAAGTTATGTTATGAGGGGTGGTGGGAGGACACCCTCACCAAATCAGCTGGAGTACTGAATCTGTGCTTCTATTTGGCAGGGGTGAGTGAAAAAAAAGAAAAAGGGGAGGAAAGAAAGCAGCTTGAATTTGGACACAGTGTTAGATTTCTATGCACTGCAAAGGGAGGTCATTCCAGGAATGTCCTGCTAATCAAGAGACCTGGGGTGATCAGCCTTTCATAATACAGCTTATGAAATGGCCTCAGCTTTAATGTACATACAAGGCTAGTGAGCAAAGTAATGTTTGTCATGTTGGAAACACATGCTCAAGCCCCTGTCAGCCTGTAATCAAGCTCACCCTTGCTTTCCTTGGTGACTAATATAAACAAGAGATAATAATTTGGACAATCACTTTTAAGCTGCTGAGTTTTACAGAAGTGATTTGGTACTGTATTGCATTAAATCCTGCATATAAAAAAATACAGTATTTCTACATCAGGGTCTTCTACCATACTAGCAGAGATGTATAAAACAACTCCAACTGTCTTAATTTCTGCCTTATGCGGAAATGTCATATAAACAGTTTGTTTCACTTTGCTTCTTTTTTTTAAAAAAATATATTTTTATTAATTTTCCAATTAAAACCAATTATATCACATTCATTATTTCAAATTATATCAATCAAACCGAATGTTATGCCAAATCGTCTAGAAAGTTTTTTATTTGGGTTCCCATGCTTCAAGAAATTGGGGATTCCTCGCAACCGTCCACTGCCGTCTTTTTTCTAAAGTTCAAATCGTCCTCCAAGTTCATAATAATCCAGATCTTCCCCTTACAGTCACATAGATGTTTTCCACTTTCAACCGATTGTTTCCCAGCTGCTGAGATAAATATCAAACAAGGTTTCACAGATGTTCTTTCTCCTGTGTGGGTTAATCAGTCCAGCCTCCCCATAAATCTTCTTGGTCTGGAGCTCCCTGTTGCGTCGACTCTCAACACGAAGCAGCGCCATCTTAAAAAAACTCAAATCACTTTCGTTTTCTCTCATAGCCATGAAGATTAACGATCTTTATAGAATTTACAGCTTTTCCAGGCAGAAGACCCAAACATCAAACCATAAACTCTTGGTAAATTAATGGATCTCCTTGCCCTATAGCTGAACTTAGCTTCAGGTCGCTGCTCCAATTCAAAGTGCGTCACAGCTCATAAATCCTCCGAACGCGTCCAGGACTCCTTCCGTCCGACTAGGGGGGGGGGGCTTTTCTCATCGGCAACTCCACATCTTTAAAGTAACTCATATGAAGAAAAATAAAAAAACTCAATTCCCTTATCGCTCCGTCCCCATCAATCCTTCTTCCAGATGATATACAGCCTTTGACTCCTCTCCCTCAGCAGCATAAATTTCTCAGCAGTAAACAGCGCTTCTTCCCCTCCTTCTGAAGTATGTCCATAGTTTTAAGCCTAATTATCTTCTTTAACCATGGAAATCCCCGCCATGCAGATTAGCGTCCGGGAGTCCTGGCCCTCGTAAGTGCTTTTCAGCCCAAGCTCCCCCCACTCCATAAACAGTCGGAGTGGGTCTGGGGGCATCGCGGGCCAGCGGCCCCTCTCCGTAACCCCCGGAGAGGGTAGGGGGTTGCCATTTACTCCCCTAGCAACCGCCAAATTCCTTACGAAGGTCAGAGGGATGGAAAACAGGTCCGCCATTCCTGCCGGCGGAAACCGGAACCCTGTTTCACTTTGCTTCAAAGTTTTCTAACTACCGTAGTAAGCCGAGATGTAAAGTTGAGGCCATCTATTATCTGAAAATGCAGAATGCAGGCATACTCTCCCTGCCAAAGTACTAACCAAATGTGTGTCAAATAGCTGAGTCAGTGGTCCTGTGTGTCAAAATAGCTCACCATCTTTCCGTGCTAAGGGAATCCCATATCATACATGAATCACAGGCTCAGAAGTATTTCTTTCATCCAGGAGTCCTCTACATCCTTTGCCACCCTCACCCAGTAGTGAATGGATAGCTTGGAGAACAGTTTACAGGCTTTTATCATCCAGAACACAAACTACAGGAGAAGGTTTTCTCTAGCTGCATTGGCTCCCCAATTTATTAATTCAAACATAGTTTTTGCTATCAGTTGCCTCCTGAGACAATTACAGTGGAACCTCGAGTTGTGGATGTAATCCGTCCTGGAGGCATGTCCACAACTCGAAGCGTTTGCATCCAGAAGTGCTGCATCTGTGCACGTGCACAGCGTGATTTAGCGCTTGTGCGCATGTGTCAGTGGCGAAACCCAGAAGTAACCATTCCAGTACTTCCGGGTTGCCATGGGACGCAACTTGAAAAGACATAACCTGAAGCGGATTCAACATGAGGTATGACTGTATTTCCTGAGGGAATTGTTATGAATTTGTTGGTGCCAGACTTCAAATCCCTATAATCTTAGCAAGTGTTAAAATACAAGCCAGGTTAGCTTTCTCATGAGTTGACTGGGTGAAGGGCCATTAAGAAAACAAAGAAAAGGTGATGGGCTATTAAGAGAGCAAAATAGAAGGGGCTCTGTCCTAGATGGCAAATGAGTGGGGCCCTCCTCCAGAGAGGCAGAGCACAATGTTTGAATCTAAGCAGCTATGGGAGAAACAAGACCCTCTTGGGGTATTAATGCTGTGAAACCCTCTGTCATTGGCTCAGGTTGTATGTATGTGTAAATAAACCATATATCATAAAGACACCACAGTCTCTACTATGACTCATTCCCAAAAGGAAGCACAAACCTTGGATAAAGGCCTGGTAACCCTGGAATCTCACACTGCTCAAATTCTTGGGTGGCAGGCAACAGTATTTTGTTGAGAAAGGGCCTTCTTCACTCAGTGATAAAGCACCTGGTTTGCAAGTAGAAGGTCTCGGGTCCAATCCTTGGCATCTCCCAAGTACTGTACTGAGATCACCCACAGTTGGAATCCTGGAGAACCAGTGCCAATTGTGCTGATGGTGTTGTATTTTAATTTATTATATGCCCATCATATAAGGACCCAGTGTTACAACACTTTTAAACTGTTCTTAGTGTTGTATTCTAAGCAACCTACAATCACAAAAACAGGGCTGGTCCTAAAAATATACATCTTAGGTGTCAAAGCCTAAGATAAGGTGTGTCTTAAGCATTCTCCAAAAACTGTATAATGAAGTTGCCAGGTGCACCTCTGTGGGGAGAGAGTTCCACGGCTGAAGCAGAGATTTTCCTTTCCTGGGCTTCCACTACCCCAGAACTTCTAAGGGCGGCAGAACTTCCAGAAGGGGGTCTTTCAAGTATTTGGGGCCTGAGCTGTTTAGCGATTTAAACATTAACATGTGTACCTTTAAATGGGCCCAAAACAGGCAACCAGTGCAGCTGTTTTATAACCAGATATGTGAGAGCTGAATATAACCCCAGCCGGTATTCTAGCCACTGCATTTTGGACCCATTGAAGTTTCCAAGTTGTCTTCAAGGGCAGCCCCATGTTGAGTGCATTACAACAGTCCAGTCTGGGAGCTACCAGAGCATGGAGTACAGTGGCCAAGCGGCTAAGATGCTACGATTTCTGTCCTTCTCACTCACATCCCATGACAACATTACATGCATTTTAAATCTTAGCAATGGCCAGAGATTATGAGAGCTCTCATCCACAACACATGGGAAGCAAATTCCCTATCCCTGCTGTATACAGTAGTTATGCAATGATAGCTTTCCCTAACTTGGAAACATTTGTTCATTCCCCTTTAAAATAAAGTCTAGAATGTACAGTTTAAGGGGGGATTCTGTACAACATGAAAGAAAAGCCAAAATAGTGCACTGTGACCATTGGTTCATTCTGATAAAGATATTGCTTTACTGTGGATTATGTCTTAAAGGAGCAATACAGCTATCTGGAGTTGATAGGTGCAGGGATTTCGGAGAAATAATGGTGGATTTCCTTTTGCTTTAGGTTTATGTGCCAGGGTGTGAAGTGGACAAAGTACTAGGCAGGAATACATGAGACAAACCAGGCAGCCTCATATGCTGTGGAAAGAATCATCCTTCTCTTGTCTATTGCTATTTCCCAGCTTGTAGTGATGAAAGTTAATGGGACAAGTTTTGCATTCCTTTTCTCCCAAATGAAAGGCAAAGCTTGTGAGTAAAAAACTTTATAAAAAAAAATTGAGATTGTTCAGACTCATTCAGATTTTTAACTGCATTAATCAAAATGCATCATGGCTGCCTTTGTTGTTAATTGGATCAATCCTGCATTTAATTTTTGTAAGCTTTCAGCCTTCAGTGACTTGAGTGATCTGAGGTGAACAAAGCATACATTAAAGCAATTCTTTCCCTCTTTCTGTCTCTCTTCCTCTCTGAAAGGCTGAGATGAATAGTGTTGAAGCAAGAATTTTTGCTAATCTTTTGCTGACTAGAACTTCAATACTTTTCATGTATGCATTCCTTTCAAAACTAATGGATCCTGGATTTCCCCTCCTATTTTCCTCCTAAAAATCTGTTCCGTAACTGTGAAAAGAAAGCATGGGATGTCAAGTGACAAGAGACAAGGCAGAGGTGTTGTTGTTTAGTCGTTTAGTCGTGTCCGACTCTTCGTGACCCCATGGACCATAGCACACCAGGCACTCCTGTCTTGCACTGCCTCCCGCAGTTTGGTCAAACTCATGTTCGTAGCTTCGAGAACACTGTCCAACCATCTTGTCCTCTGTCGTCCCCTTCTCCTAGTGCCCTCAATCTTTCCCAACATCAGGGTCTTTTCCAAGGCAGAGGTAGTTTGGGGCAAAAAACCAAGCCACAAAAAAAGTAATGCAGTGCTGGGATGTGCTATTACCCTCCTGAGTTGAACTCCCTTATAGTGATACTAAGATGCAAATAGCAGTCAGGGCACCAACTACAGTAGGTCTTATGTTATGGCTGATTTCGGCTGTCATCAAATTACCAAGGTAATCCTTAGTCATCATGACAAAGACTCAACATGCCTAGAATTAGATACAGTAAATGATTGTGCTTTGGAACAACGTGTGCTGAAACTTGTCAACTCTTGATTTAAATCCTAAACAGCATCCAAGATTATTGCAAGACACAGATTCTGCTGAATCCCTTATGAACACTGCACTCAACAAACGAGTGAGTGGGAAGTTGCCCAACTATGAGATCATACTTTCAATACATCTTCTGCTATTGCAGCATCCATTTATGATACACACAAAGTGAGAGAGACTCAGATACGCTTTTAGTGCCATGAGTAATGTTGATCTCTAAAGCTACACCAGAAGTTTGCTGCTTCTGTGTGTTCAGCAGCTGGTAATTCTGGGAATAAAGGAAATTTTGCCTACTACGCTATGATAATTGGATTACTATTCTATTGTGTTTGCTCAGGAAGGAGATGGGCTGCATTTAAAGTCTTCAAGGAACTATGCTGGGAAGAACATGTAGCTTGTGAGCTAGGTACATCTCGGCTTCCGTCCAAATGTTTTCTTTATCTTTGGAAAATTATGACTAGATTCCCACCCCCCTTTCAATATTCATTTATTTACCTTGCTCGTTCAGAATGTTTCTCCCCAGAAAATCTAAGCAAAAATATGAGGGCACATAAGTACTCTAATTATATGTGTCCCCAAGGGAAATGACTAAAATACTTGGAGTAAAATAAAAAAATTCCTTCAGTAGCACCTTAAAGACCAACTAAGTTTTTATTTTGGTATCTGAAGAAGTGTGCATGCACACGAAAGCTCATACCAAAATAAAAACTTAGTGGGTCTTTAAGGTGCTACTGAAGGATTTTTTTTATTTTACTTCGACCCAGACCAACACGGCTACCTACCTGTAACCTAAAATACTTGGAGTTTTGCTATTTTGTTTTGTTGTATTTTACTTACATAGAAATAAATAAAAACGGTTTATTTTGAAAAAAACAATCAGATTACTGTAGGACTTAGGTAATGGTGTAATTTGGCACTAAACCAACAGAGACCTGTGAAAGTTGTGCAGTTGTGGTTCTCCATAACAAAATATTAGGTAAAGGTAAAGGGACCCCTGACCATTAGGTCTAGTCGTGACCGACTCTGGGGTTGCGCGCTCATCTCGCATTATTGGCCGAGGGAGCCGGCGTATAGCTTCCAGGTCATGTGGCCAGCATGACAAAGCTGCTTCTGGCGAACCAGAGCAGCACATGGAAACGGCGTTTACCTTCCTGCTGTAGACCGGTTCCTATTTATCTACTTGCATTTTGACGTGCTTTCGAACTGCTAGGTTGGCAGGAGCTGGGACCAAGCAACGGGAGCTCACCCCGCCACAGGGATTTGAACTGCCGACCTTCTGATCTGCAAGCCCTAGGCTCAGTGGTTTAACCACAGCGCCACCTGGGTCCCTAACAAAATATTAGCAATATCCAAATATTACATTGCAGAGAGGGTTTGGATATCCAGCAGTGAATAACAGCTGTTTATCTATCGCATATTAAAATGTCTATCTTGCACTGGAACTGGCCACTGAAAGTCAGGCCAGGTATTTCAAACATAAAACTGTTCCACCTCTGGTTGCTATTCTCTGCCCATCTTCCTTTTTACTAACATACAGCTTATTACATTTCCTTCCATTTTTTGGAGCATTGTGTTCCTCAATTTATTCCAAGTCTTACTGTGGGCTATTTGAGGGGCTCATATTGTTACTAATAATTGAAATATGAAGTGTCAAAGCAATACAGTAGTTTTAATTATCTGGGACCAGGGGCTAAAGCTGGGCCTTCTGCTTCTTGATTCTGAGCCCCTGTTCTGATCTGTGAAGTCTTTGTGTTTTGCTTTGCTTCTTTGCACTGGAGGAACGAAGATACAAGCTGCATTGGCAAACTTGATCACCAAACCCAACTTTTATCTCATGCAATTTGGTTAAGTATACATTCAAATTTGGTGGTGGGGTCTTTGTCTTACAGACATCTACACAGCTTCATTGTATAAAGAGATTATTTTCTTAATCCTTTTGGACTTTTGCTTAGTGGGCAAGGTGTGGCTAATTTAGCAGCTCTCTTAAGCTTTGGGTGCCCTCTGCTGGTAAATCTTGGGGGGAGGGCAGCAAGTGTGGAAAAGAAGAGCTCCGGGTTACAGTCCATGTGTTACTTAGCTTTACCTGATAATTTTTGTGAGCGCATACACATGACCAACACTTGCGCCTACCAATACCCCCACTCAACAGGCACATTGGCACTTTGCCTGGGGGGCATATGCTCCTACATGCTCTGTAGCCATGCACTGCAAACCAATGCGTAAATCACAGAACAGCTCAGACCGTTGTCCTGTGGCAGGCGTGGTTAAGCTGTGACCCTCCAGATATTGCTGGACTACAATTGCAAAACAACATCAAACCTGTGGTCAACAAACACACAAGATGTAACCGGGTGTGCTCTTACATAAATAAAATATATTATTCACTATATCATATCAAATAACTTATAGAGTTTGACGGAAATAACTCATAAAGTTCAATGGAGTGAGCAGAAGACCCAGTAGATCAGTTCATTCACAGATCAGTTCATTCATGAGGTCCATACATGTACTAGTGTCTATTCGTCAAAATAATTCACATGTGAGCTAGTTACAGTTCCACAGAACCCTTTCACAGAGCCTAGACAAGGATTTCCGGAATACTGCCCTTGTTTCACCGTCCTGGGCTTCATCACTTGTACAAGTTCTGAGTAATGCAAATACCGGTAAATACAATGTCGTAGTCTCACATTGTTAAAATGTGTGGGACTACAATTCCAAGCATCTCTGCACCATACATTTAAAGTGCATTCAACACCCATTCAAAGGATATGGCTTCTCCCAAAAAATCTTGTTACAGGGAACCAGGCAGAGGGCCTTCTCGGTAGTGGCACCTGCCCTGTGGAACGCCCTCCCACCAGATGTCAAAGAGAACAATTACCAGACTTTTAGAAGACATCTGAAGGCAGCCCTGTTTAGGGAAGCTTTTAATGTTTGATGGACTACTGTATTTTAATATTTTGTTGGAAGTCACCCAGAGGGAAACCCAGCCAGATGGGCAGGGTATAAATAATAAATGATGATGATGATGCTGATGCTTCTTGTGTTGAGTTAGATCACTAGTCGTCTAGCTCCCCTGGGTTGTCCACATCAGCTGACAGCAGCTCTCCAGGGGTTTAGACAGGGGACATTCCCAGCTCTACCTGGAGATGCTGGGAATTGAACTTAGGACAGTCACCTACAAAGCAGATGCTCTACTGCTTCTCTTGCAACTAAGTTTAGAGAAATCTGCAGAAGGCAACTCCCCCCCCCCCAGCCCTGCTGCTTCTTTCCACAATATTCAGGTGTCTAGAGCTGTGCAAATAAAGCAGATACTCTACCACTGAGCTATGGCCTTTCACCTTGGGCATAGTTGTGGATTAGGGAGACTCCTGGGCCTTACTCCTGGGACCCCTCTGCTTTCTTCCCCTCATACATGCACCTTGATACACAAAGCCTGATCCTATCTATGAATATGGGGTGAAACTCTGGTACTTGTTCAGCATAATCAACCAGGAAAGTAGCTGGCTTTATTTATTGCAAATGCTTATATCCTTCCCTCCTAGCACTTGCACGCCATACAGGGCAGCTAACAACAATTAAAACACTACCATAAAACACTCTCATGTGCAGCAGATAAAATGAAGGTATCAATCAAAACAAAGGTTTGTCTATCAGCAGAGTGGTCATTTGGCCTGCTACTGACTGTGGATGCTATAGAATTAAAGAAGCGCATTTTGCTTTTGGCACAGTTCTGGTATTTGGTTGAGATAAGCCACTTAGTAGCAAAGGGATTTTGACATTTGCAGTTGTCCTGTACAGTAATGCCATGCTGATAGTGACAATTTGAGACTGCTGACAGCATTTGTTTTGTAACACCTGTGCGTATCTGTCAGTATTAATAAGAGCAGCTGCATTTTGGGTGTGTGTGAGAGAGGGGAGGGCCTGCAATATATATTGAATGGAGTGTCTTCTTTTGCAGTTCCTCCCTCTTGAGTAGAAACGCAGTGTAGCATTGTCATTCTTACTGTAAGTGGATAAACCTGCGACCATTGAAATTAATGGTCCCACCACCACCACCACTTGAGTTAAGGTGATGTGACAGATTTTGAAAGCAGTACGACATAACAAAATGTAAGAAGAGCCCTGCTGAAGCAGAGCAAAGGCCCATTGTCCTGTGCTCAAAGTGGTGAATCAGACGCCTATGAAAATCCTACAAACAGGACACAAGTGCAACAGCACTCTCCCCATTTGGGCTCCCCAGAAACCGGTATTTAGAGAGATGCTGCCTCCCTTACTGAAGGTAGCACCAGGCCATTATGGCTAGCAACCACTAATATCCTCCATGAATTTGTCCCAGTCGATCGTCAGTACTGGATCTTCAGGTTAATGTATTTCGTTGTTTAAACATGTGCTGTGCGAAAAAGTGCCTCAACCACAAATATCTACAAAACCTGGGAAAAGTGTGCTAAGCATGGAGAATAATGGGCATCAATACTTCCTTAATGTGGGTCCAATGTTGTACTCAAGGATTTCTCCGCCCGAGCCCATCCAGTAGAACCAAATGCAACATATTATATCCCAGCTTGATGAGTGAGATTATACAAAGAAGCATTGTTAGCTGCACCTTTTGTTACAGAGACCTGAATGGCCTCAGTTAGAAGTTGAACACTTAGTACTGTATTGTCATTCACTTGCAGCGGAACACTCTTCTGGCAAAGTCAGCAGCCACCCCCCCGCTTTTCACTTTCAGGTGTCTCTTGAAGACCTTTTTGTGCTGACATGCCTATGCAGTTGTTTAAAACTTTGATTAGCCAGTCATTTTAATGATCTTTTCGTGCTGTTTTAATGGTCTTTTTATGTTTTATTTTATACATTTCGTGGCCCCTTATCTCTATTACAGTCCTCATGACTTATTTGGAGGGTGAGAAAAGTCTGCCCTCCCTTCTGAAAAACACACCAGCCCCTTTCTTCCTAGTATGGGAGATCCATATTCACTCCCAGATTCCCTTTGCTTGATCATGGAAATAGAATATTTGCTGCCCAGGAGCAAAACAGCATCAGGAAAATATGTTTATTTTCAAGGGTAGTCCTATCAAATGTAAAGTATTGACCAAGGTCAGGGTTGTTGTTTTTTTGTCTTGTTTTCTGTTTTTGTCTTCCCTGGTATTTTTGCAAAAAGACTCAACTTGGTGAAAAACATCTGATGAGATTAAAGTCAGTTGTTTTTCAGTCACCAGTCCAATGCCTGCATTACTCAACCTTAACTTCAACAATAATGTTATGGTGCTGGCCCCCATTTCCTTTGTTAGGCAGATTACTGGTTAATGGCCCAAGATGGTTGAGAAATATCCAACCTAACCCACTGAATTGATTAGGAGATAACTGCAGATCTCTCTCAAAGCCTTTTGCAGGATTCAGCCATCAGAGGTTGGAAGAGGTGGAATGGGGGAGAAAGGACAGGGGGAAAGAGCGGAAGTAAAGAAACTGAATAATCGAATGCCGACTGTAGCCAATGGAAGATGAAGTCCCACAACACCTGGAGGGCCACAGGTTTCCCATCCTTGATTTCTGACTACAATAAACTGGGAGGGGTAGCAAATGCCGCAGATCAAGGGAAATAATAGCCCCGCTCTATACTGCTTTGGTGTGACCACACCTGGAGTTCTGTGTCCAGTTCTGGGCACCACAATTTAAGGAGGATATTGAAAAGCCAAAAAGTGTGCAGGGGAGGGAGACAAAGATGAAAACCAAGCCTTATGAAGAACGGTTGAGGGAGCTGGGAATGTTTAGTCTGAATAAGAGAAGATTGAGAGGAGAGATGATAGCCATCTTCAAATATCTAAAGGGTTGTAACAAGGAAGATGGAGCAAGCTCATTTTTTCCTGCTCTGGAGAGTAGGATCCGAACCAATGGATTTAAATTACAAGAAAGGAGATTCTCACTAAACATCAGAAATAACTTTCTGACAGGAAGAGCTGTTTGACAGTAGAACAGAAGTTGAACGGACTCATTCCTTGATTGTTTTTAAGCAGTGGTTGGATGGCCACCTGTCATGGATGCTTTAACTGAGATGGCTCCATTGCAGGGAGTTGGACGAGATGACCCTCAGTGTCCCTTCCAACTCCACAATTCTAAGCTTCTATGATTCTATGTTTGTCCATCTGTAAAAT